>NC_033801.1:79748790-79760146 GCF_001876935.1 Asparagus officinalis
CTCCTATTAGTTTTTCTTTCAAGACATTGTTTTATTTTTTATATTCATCTGAATCATAATTTTGTATGCTCGATGATTGTGGCCAATAACATTTGGCAATATACGCTATTCTGAGAACTTTAAGTTCTGATGCTTAACAAGAAATATCTGAGAGCTACATTTCTTTTTTACTGTCCATGATATGGTTGTAATTATTATTATTTTTAGGTAAATTGAACAATGGTTTTTTATGTTCAATGATTGTAGCCAATAATAATTGGCAATATGCTATTCTGAGAACTTGAATTTCTGGTGCTATACAAGAAAAATCTGACCGCTACCTATTTTTGGACTTTTGCCTTTTTTTAACTGTTACACTTAAAGTCTATTAATTTTTTTCCTCCTATTAGTTTCTCTTCCATGACATTGCTTTGTTTTTGATATCATCTCAATCATAATTTGCATGCTCGATGATTGTGGTCAATAACATTTGGCTATATACGCTATTCTGAGAACTTTAAGTTCTGATGCTAAACAACAAATATCTGAGAGCCACATTTTTTGTTTACTGTCTATGACATGGTTTTGTTTTTTAATTTCATTTACGTAAACTGAATCATGATTTTTATGCTTGATAATTGTAGCCAATAGTATTTGGCAGTATATGCTATTTTGAGAACTTGAATTTCTGATGCTATACAAGAAAAATTTGACCGCTACCCTTTTTTTGAGTACTTTTGCCTTTTATTATTGTTGCACTTAAAGTTTATTTATTTTTCTCCCTATTAGTTTCTCTTTCATGGCATTACTTTATTTTCGATATTCATTGAATGATAGTTTGTATGCTGGATTATTGTAGCCAATAACATTTGGCAATATATGCTATTCTGAGAGCTTTAAGTTCTGATGCTAAACAAGAAAAATCTGAGAGCTACATTATTTATTTACTTTCCATGACATGGCTTTATTTTTGACTTTCTCTTGCGTAAACTCATTACTTTTATGCTCGATGGCTGTAGCCAATAATATTTGGCAATATATGCTTTTCTGACAACTTGAAGTTATAATGCTAACCAAGAAATTTCTGTGGTTACCTTTTCACATTCTTCTGAATCATAATTTGTATGCTCGATGATTGTGGCCAATAACATTTGGCAATATACGCTATTCTGAGAACTTCAAGTTCTGATGCTAAACAAGCAAAATCTGAGAGCTACATTTTTTTTCACTTTCCATGACATGAGTTTATTTTTTACTTTTAGGAAAACTAAGTCATAATATTTATTCCTGATGATTATAGCCGATAATATTTGGCAGTATATGCTATTCTGAGAACTTTGAGTTCTGATTGTGATTTGAGATCTTAGAGCTACTTTTTTTTGGGTACTTTTGCCTTTTTAAATTCTAAACCTATTTTTTTTCTTCCAATTAGTTTCTCTTCCATTACATGTCTACTTTCCTCTTCTCTAGGAAAACTGAATTATAGTTGTGTTGTCTCTTTTGTTGCCTTGAAGTTTGGTTGCTGCCAGTATTTTATTCTAAACTGAGAGTTCATAATTCATTGTTGAATGTTGATAGTAAAATAACATGAGAAGCTAATACTTCTTCCAACTGAATTTTCACTTAATTTTTATTTTTATTTTCTCTATTTTCATAGAATTTGTTCCTATTTTAGTTTCTCCATATTGACTTTTCTTTTCCTTTCCTAAATGATAGTAAAATTATATGAGAAGCTAATACTTCTTTAGCCTTTCCTCTTCTTCCAACTGAATTTTCACTAAATTTTTATTTTCATTTGGTCTATTTTCACAGAATTTGTTCCTATTTTAGTTTCTCCATATTGACTTTTCTTTTCCTTTCCTAAAAGAAAGTAAATCTCACTTTGCTTCACCCAGATTTCACTTGCAAACTTGGGTATTGTGGATTGTGGTCAATATTTATTTGGCTATATACACTATTCAGAGAATATTCAGTTCAATATTTATAGTGAAATAGTATGAGAGATACTACTGATGATTTAGCCTATTTTCTCCATTTACATGATTTTCTCTCCTTTTCCTGATTTCGTCGTCTTCTTTCTTTTTATGCATGTGTATTTATGTTCTGATTAAAAAAAGGGAAAAGAACTGAGTGATTGCATCACAGTATTTTCCTTGTACAGTAGGCTGAGGGATGTATATCAGATTAACCTAGAGCTGTTTCATTTGTTTTTCTTGATTTTCTTTTTTCCTCTCTCCACATAAAAGGAAATTGTTTTCCAGTCTTAATTTCTTTTTTTTTGTTATCAGCACCTTTTTCTTCTCCCGTTCTTCAAGGAAATGAACTGATGCATAAACTACAATTATTTTGTCCTCAGATTTCACTTTTTTAGTGTTTTAGCTCTATGATCCCAGCCCAATATTATTTGGTGATATACGCTATTTGAGAATATTTCATTCTTGATATCGATAGCTGGATAATAATATGTGGGTTGCATTTTATTTTTATTTTATTGTTTTTTTTGCCATTTTAGTTTGTTTATTCTCTCTTTATAATAACTTCTGTCTCAATATGAGTGCTGCTAGGAGGACCCAAAATTGGGACAAATCGATGGACTAAATATGCTATTCTTGGGATAGGCTTTTTTTGATCTCTTCTTGATCTAAAGATGGATTTTCTTCTCATATTCACAATCCAACCATTCCGCATACCCTTCTATTGTACCCTCGCCTCCTTTTGATATAAAGATTTTTTTGTTCTGTTTTAACCTATATTTTTTTGCCTCTTTCTCAATTGTTTCACCACGGACAAAAATTAACCACAGGCAATTGAAATAAGATCTAAAACGGTAATAAGATCTGAAATATTCAGTTGAATGGATTTTAATTTTACCCATCCGGATATGAACTAATGGATACATGTATAAATTAACTAAAACAGTAAGATCCAAAAAGATTCAGTTGTCTCTAATTTGACCCTGTTTGCTGGAATCCTTAAAGAACATCCAATTTTACTTATTTCTTTCTTTCTTTCTTTCTGTTAGCAAAGCCAAGAGATGAAGCGGATTTAGTTGAAAAAAGTGGAACAGGTAAGGAGGAAGAAGAAAGGGTCTAAACTTAAAACTCCGAAAACACACTTTATTGCCTTTTTCATTTAACAGTATTGGACTACCAAAAAGTATGATAAATATGCTATTCTTAGGATAGGCTTTATTGAGGTAAATTAAACTTAAAACTCCGAAAACACGCTTTTATTTTTTATTTTTTTAGGTAAATTGAACAATGGTTTTTATCCTCAATGATTGTAGCCAATAAGAATTGGCAATATGCTATTCCGAGAACTTGAATTTCTGGTGCTATACAAGCAAAATCTGACCGCTACCTTTTTTGGACTTATGCCTTTTTCAACTGTTACACTTAAAGTCTATTTATTTTTTTTCCTCCTATTAGTTTCTCTTCCATGACATTGCTTTGTTTTCGATATCATCTCAATCATAATTTGCATGCTCGATGATTGTGGCCAGTAACATTTGGCAATATACGCTATTCTGAGAACTTTAAGTTCTGATGCTAAACAACAAATATCTGAGAGCCACTTTTTTTATTTACCGTCCATGACATGGTTTTGTTTTTTAATTTCATATACGTAAACTGAATCATAATTTTTATGCTTGATAATTATAGCCAATAATATTTGGCAATATATGCTATTTTGAGAACTTGAATCTCTGGTGCTTTACAAGAAAAATCTGACCGCTACCCTTTTTTTGAGTACTGTTGCCTTTTATTAATGTTGCATTTAAAGTTTATTTATTTTTCTCCCTATTTGTTTCTCTTTCATGGCATTACTTTATTTTCGAAAATTCATTGAATGATAGTTTGTATGCTCGATAATTATGGCCAATAACATTTGGCAATATACGCTATTCTGAGAGAAGAAAAATCTGAGAGCTACATTATTTATTTACTTTCCATGACATGGCTTTATTTTTGACTTTCTCTTGCGTAAACTCATTACTTTTATGCTCGATGGCTGTAGCCAATAATATTTGGCAATATATGCTTTTCTGAGAACTTGAAGTTATAATGCTAACCAAGAAATTTCTGTGGTTACCTTTTCGACATTCTTCTGAATCATAATTTGTAGGCTCGATGATTGTGGCCAATAACATTTGGCAATATACGCTATTCTGAGAACTTCAAGTTCTGATGCTAAACAAGAAAAATCTGAGAGCTACATTTTTTTTAACTTTCCATGACATGACTTTATTTTTTTACTTTTAGGAAAACTAAGTCATAATATTTATTCTTGACGATAATAGCCGATAGTATTTGGCAGTATATGCTATTCTGAGAACTTTGAGTTATGATTGTGATGAGAAATCTTAGAGCTACTTTTTTTTGGGTACTTTTGCATTTTTCAATTCTAAACCTTTTTTTTATTCTTCCAATTAGTTTCTCTTCCCTTACATGGCTTTATTTTCTTTTTTCCTCGTCTCTAGGAAAAATGAATTATAGTTGTGTTGTCTCTTTTGTTGCCTTGAAGTTTGATTGCTGCCAGTATTTTATTCTAAACTGAGAGTTCATAATTCATAGTTGAATGTTGATAGTAAAATAATATGAGAAGCTAATACTTCTTCCAACTGAATTTTCACTTAATTTTTATTTTGAATTTCTCTATTTTCACAGAATTTGTTCCTATTTTAGTTTCTCCATATTGACTATTCTTTTCCTTTCCTAAATGATAGTAAAATATATGAGAAGCTAATACTTCTTTAGCCTTTCCTCTTCTTCCAACTGAATTTTCACTTAATTTTTATTTTTATTTGCTCTATTTTCATATTGTTCCTATTTTAGTTTCTCCATATTGACTTTTCTTTTCCTTTCCTAAAGAAAGTAAATCTCACTTTGCTTCACCCAGATTTTACTTGCAGACTTGGGTATTGTGGCTTGTGGTCAATATTTATTTGGCTATATACACTATTCAGAGAATATTCAGTTCGATATTTATAGTGAAATAGTATGAGAGATACTACTGATGATTTAGCCTATTTTCTCCACTTATATGATTTCTGTTCTCTCCTTTTCCTGATTTCGTCTTCTTTTCTTTTTATGTTCTGATTAAAAAAAAGGGAAAAGAGCTGAGTGATTGCATCACAGTTTTTTCCTTGTACAGTAGGCTGAGGGATGTATATCAGATTAACCTAGAGCTGTTTCATTTGTTTTTTCTTGATTTTCTTTTTTCCTCTCTCCACATAAAAGGAAATTGTTTTCCAGTCTTAATTTCTTATTTTTGTTATCCGCACCTTTTTCTTCTCCCGTTCTTCAAGAAAATGAACTGATGCATAAACTACAATTATTTTGCCCTCATTTCTTTTTTTTAGTGTTTTAGCTCTATGATTCCAGCCCAATATTATTTGGTGACATACGCTATTTGAGAATATTTCAATCTTGATATCGGTAGCTGAATAAATAATATGTGGGTTGCATTTTATTTTATTGTTTTTTTGCCATTATAGTTTGTTTATTCTATCTTTATAATAATTTCTCTCTCAATATTGCTCCTTTTAGTTGGCTTGTGTATAGTCACATACCTTCATTTCCTTTTTTAGGTTCATTTAATATCATACTGATGTGTGTATAATATATCATAGTCTTTTAGGTTGACGTTATCCTAGAGTGCTGCTAGGACCAAAATTGGGACAGATCGATGGACTAACGAGTTGGCATGCTGACATGTCTATGAGCTGTCCTTTTATTAATGATCTAATTAATAGAAAGCAAGGGGCATTTTTATCCATAACAATCTTCTTCATCTATTTCAGAACTAAGAAAAAATTGAACCCATCTTTTATATTCGATTTGATCTCTTCTTGATCTAAAGATGGATTTTTCTTCTCATATTCACAACCCAACCATACTGCATACCCTTTCTGTTGTACACCTCGCCTCCTTTTGATATAAAGATTTTATTTTTTTTTCTGTTGTAACCCATCTTTTTTCGCCTCTTTCTCAATTGTTTCACCACGGGAAAAAATTGACCATAGGCAATTGAAATAATATCTAAAACAGCAATAAGATCTGAAATATTCAGTTGAATGGATTTTAATTTTACCCATCAGGATATGAACTAATGGATACATGTATAAATGAACTAAAACAGTAATAAGATCGAAAAATATTCAGTTGTTTCTACTTTGACCCTGTTTGCTGGAATCCTTTAAGAACATCCAATTTTACTTATTTATTTAGTTATTTCTTTCTTTCCGTTAGCAAAGCCAAGAGATGAAGCGGACTAAGTTGAAAAAAGAGGAACATGTAAGGAGGAAGAAGAAAGGGTCTAAACCTAAAACTCCGAAAACACCCTTATTTGCCTTTTTCATTTAACAGTATTGGAATACCAAAAAGTATGATAAATATGGAAAAGTTTTGTCCACCCCATTTTCCACCTCAGCTGTCCCATAGATTGGTCCCCTATTTTGGGTCCAAGAGAAATTATTTGTTATCCCATTATCTGATTAAGCTTAGTCATTACTATCCACAATCTGTCTCAAATATTATAAGGCTGCGTTTGGGAACTTGGATTTGAATCCTGGATTTAAAATCCAGGGTATTTCAAATCCAAATCTTTAGTTTGGACCTTAAATTGGACTGAGATTTCAAATCCAATTATTTTAAAGATGAGATTTTGAAAGCCCAAATGCACGTATTTGAAATCCCAACCAACCCCTTCGTATTTGACAAATCCATAGATCCCGACTCCTCCTCCTCTCTCCTATATCTCAGTCCCGATCTTGACTCCTCTTCTCTCTCGTTTCGCGATCTCGAATCTCTCTCAACGCAGGTATCTCTCCTCTCTCCCCTTGGTATCTCTCCTCTCTCACCTTCTCCTCTCTCGTCGAAACCCTAGATCTGATCTAGGGTTTCGGTCTCCCCCTTTCTCCTCTCCCCCCTTCAAGAGTGGAATCTACGCTTTCCGCGGTAATTAAATAATATATCTCACCCATCTGAGACAGCTCACGGGAGGACGCCGCCGCATCGCCACATTGGACGGGGGCGGTGACCAGATCTCATACTCTTTATAAAGGATAAGGTTTTGTTTCATTTTATTATTTGTTTGTTTCTGTTTTTTTTTAAATGCAGGGAATAGAATGCCTTTGAGAACAATGAATGATTGGAGTATGGATATGAGATTTGGGTTGCTGAGGATAATGGTTGGTACGCTCTCCCAAGCTTGTGTTTATTGTGAATGGATAAACGAATTCCTTCTTTTTACCACGTTTGTAATCTTTATTTTTAAGTTCGCTAAAACCCGGTGAACTTTAGTGAGATTAGGCCTGCCACCACTTTCCACCAAATGAGTGTAGATCGATATGGAGATTTGACATAGCAATGTGCAGTATGGTTAAACTTAATTTTGAACTTTTCAAAGTGTCATCCTTTCCTTGTGCATAGATTCACGGCTTGCAATTTGAACAATGTACATACATAAGTCTATGAAGAGCATTGTTTATATATTGTAAAGTTCAGATTCTGTAAATTTCATTAAATTATTGTATAACTAGTACATTACATAATGAAGTGTTACACGGTAGCACTTCATTTGTCATAATCGTGGTTAAATATCTGATTGATGGTTTTACAATGTTATGCCCACCTCCAATCACCTGAGAAAAAAATATGTAACATTTCACAACTACAATATTAGACCTGCAAAAGGACCAGTAGGCTCTACCTAACATTCAAGCCAAAATCAAAGACTGTTAGTTTCCAGTAGATAGCAGGTTTATAAGTCCTAAAGTTTTCATGATCCCCTAACATCTTATCTCGATATCCAATCTCATGCTACATGCCATTGCAGGAATCCTCCTCTGTTGCTGGCTGATAGGTATGTAGGTCATCAAACTTTCCCTAAATCCTCCACAGTATTTGCTCATGATTGTCAGTATGCATGCTTGAATTTAATCCAGGCGCAGGTTCATCACAAATCTTTCGTATTTACGTACACTATAAATATACCGTACGCTATAAATATACCGTAAACAACTGCTCTAACATTATTATCCAATTAGAAGATATTTTACAGACCGTAAACATGATTAGTGTTGTTATCAGAGGAAAATAACATTATTATCCAATTAGAAGATATTTTACAGACCGTAAACATGATTAGTGTTGTTATCAGAGGAAAATATTATACACAACTTTTCCGCATCTACAGCACAGACCGTAAACATGATTAGTGTTGTTATCAGAGGAAAATATTATACACAACTTTTCCGCATCTACAGCGTCTGGTAGAACAACCCGATATCATTTTGCATTCAGGTTTTCCTTGTAATATATGTAACATCAAGCATGGGATATCATTATACATTTAGAAGAAAGAGGACCACATCAGCTTTGTTATTGTTGAATCAATGAATTGGATGATACTGTGTGATGTCGCGCTTAGGGGGTAGCTTCCTTAAAATGAACAGAACTAAAGATGAGGGAAGAATTTCCACCAGGTGCAAGAATAAATATGAAACATTAGCGAAAACATGGGATTTTGCCGATTAAGGCATTAGTGATTCAGAGTGCATTCTGTTTTAAATAATATCAATGACAATAGATAACTGGAGTTGAATGATTCCTGAGCATTGTGGTGTAAAAAATTATATTGAAGTTTCACACGATGTGGAAACAAGGTGTGAGCAATACCATGTAAAACAAGACGTTAATGATTCCGGAAAAGTTTTATTTGTTGAAGTCACTTCCTGATGATGAAAAAAGAGATTTTATTCTCTTTATTATTAAGGAGTAGTTTCTAGTTGGATAATAAGAACCCCCAAATCTTTGAACCCATTTGAGGAAGTTCTCTCTTGGATTTCTTCATCTCGATGTTATTTGAACAATATTTTTGACCGAATATTTCTAATTTTTTGATGATTTCATTATGAATGCATTAGGGTTTGGTGATTTTGATGGATTCTTAGCTAATTCAAGCAAGGATTGATTGTCTCATCTCAAAGGTACATTTTTTCATTTTATTGAGAATTTAGTTCTTTTTATTTACTGTATATTTGATTATGCCTTTTTATTTACTGTATACTTGATTACTCCTATATTGTAGATAAGCTTGATGTATTAAATAAGTCACATATGCATCTACATGAATTTAGTTCTATAAGGAAGTCACTCACTCAAAACAAGCCCTTGCGTGTTTGGTTGTTGATGTTCTTTTTTCATTTTCTTTTTGTAGTGTTTATGTGTTGAAATTTTGTTGTAACGAAGATTGATGTTAATCAGAAATCAGACTAGAATTAGTTTCAAAAGTTTGTTCATTTTCTTCAAGATATATACACTTTGCCTACTCGCCTCCTTTGTTCGGATATTTATTAGATGGTGATTGATGCGTATCCGTGTAGCCTTACCTCCTAGTTTCAGTTAGTTCTTGGCAAAATGTTTTTGAGCAGCTCTATTAGGTTTTTAAGATACCGCAGTAGGAAATTGACTTCCCTTTGAGCCACCAGATCAGTCTTGTTAGCAGTGCATATTACATCTGATTGAACATTCAGGTGGCTATGTGATTGATAGTTTCATGCCAATGGAATTTATTTTGATTCTGGCCAGATTGCATCGTGTCAGTTCTTCTGGGCATGGAGCATTTGGGCTAGGAGCTACAGAGTTACCATTTAGTGATGGGTTGTGCTAGGACTTCCTTATAGAACTAAATTCATGTAGATTGAAGAATCTGAGATATATTCTCCTAATGTAGATTGATGATTGTTCTGTATATAATCCATGTAGATTGATGATTGTGGCTCTGAGATCATAGTATAACTGCAATGAAAAAAGATTGAAGAAGTTTACGTGCTCTAAAAGTTTAATTTGTCATCTACATTTTGGTTTAATTTGTTAACTTGTTAGCTTGATTAAAAAAATATATTGATCTGCTCATTTTCTTTGCAGGTTTTGGGCTCATATAGTGATGGCATATGAATTACTCTTTTGTTGCTGTGGATAGGGTTTATCATATAGTGATGGCACTTCTGAATTCTCAGTTGCAATTTCTTTACATCGAGGATACTTCTCTTCTCACATGCTATTCAGTTTGCAACTCTTTGTATTTTTTCTTATTAATATTTCTCTTGGTATATACAAGACCAAATTAACTATGTAATTGTTAGTTGTACCTGCATTTGAGAAGATAATGGAATTGTTACTTATTTGCTTTGAAGTCAACTTATTCTCACTTTGAATATGTGTGAAATATGAAACAAGCCTCAAGTGTTTTCCATGCTTTGAAGTCAACTTATTCTCACTTTGAATATGTGTGAAATATGAAACAAGCCTCAAGTGTTTTCCAACCTGAATATCTGTGAAATATGCAATGGTAATGTATTATTTAGATGCTTTTTTGTAAGATACATGATATGTTTGTAGAGTTTTCTTCATTTTTATTTTGTTGAAAGTCTTGCAAGTTATGATCGGTAATGAATTTGAAAACTTAGCAAAAATATAGCTATCATCGCCGAAATTAGCTAAATTTGTGTTTTTTTATTACTATTTTGCATATCTCCATTGCATTTGATGTAAACAATATGGGTTAAGTGAATAAATTTTTATCAATTTTAAATTCATGTATAATAAAGTACCCAAACACTAGATTTTGAAATCAAAGATTTCAAATGCTTTCATTTAATAAAGATATCCAAACAAAAGATTTCTTAAATCATGGATTTCAAATCCTAAATTTAAAACCCCTTGATTTTAAATCAACTTCCCAAATCCAAATCAAAGTTTCCAAACGCAGCCTAAACTTTTTATGGCCACTGAAACCTGGTTGTACTGTGGCAACTGAATCCTGCTTGTATTGTTGATTCTCAAGTCCTAGCTTCATATCAACTGAAATCATGTTATTGCAGTTTCCTGACGTTTTTCTTAACCGTTTCAATGTACCTTGTAAGCTGCAAGTTCCATCTTGACATTCATTCTAGCAACATTGCCTTGAGCAAAGTTCTGTGTTCCTGTTTTTCTGACCCATTTCCGATGCATTTAAAACTGATCCTGTTCGCTTCGCTTCGCTGGTCAAGGTGTGTACGGACTTGTTGAATTGTATATGGCAGGTAAAATAGATATATTAATAGTGATTATAAAACTGTTAACTGTAACCTAGACACCATGAAAAGTTATGAGGGCAAATGATCAAGTGATTCAAAGGCTTGTAGCTTCAAGTATGAGAACCGGAATGAGGCAGGTTATAAAGTTCTTTATCACTTCTCTGTGTTTAGGTTTGAAGTAATAAATCAGCTTTAGTGCCCTTTATCGTTACTCTGTTTATTTATATGAACTTCATATTATGGATCTGTGGTAGCATTTCTTGTGTTTGTGTTTGTGTGTCACATGGTCATAAC
>NC_033801.1:79760156-79761823 GCF_001876935.1 Asparagus officinalis
TTGTGGTGATGTTCAATTCTTATAATTTTACCCATCAGAGTCAAAGCGGTGGTTATGTCAGATTGCACCGCTTTGACTCTGATTATTTCGACATTAAGATTTGAAGATGTAACTTATCTTTCTTGTTAGTGTATTGACTATGCAGGGGCGGATCCAGGATTTTAGTTCTGGGGGACCGCGTACAAAAGATAGATAAAAAAATTTCTTAATGTAATTTTATTCACAAGAGATATACCACAACCCAAATAAAACGAGTAGAATAGCCAACATCAATATCTCCAAAATATTTCAAAAGAGGAAGACAAATATTATATAGAAAATAGTCAAATAAGCATCATCTATTTTTTTATAACTAAAATTTCTCTAACTAAAAGGAATTCGACGTTCCTTAAAATTTTCAAAGCCTTCAATGATAGCATCAATGCTCAGACTTTTAGCAATTTCTCTTTTAATAAATATCATTAATACGTCGGAGAGGAAAGTATCCTCCATTTTGCTTCGAAGCCTAGTTTTGACGATATTCATAGCTGAGAATGATCGTTCTGCAGTAGCGGTAGAAACTGGAAGAGTAAGCACAAGTACGATCACTCTAGAAATGAGGTCGTATGTAGCAGATTTATTAGTCTTTACCAACCATTGACACAACTCAGAAATGGTTGAAAGAGTTTTGAAGTCTAACCCTTTGACTACATTATGCTCATAATGTTTCAGTTGCATCTTCAAACTCTCTTTTTCTTCACTTGTAAAATCTTGTGCATAAAACTTGACAATAATGCTCTTTTCTTGAATGAATCCATTAGTGTCCACAAACCACAACACAATAGACATTTGCTCTTTTTTTTGACTCATCACGGGTGTAGGCTGTCTAAAAATCACAATAGATAATTAATCCCCCATCAAACACCGATGATGGAAGTTACAATCTGACGACTTCCAGAAGGCTACAATTTGAGGATTTTCACGTAGAAGGTTACAATCTGACGACCTTCACAACAACTAATGAAGGCCCCAATTCAACAGCATTCACAATCAACATCGGGAGTTACAATCTGACGACTCTCACATTTTCAAGAAGCCAAGACGAAGATTACAAGAGGACGATCTGTGCAAAGCTCTAGCAAAAGAGATGGATCCATCTCGTCGAGATAGCCGGTTTTCATATATAATTCGTCCAATTCCGACGTACGGTTTGAAAGTTATGACCTGTTCTTCGTAGCAAGTTATGTTCTGAAGTCCGTCTGCAAGATCGGACTTCGTCAGAACATTGGACTTAGCCTGAAGCTCGCCAAGCCCGCCTAAGGTTCGCCTCTGCATTACAGAGCCAAAACGCACACGGCAAACCAGCGTTTTCAACATCAAAACGCAGACTTAATCTCCAAAACAGCACGAACTGTGCGTTTTCAGCCTTTAAACAGGCTCAACTCTGCGTTTTCAACATAAAAACGCAGAGTTAATCTCTAAAACAGCACGAACTGTGCGTTTTCAGCCCCAGCTGTGCGTTTTCAGCTCCAGCTGTGCGTTTTCAGCTCCAGCTATGCGTTTTCAGCTCCAGCTGTGCGTTTTCAGTCTTAACTGTGCGTTTACAGGCCCAGCTGTGTGTTTTCAGCCTCAACTGTGCGTTTTCAGCCCCAGCTGTGCGTTTTCAACCTCAACTGTGCGTTTCAGGT
>NC_033801.1:79762823-79766045 GCF_001876935.1 Asparagus officinalis
CATTTCAAGTCACAGACTGGAAATATAATATCGAACGATGCCATACTGGCTCGATTGTTCATTGGCACCATCAAGGGAATTACCTTTGAATGGTTCAGAAAACTGCCTGCGGGCTGTATCCAAAAGTGGGTGGATCTAGAGAGACTCTTCCTATCAAGATTCTTTGAAGAAGATACAGAAGTCTCCATTCATACCCTTCTCGCTACCAAGCAGAAGAAGAGGGAGTCCGTCAAAGCCTTCGTTAAAAGGTTCCGATCCATGGCTCTCCGGTGTTCGTCAGGTATGACACAGTCTACCTTAGTAGAGACCTGTCGACACAACTTGCAAACCGACCTCTTAGCCCGAATAGGAGTTGCAGAATGCCGTTCTTGGAGACAACTAATCTCTCAAGGCGAGCAGGCTCAAAAAATCATTGCCAGGATCAAAGCTGAAGAACAAAGTAGGCAGGATCAGCCCGAGCAATTAGACCAAGCCCAATCTTCTCCTGAGCAACCGAACCAGGCTCACTCTTCCCAGTCAGAAGGGAAGGATACTACGGCCACCGGAGTCAATCCTCTTCAGTAGGATGGCGGGTCCAATAACTATCACGTTAACAGTTACCTCTGATAGTCAAACTCATCAGATAATGGCCTACCTGGTGAGGTGACTCTATTCCGACTTCATGGATAGTGCCTCACTAGGTGATGTGCCTTGTCTACCTCTTTTTATTCTCCTGCTCTTTCGCATCGTCAAGTTAACATTACACTTCTGACGATCATCATCCCCACAGAGTATGCATTCAATTTGCATCACTCCCAATTTGTCACGTTAACAATACACCTCTGACAAAACCCACTTATCAATCCTCGTCAATAGGATGATAAGTCCCCAAAGTTGCTCCAATCGCAACACAAATCCTGTCAAGTTAACACTACACCCCCACCGAGTGTGCATTCAGTTTGCATCACTCCCAATTTGTCACGTTAACATTACACCTCTGACAAAACCCCACTTATCAATCATCGTCAATAGGATGATAAGTCCCCAAAGTTGCTCCAATCACAACACAAATTCTTGTCACGTTAACAATACACCTCTGACAGAACCTACTTATCAATCCTCGTCAATAGGATGATAAGTCACCAAAGTTGCTCCAATCGCAACACAAATCCTGTCACATTAACATTACTCCTCTGACAAAACCCCACTTATCAATCATCGTCAATAGGATGATAAGTCCCCAAAGTTGCTCCAATCGCAACACAAATCCTATCACGTTAACACTACACCTCTGACAAAATCAACTTATCGACTCTCGTCAATGGAGCGATAGGTCCTCAAAATTGCCCGATCGCAAATTCTTCTTGTCACGTTAATATCACACCTCTGACAACCCACTTATCAATCCTCTTCAATAGGATGATAAGTCCACAAAGTTTCTCTAATCGCAACACAAATTCCTGTCATGTTAACACCACATCTCTGATAAATTAATTTAACAATCCTCTTTAATAGGATGATAAGTCCACAAAGTTGCTCCGATCGCAACAAATTCCCGCACAAATTCTTGTCACGTTAACAATACACCTCTGACAAAACCCCACTTATCAATCCTCGTCAATAGGATGATAAGTCCCTAAAGTTGCTCCAATCGCAACACAAATTTTTGTCATGTTAACAATACACCTCTGACAAATTCACTTATCGACTCTCTTCAATGGAGCGATAGGTCCACAAACCCGTCAAGTTAACACCACACCTCTGACGACCAAATCAACTTATCGACTCTCTTCAACAGAGCGATAAGTCCATAAAATACTGTTAGGTTAATATCACACCTCTAACAGTCAACCCCCCAATGAACTTGTTAATTCTTTCGGTGTTTCAAGCTACACAGGAAGAAATGACACCAAAAATCCATGCCTTCACGCATGGGGGACTTTATCTTGATCCCTAATTAGAGATAAGTCTACGCCTAACACGTGTTGCCGGTTAATCTTTCGCCGTGAAAAAGACACCAGGATTCATGCCTGGGGGAATCTATCTCGACCCCTAAACAGAGATAAGCCTGCATCTAACACATGCTGCCGGGTGGTTCGTTCCCGCGAAAATGACCAAGTCTATGTATTCAACATCGTAGCATCAAAATCCATGCCTCACACGCATGGGGGACTTTATCTCGATCCCTAATTAGAGATAAGTCTACGCCTAACACGCGTTACCAGTTAATTTTTCGCCGTGATAAAGACACCAGGATTCATGCCTAAGGGAATCTATCTCGACCCCTAAACAGAGATAAGCCTGCATCTAACACATGCTGCCGGGTGGTTCGTTCCCGCGAAAATGACCAAGTCTACGTATTCAACATCGTAGCACCAAAATCCATACCTTTCACATTCAAAATCATAGCATCAAGCCTAAGAGGATTCATCCTCTTAGCACAACGTTACATGTGGAACGGACTTAGACAATCCACATGCTAGCCCGACTCAAACGGTAGTCGGTAAAGGCTTATCAAGTCCGTTGATGGCTGAGGGTTTGCCAAAAATCCTATGCACGTTTGCAGGCCCATCAGCTTAATGGATGTGAGTCGAGACTTAAAACAGATGCGTCAAAGACAAGTCTCAAAGACTTAGCATCAAGACTAAGAGAGTTCATTCTCTTAGCACAACGTTACATGTGGAACGGACCTAGATAATTCACATGCTAGCCCGACTCAAACGGTAATCGGTAAAGGCTTATCAAATCCGTTGATGGCTGAGGGTTTGCCAAAAATCCTACGCACATTATTCTCTTAGCATAACGTTACATGTGAAACGATTTCAAATAATTCACATGCTAGCCCGACTCAAACAGTAGTCGGTAAAGGCTTATCAAATCCGTTGATGGCTGAGGGTTTGCCAAAAATCCTATGTATGTTCGTAGATCCATTAGCTTAATGGATGTGAGCCGAGACTTAAAATGGATGAGGTAAAGATAAGTCCCACAGACTTAATCAAAAATACACGAAAGCCACTTCGATGTCTTAAGTCAAAACACTGAGGTCAGACCCGCGATGCAAAAACCAAACGCCGAGGTCATACCCGTTGTAATACCCTAACCCTTGAGAGGGTGATGTGATTAATCTTGATAGATTTGATTGGAATACTCATACCATCAAGATGCATCTTCTTTTCGGAAACTTGATTCTTAGAAACTCCAAAGTTAAGCGTGCTTGGCTTGGAGAAATTCTAGGATGGGTGA
>NC_033801.1:79769676-79803759 GCF_001876935.1 Asparagus officinalis
ATATGAGTGATTGGTTGTTGAGACAACTGAACCACTCGATGCCTCCTCGACTCTAGGTCCGTGTGATAACGAACCCCGTCGGTTTGTTCCAAGGTCTTAGCTATTTGGCGAGCGCGGCACTGACGTTGTCTCTGACGAGCCCTCTTTGTCAGTGCCGGTGGGCTTTGATTCGATGACTCTTTAACTAGATAAGAGTCATTGTGAGCAGAGAGGTTGCGAGTAGAATCCTCAGCAATAATCAAACGAGAGTCTTCATCTGTAGGGTTCGACGGAGTCGAAAACTTGAAAACCTTCTTAGAAGATGAAATCTTCCTGCATTTATGCAACGGTGAAACCCGCATCTCAAGTTCAAAATGCAGGGTCCACCCCCACATTCCAGAAGCAGGATTATGGCGCATACCTTCACACAGGTCCTGCGTGGAAAATCCCTTCAACCAAGCTGCCTTCGAAGCGAGTGCAGAGAACAACTCCTTTGTGACAAGGAATCAACAGCTCCAAGATCAGAGTTGAGATCCAAAGTATTCCGAAAATTCGTCCCAGTCAACCGCGAACTTTCGAAAACTTTGGAGGGGGTTCTGTAGGCTGTCTAAAAATCACAATAGATAGTTGATCCCCCATCAAACACCGATGATGGAAGTTACAATCTGACGACTTCCAGAAGGCTACAATTTGAGGACTTTCACGTAGAAGGTTACAATCTGACGACCTTCACAACAACTAATGAAGGCCCCAATTCAACAGCATTCACAATCAACATCGGGAGTTACAATCTGACGACTCTCATATTTTCAAGGAGCCAAGACGAATATTACAAGAGGACGATCTGTGCAAAGCTCTAGCAAAAGAGACTACAAATTGACGGTCTCTTCATATTAGAATGCAGATATCTCTCAAACCGTAAGGAATTTGGCAAAACGGAGGAAGCGAACCGAAGCCTTTGGCTCGGTTCGGATGGCCCCGTCTCGTCGAGATAGCCGATTTTCATATGTAATTCGTCTAATTCCGACGTACGGTTTGAAAGTTATGACCTGTTCTTCGTAGCAAGTTGTGTTCTGAAGTCCGTCTGTAAGACCGGACTTCGTCAGAACATTGGACTTAGCCTGAAGCTCGCCAAGCCCGCCTAAGGTTCGCCTCTGCATTACAGAGCCAAAACGCACACGGCAAACCAGCGTTTTCAACATCAAAACGCAGACTTAATCTCGTAGCAAGTTATGTTCTGGAGTCCGTCTGTAAGACCGGACTTCGTCAGAACATTGGACTTAGCCTGAAGCTCGCCAAGCCCGCCTAAGGTTCGCCTCTGCATTACAGAGCCAAAACGCACACGGCAAACCAGCGTTTTCAACATCAAAACGCAGACTTAATCTCCAAAACAGCACGAACTGTGCGTTTTCAGCCTTACAGCACGAACTGTGCGTTTTCAGCCTAAAACAGGCTCAACTCTGCGTTTTCAACATAAAAACGCAGAGTTAATCTCTAAAACAGCACGAACTGTGCGTTTTCAGCCCCAGCTGTGCGTTTTCAGCTCCAGCTGTGCGTTTTCAGCTCCAGCTATGCGTTTTCAGCTCCAGCTGTGCGTTTTCAGCCTTAACTGTGCGTTTACGGGCCCAGCTGTGCGTTTTCAGCCTCAACTGTGCGTTTTCAGCCCAGCTGTGCGTTTTTCAGCTCCAGCTGTGCGTTTTCAGCCCAGCTGTGCGTTTTTCAGCTCCAGCTGTGCGTTTTCAGCCCCAGCTGTGCGTTTTTCAACCTCAACTGTGCGTTTCAGGTCCAGAAACGCACAGTTCGAGCCCAGAACGCTGTTTTCAGCGTTTAACTCGTTCAAGCACGATTTGAACGGTTCCAGAACCGTTTTCTCCCCAAGATTTTAGGGGATCACTACCCTATCATGGAGAGATTTATGGGGAGCAGTTAGACCCCATTAAACCCTCATTAAGGAGATATTTAAGGGGGCGGTTATACCCTTAATCCCCTATAAATACCTCAAAACTCAACTGAGTTCGGAAGCTTTTTTTGGGGGCTGACTTTTTGGGGATCCTTGATCGAGTATCTTGCCGCGTTCTGCAGCAATCTTGCCGCGTTCTGCAGCAACAAGGAGTTTTGGAGACCAGCAACAGGAGCTTCTTCCTTGGCTCTTATAACCGACTTTCGGTTCAAATCAACTCTTTTTCAAGAGTTCAAACTCGTCAGAGTTATCAACTCGATCAGAGTTCAAAACTTGCTCTGCAAGTTCTTCTAAAACTCGTCAGAGTTATTAACTCGATCAGAGTTCAAAACTTGCTCTGCAAGTTCTTCTAAAACTCGTTCAGAGTTATCAACTCGTTAAGAGTTATTTTCAAACTTGCCACGCAAGTTCTCCACAGCGTCAAATCGTGAGGAGAAGACATCGTTCCGGTGAATCAGGACGGTCGGATCGTCAACGGAGAGCAAGTTCGACGCAATCAATCGAAGGAGGCACTCCATCGCCACCGTGAAGAACCCAGAATTAAACAAAGGGGAGAATCAAATTCATTCTCTTCTCTTTTGTAATCGGAATCCAAATTGTAATCGATTTTGAGAGAATACAAGTCAAATTTTTCTTTCATTGTCTTTTTACTTTAAATTTCCAACAAACAACGGGCTTCATCAACAATAATGCAATACTTGGCAACTCTAATTTCTTCACGAATTGCATTTTTCAATCTCACTGAAAACACATGAAGTATTTGTTTTTGAATATCATGACTTGTATATTTGGCATTTTTGGGAGCTTTCGCAATTGCCTTTGAAAATTCGTCATTCTCCATGGCCAGCACATCCAAAAATTCAAGAAAATTGCCACGATTGAACGAACTAGATTTCTCATCGTGGCGTCTAAACGGAATCCCTTGGAGTGCAAGCAATCGCACCACAAGTATGTGAACTCTTAACCGAAGACGATTTGTTGCAACTTGTTCAGTATTGAAGTTGTCGAATCGCCTTGATATATGTTGCGGTTGGTTCATCAAATCCTCACATGCCTCTTCAGCATTACGATGGAGTGAAGATACATTATCTTTTCCTATTTCAATGAAACCCCCTTTATTAATCCCTTAAGAATAACCCCATTTATTAATAAACCCCCTTAAGAATAACCATTCGCTAAATACCTCTTCATAAATTTCTAATTTCAATGAAACCCCATTTATTAATCTTGTTGCTGCTCATGGTAATGTATTTACTATTAATATATACATAAAACCCCTCAAATAATTAATATTCACAAACTAACTTTTTTTTCCAAATTAGGAATAGAGCACCCTAATTCCCCCCAACCCCTAAATTTTTGAGGGGGCTTGAGGAATAGAGCACCCTAATTTTTTTTCCAAATTTTGGGGGGGCCGTGGCCCCCCCTGGACTGTATGTAGATCCTCCCCTGTGACTATGTGCAAGATTATCATTTCCGATATGGAGATTTTATTTTTATTTTTCACTTTTTTTTTTTCTTTCACAAGGTGCTCTTGATGTTTTAGATAGAGGCTGGCCGGTGTAAAATTTTGCGACTTCTTGTTTGGAAAATGGTACAGGCACACCACCAACTATACCTTGGGACACACTCTCCTCTCTCAGCTACAGTACACGGGGCCCACATGAAATTTTTTTAAAAATTTCATGTGGGTCTCGTATACTGTAGCTGAGAGAGGAGTGTGTCCCAAGGTGTGGTTGGTGGTGTGCCTGTAGTGCCACCCTTCTTGTTTAGGTTGATTTTGTTTGTTTACCGTTTAGAGAGTGACGGCTGTATCTAAATAATATACGAGGGTAAGTAAAATAAAGTTGTTCTTATTGTTTTGAGTTCTAAGTTTGTTATCTATGTATAATATTATGCTAATATCGTCGGAGGAGCGAATGGGGCTAATTTTTAGATTTATACATATCAACGTTTTTTTTATCGTTTGAGCTTTCCTTCTAAACTGAGTTGCATTTAGTGATTTCGAATAATGATTTCGAATATCATTATATGTCTGATCTTTGCAACATGTAGATGAGAAAATATAGAGAAGAATATAATATTTAAATATAAAAAAGTGAGAGCACTTTAGTGGAACTTCACATACGAATTATTAAATGTCATAAAGTCAGAAGAAAGAGTGTGAACGTTAAAATGTCAACAAGTAAATATTTTTAAATAAATAAGAATATGTTTTTTAAGTAAAAAAATCAGAATATATGCAATAATATTCGACGTTCTGTTTAGGAAGAGATTTAAGTAGGGAAGGTCACCTCTCCCTAGGTTGCGGTTTAAATCTACCCAGACTCAAACTTTCTTGTCGGCAACAACATCCCTTGAAATATGTTATTTGGTTTTGTGTGTTGGTATATATGGAAGTGGCGAAATGGTTCTATTTTTACACCCGATTTTGTTTGGCCGTCTAATGCCTTTTGTATTATCATGTCCAATGTTTTGAAGTATAGGTGTCTATGAGGGGTGGTCTAGGGCTATTATTGTATGATCTTAGCGGTCCATGACCGCTCAAACGCACCAAAAAAAAAAAGGGTCACCTCTCTTCCCGTGAGGGGCACCCCCCCACATCTCTTCCATGAAGGCGCCGCACCCAACACCGACGGCTTCTTGCTGTGGAGTACTTCGCGCGTTCCAAGGCCCAAGAAGACTGAGAGAGAAGAAGAGCGCCATGAAGAAGACCGTCAAGTTCCATGACAGCTTGAATCCCTTCGCTCATTGCATGAGTATATAGAATAATTAAGTGAGCAATAATATATCTTTGTGGCCCCACTGGGGATCTCCTTTCCTTATTCGTTCAAACCAATGTTTATCTGATTCTTAATTTTTTCTTTTTCTCTTTAGTTTTTTTTTCAACCAATGTTTATCTGATTCTTAATTTCTTCATTCATTTCTCCACATACCTCTCTGTTCATCTATATATATCTATATATATACATTGTCATCTGAGTTTATGAAAATATAATTGTGATTATTTTCTGTGCTGTTCATTGTACTTAGTACATGCATCACAGTTTAATTTTAAATAAAGATTAAACAGTTACCATTCAACAAAACAGTAGTATACAGGGCTGGATTCAGGAACTTCGTTCACTCCGGCGACGGCAAGAGTACTGCTGGTATAAATATACGATATTTTTATCTAAATATTAGTGATAACAGATGTGCATAAATACGTACAAACCAAATATAGTTGATAGGAGTATCTTATTATAATTCTATACAAATTTTCCTCCCGCAAGTATACGTATATGATATTTTTATCTAGATATTAATGACTGCAAATATGCGTACACAGAAACAAAATGTAGTCGATAGTAGTACCTTATCAAAATTCTTTTTTAAATAATTATGCACTATCAAATTTAAAGATCGAGATATGGACCAAATAAGCATGAGATTTAGTTCTTGTGAGGTCGATCGAAGACTATTCAAATCACAATACCTCAGGGGAGGATCTACATACAGTCCAGGGGGGGCCACGGCCCCCCCAAAATTTAGAAAAAAAATTAGGGTGCTCTATTCCTCAAGCCCCCTCAAAAATTTAGGGGGTGGGGGGAATTAGGGTGCTCTATTCCTAATTTGGGAAAAAAATTAGTTTGTGAATATTATTTATTTGAGGGGTTTTATGTATATATTAATAGTAAATACATTACCATGAGCAGCAACAAGATTAATAAATGGGGTTTCATTGAAATTAGAAATTTATGAAGAGGTATTTAGCGAATGGTTATTCTTAAGGGGGTTTATTAATAAATGGGGTTATTCTTAAGGGATTAATAAAGGGGGTTTCATTGAAATAGGAAAAGATAATGTATCTTCACTCCATCGTAATGCTGAAAAGGCATGTGAGGATCCCCTAAATTTTGGGGGGGGAATTAGGGTGCTCTATTCCTAATTTGGGGAAAAAATTAGTTTGTGAATATTAATTATTTGAGGGGTTTTATGTATATATTAATAGTAAATACATTACCATGAGCAGCAACAAGATTAATAAATGGGGTTTCATTGAAATTAGAAATTTATGAAGAGGTATTTAGCGAATGGTTATTCTTAAGGGGGTTTATTAATAAATGGGGTTATTCTTAAGGGATTAATAAAGGGGGTTTCATTGAAATAGGAAAAGATAATGTATCTTCACTCCAATGTAATGCTGAAGAGGCATGTGAGGATTTGATGAACCAACCGCAACATATATCAAGGCGATTCGACAACTTCAATACTGAACAAGTTGCAACAAACAGCTATGAATATCGTCAAAACTAGGTTTCGAAGCAAAATGGAGGATGCTTTCCTCTCCGACGTATTAAAGGTGTTTATTAAAAGAGAAATTGCTAAAAGTCTGAGCATTGATGCTATCATTGAAGACTTTAAAAATTTTAAGGAACGTCAAATTCCTTTTAGTTAGAGAAATTTTAGTTATAAAAAAAATAGATGATGCTTATTTGACTATTTTTTATATAATATTTGTCTTCCTCTTTTGAAATATTTTGGAGATATTGATGTTGGCTATTCTACTCGTTTTATTTGGGTTGTGGTATATCTCTTGTGAATAAAATTACATTAAGAAATTTTTTTATCTATCTTTTGTACGCTGCCCCCCCAGAACTAAAATCCTGGATCCGCCCCTGCAATACCTATGCAAAAAGGAAAAGAAGAAAACTGAGCATTTCCCCTAGAAAACGAACATAAATGAATAACGAAGTAATATATAAGAATTGAAAGTACAGATAACAATAACTCTGAACGTAATTTAATCAAATTCAATGAAGATGGTTGAGTTGTTGTGTGACTCACTAGGTTGCATGGGTATAGGTACTACGGGACACGACAAGTTTATAGAAGGTAAGGTATGTGGATACAACTTTATATATACATACTATGTATTTGTGTGTATGTGTGCGTGTGTGTATATATTATAATTAATAATTTACATAAGATCAATATTATTTTTTTATTTACGTAAGATCAATATATAATAAATAAATGTGAAGTGTAGAATATACATCTAACAAGTGTACGAGGAGTGTTATAAACTAAAGTATGTATTATATAATTGAGTATACACCCGAGTAAACATATGCATATGTTAAAGAAGTGTCAAAAAGATTTGGGTACAGGTACTTATCGGTACTTGTCGGTACAGGTATGGCTTCCTAATGAAAGTAACCAGATAACATATGTCACTGATGAGGAAGAAAGCTTCCGACTTTTGGATCACGAGAATATCGATAATTCAAACTTGATGTACACTTACATGGAAACCCTTGTAAAAATATCAGTGACAAATTCTGCTTAATAGCACTTACAACGAAAGTCTAGTACCATTGAGTAGTTATCTATAATCTCGATAAACATTTGGGGTACTGATGTGAAACAATGTGAATGCAGGTGCAAGATCAGCGACAACAATGCTTCACCAAATCAGCGATCAATCTAGGCAGGAAGCTCAAGAATAAAATGAAGCGAACGATGGTTTTTAAGCAAAAGTTGCAATGTACTAAGTTTGAACCTTTGTAAAATTATTCTGATAATTAATCTAATAATTTGTTCTCTTAATACAGTTCGATTTGTAATATTTAGATAAGCAGAAATACTCAGCAACAGAATCACTCGCTCACTATTCAAACTGAATACAACATAATCGCAATTGATACTAAGATTGATAATAGCATGCACGCAATAGCAATTCCGAAAATACTTGGGCGTAAGAAAATTAAACCTTCGTCGGGTTGGACTGGTTCGATGGGAGGATCCTCTGGAGGCGGTGTAATAACTCCGAATCTGAGTGGCGGGAGTTCTCCTCCGAGAGCTACGTAATTAGGGTGAAGCGGCGTGTCTGGATGAAAACACCGGTGCCAAGAACTAATTCCCAAACTGCTCTCCACACTGTCTCCAAGCTGATGAGTCACGCGTTCGACGTATTCAGGAACACTCTCGGACGTCCGGTAATCGAACCACGAGGAAAGCTGCAAATCAACAATACCAGTCTCTGGATCAAGCACGAGATCATTGTCTTCAGCGTCAGGGTCAGCCATACACCAATGTATCACGACTTAAAACTCAAATCACACTGAACCGAACTGAACCCTAGATGAACCAACTGAACCAATTCGAATTTGACTCAACTAAACCACCCAAATGAAGGTGATTTGGACCGAAATAAATCAACCCAAATATGAAGGCTGGATCTGTTCAAGCCCTAGACCCAAAATCGTTCGGTTCCACTCCAGGCAGAGAAGGGACGGGCGCTGGCGGCTCAAGGACACGGAACGGAGGCGATCTTCGTCCTGAGGAAACGAGGGTGACGGTTGATGATACGAGTGGACGGCAGGGCAGGGAGCCCAACGACGACGAAGGGGATGAAATCGCGATGGCGAATTATGGTCGTGGGTCCACGACGACGAGGCGGCGGGCGGTTAGACGATGGCGAGGGCGACGGAGGGCGTGAAGATCCTTCAGAGGGGTCGAACTCGGACTGGCGACGTGGCTGAGGGCGGGGTTACTGTCTGAGGTGGAGACGGAGGCGGTGGCTGCTTGAGCAGAGGCAAGGAGCGGCGACGGCTGCTTGAACAGGAAGAGGGAGCGACGATCTAGGGTTTCACACCCACGTTTCACACGTTCAAGCCACAGGTAATTGCAACTGAATTTCAATAATTTTCATTGATTCTAACTCTGATTACAAATCATGTTTATATAGAGATTATTACAGAATTTAAAAGCTCAATCTAATCTCTCTCAATCTTATCCAATAACAACTAAATAACTAACAAAAACTCTAATCTGAAATCAACTACTAACTAAAAAATAACTGAAATTTCTAAACTATCAAAACCATATCCCTGCGATCTGATGTACGGCTGGAATACGGCGTCTCCTACGCTGATAAACACGGCGAAAGTCCAGTGCACGTGCCTGGATGTCCTCATCATTCTCCCCAGGTGGGAGAGAACTCGACCCTGTCGAGTGTAAATCAAGACGGCTGTCATACTGCTCAAGAAGATCTGGATCCAGCCTCTGTAAATCACCTCGATCGAGCCAAGTATCATCAGACTCAGGTCTATTTTTCCAACGAACCAAATACCTGCGGATACCACCATTGCTAGTAGAAACAATGTTATCATCAATAATAGCATCAATGTCATGTGCTGTATATGTAGGTGATATCTGGGGAAGTGGAGGTAAAGGGGAGCTCTCAGAAATAGGCTCAGGGGTAGGCTCATCAACCAGTGGGTTGTCAGGGTTAAAATGTGGGCCTTTGTACTCTACTAAATCTTCAATATTAAAAGTCGAACCAATATTAAAACCTTCAGGAAGTTCGAGAACATAAGCATTATCATTAATTTTCTTGAGAATTTTAAAAGGTCCTGCACTTCGTGCATGTAACTTTTTAACAGTTCCTAGAGGAAACCGTTCCGGACGTATCCGGACCATCACATAATCGCCTACACTAAATTCTTTAAACCTCCTTCTTAGATTTGCTCGCATTTTACAGTTAGTATTGCTATCATTGATCTTTATACTAATTTCTTTATGCAAGTCATGAATGCGAGATGCAAATGCAGATGCTGACTCAGATACTCTGTGATGTGCAGACATGGGGACAAGATCTATAGGCTGTCTAGGTTTGTAACCATACACTACTTTAGCTGGACTGACACCTGTAGACCTATTAACAGAGTTATTATAAGCAAATTCAGCAGTAGGTAGATGTTGATCCCAATCCCTAAGATTTTCGCCTACTAGCGATCTCAATAGGTTTCCTAAGCTCCTGTTGACTACTTCAGTCTGACCATCGGTTTGGGGATGAAACGCCGTCGAGAATTGAAGCTTAGTTCCCATTTTGTGCCAAAGGGTTTTCTAGAAATAACTAGTAAATTTAACATCCCTATCAGATACAATTGTTTTCGGAAGCCCGTGCAGTTTAACAACTTCATTAAAGTATAACTTGGCTACATGAGAAGCATCAGAAGTTTTGGAGCACGGTATGAAGTGGGCTATTTTGGAGAATCGGTCCACAACAACAAGGACATAATCGTGTTTTCTAATTGTCTTTGGGAGTCCTAACACAAAGTCCATGCTGATATCTTGCCAGGGACAATTTGGGATAGGGAGAGGGGTGTACAGGCCAGTGTTCTGCTTACGTTGCTTAGCTAGTTGGCAGGTGTGACATCGACCTACTAGCCTAACAACGTCACGTTTAATACTTGGCCAATAGAAACAACATTCAACTGCTTCGACAGTCTTGTTATTCCCAAAATGTCCTGCAAGGCCTCCAGCGTGTAGTTCCCAAATCAAGAATTCTCTCAGCGAAGTGTCGGGAATACACAACTTGCGAAAATGGAACAAATATCCATCCTTCAGGAGAAAGCCATCAATCTCACGGGTCACTCCATCATTCAGCAAAGTATAAACTTCGCTAAAATCAGGGCACGATTCATATTGGTCTTTAACTTTCTCAAAGCCAGTGACTTCCACACTTAAAATGGAGAGGAGGTGCATGCGGTGGCTGAGTGCGTCGGCGGCCTTGTTTTCTACTCCTGCTTTATGTTTGATCGTGTAGGTATAATCCTGGAGGAACTCAACCCAACGACCATGTCTGGCGTTCAACTTCTTTTGAGAGTGAATATATCGAAGAGCTTCGTGGTCAGAATATATGACGAATTCTTGTGGTAGCAGATAGTGACGCCAGTGTCGAAGAGATTGTGTCACCGCATAGAACTCTTTATCATAGGCGGAATAACGTTGCCTAGTATCATTCAGCTTCTCACTAAAGTAAGCAACGGGATGTCCTTCTTGAGATAGGACTCCACCTATACCAATACCAGAGGCATCGCACGCAATTTCGAAGACTTTAGAAAAATCGGGCAGACGCATAACAGGAGCCTGCGCCATCCTTTGCTTGATTTCTTCAAATGCCTTGGTAGCAGCTTTTGACCACTCGAACTCACCTTTCTTCAAGCAATCGGTAATAGGGGCCATGATGGTACTGAAGCCCTTGATAAACCGACGATAAAAAGTAGCGAGTCCGTGAAAGCTTCGAACGTCTCTAATGTTCTTGGGTTCGGGCCATTCTTCAATAGCTCTAATCTTTTCAGGGTCGACCGATACTCCTTCAGACGAGACCACGAATCCTAGAAAAATGACTTGTTGTGTAAGAAAAGTACACTTCTTAGGATTGGCATAAAGTTGCTCTTTTCTTAACACGGCACAGACTTGACGCAGATGGTCCACGTGTTGTTCGCGAGAGTTGCTGTAAATAAGGATATCGTCAAAGTACACCACCAAGAATTTTCCTGTGAAGGGGCGGAGTACTTGAGTCATCACTCTCATAAAAGTGCTCGGAGCGTTAGTCAAGCCAAAGGGCATGACCATCCACTCATACAATCCATCTTTCGTCTTGAAAGCGGTCTTCCATTCGTCACCAGGACGGATGCGAATCTGATGGTAGCCACTCTTAAGATCAATCTTAGAGAAGATGGTGGCTCCAGACATTAAGTCAAGCATGTCATCCAACCGGGGAATGGGGAAACGATATTTCACCGTGATCTTGTTGATTGCACGGCTATCCACACACATACGCCATGTACCATCCTTCTTGGGCGTTAATAATGCAGGAACCACACAAGGGCTCATGCTTTCTTTCACAAAGCCTTTCTTCAGCAGCTCATCAACTTGCCTCTTTAACTCTTCATGCTCATTGGGGTTCATTCGATAGTGAGGCAAATTGGGAAGGGTTGCTCCCGGGACTAAATCAATTGCGTGTTGAATATCACGCATCGGGGGTAACTGGTCCGGGAGGTCCTTGTTTGTTGGAAATTTTACAATAAGAAAATGAATGAAAGAATTGCGTTTGACTTTATTCTCTCTAACTGCTTAGAAAAAGAATGATTACAACTCTCTCTACTCTCGATTACAATTTGAATTCCTGATTACAAAAGAGAAGAGAATGATCTGGATTCTCTCCTTTGTTTAATTCTGGGTTCTTCTTGGTAGCGATGAGATGCCTCCCTTGAGTGCTCGCGTCGAGTTTGCTTCTCGTTGACGATCCGATTATCTATACTCACTGGAACAACGGTCTTGTCTGGTTGATAACTCTTGACGAGTTTTGTGATTCAGAACGAGTAACAAACTCTGATAAAAAGAGTTGTTTGAACCGAAAATGATTCGGTTAATAAGCCAAGTATCTAACGTTTGGATTCCTCAATGGATGTTGATTCCCCAGACTGTATAAAGAGTTAATTCTCCAACTCTCTCTCTAAGATCCTCTCCAGAAAATCCGATCTCCAATGATATCTCGTCCCTCGATCTGATTATAAAAAATCCCCTCCTTTTTAACTCTGTTGAGTTTGTTGATATTTATAGGGGGATTAGGGGTATAACTGCCCCCATAATCCGCGCCTAAATGGGGGTTTAGTTACCCCATTAATCGGGTGTAACAACCCACGTAAACCACTCCCTATATCGTGGGTAGAGAACAGCTTCGAAGTTGTTACGATCACGTTTGAATGAGTCAGAACCTTGACTTGCGTTCTGGCGGTGATTGGAAAGAGCTGCTGTGACGAGCTGCGTCGTGCAGCGATAGAGCTACGTTGGTAGCGATTGATGAGCTGCGTTTGGCAGCGGTTGGTAAGCTGCGTTGGGCAGCGATGGAGCTGCGTTTGGCAGCGGTTGATGAGCTGCGTTGACAGTGATGGAGCTGCGTTCGGTGGCGGTTAGAGCTGCGTTCAAGCTTCTCTGTCTTTATATATGGATGACACCAATGACCAGTAAAGAAGGTCTTATTCAGGCCATTTGTGACAATTGAGGCATCTCAACAACGCTCTATCAACTGCAGGTCATGATCTCCAATAAGATTTCTTTGCATGGTTTAACCATGTGCTCCTCAGTGTGTCGAATATCATTACACTGCTCATCAGCATCTCTAATAGTTGCTAATATAATATTAGTCATGTTGTTGTCGCAGCCATCAAGATCAATCATCTCACATAAGAAGCTGCATTTGTGTTTGCCGCGGTAGGTGATTGAATTGGTGTTGTGTCTTGATGATGGTACGCAGTGACTGGGACGAATTTTCGAAACACTTTGGAACCCAAAAATTTTGTTGATCAAATGTATCTTATCGCAGATGGAGTGGAGCATCTCCGTTGACTTCTTCATTCTCTTTTGGTTCATCCGTAATGACTTGGGCTTTAGCTTGTTTGACTAGTTTCGTCATCTTCAGGGGAGTTGGACATTTCTGGGCTTAAGACAGATCTATTGCCATAGACGGAGAGAGCCACGAGCCTGTATAAGAAGGACTTTATCCCCAGCTTAGTCAGAAGGATGGCCTCGGAGGGATTTACTTCATCTTCTTTCTCGATCAGCTTATCTGGGGTTATTGCTTGGAATATTAACCCCTTTAAAAGGGTTAATTATGTGATAGGCTGAGGTTGGTCACCAGAACGCATGTCTAAATTATGCGTTCTGCTGTTTAAACGTGAGGGTGCGTTCGGAAATCAAAACCCCCTTTTTTGAAAACGCGAGAATCACGTTTCGGGTGAGGTTTGCCTAAAATCCCGCTTCGATTTGACAGGTATAGCTGTGTATAAAATGGGTCACTGAGGTCAAATCAAAAAGTCATTCGACTTTTCCCCTTTCTATTCGATTTCTTAACAGGGCTCCTGTTCATCTTCTCCAGTACTTCAACGGAGGAAAAGATCCGTTCCTAAACATTTCGTTCGCCCATCTTCGTCTTCCTCGCCACGGTTGCCATGGGCCTGAAGAAGAAAATGGCTTCCAAATCGAAGATCGCCGAAGCTCAGGGTGCTTCTTCAGCTAGAACCTCTGGGGACGATCAAATCCCCGCACCTTCGTCGCTGGTTTCTTCAACTAATGGTAAGGTTGAACCATTGGAAGTTGGTTCGACAGATCTCACATCCCCAACCTCTGATTAACGATCTGTATTTAAGCTCAAGAGATAATTCTGAACTGGTAGTCAATTTTAAGTAAACGCATGGCTGGCTCCATCGTTCAGAAAATTTCAACGCAGGTTCAGACCCTGCGTTTAAGATCTTGGATGTAGGTTGAGACCCTGTGTTCGAGACTCCGAACGCAGGTCTGAACCTTACGTTCAAAATTTTAAATGTGGGTTAAGACCCTTCGTTCGAGAATCCGAACGCAGGTCTAAACCTTGCGTTCAACAATTTAGCTGTGGGTTGAGACTCTGCATTTAATGATCTGGACGTAGGTCTGAACCCTGCATTCTTGACTTAGACTTCTTTTGACTAATTTTTCTACTTGCAGTATGCTACTCCAAAGAGCCTCTTTCCTTCAACCACTACTTCGGTCATGCGGGTGGTGCGGAGAAAAATACAGTCTTCAGCTTTGCCTTCGAGTATCCAGTGTTTCAGAACATCCACAAAGAACGGTCGAAGCTCATCACCCAAGCCTTCCCCGAGACTCTTAGATCCTTGGTCACGGATGCCAAATTCGAGACCGCTGAACGTGAGAGTTTACAGAAACCTTCCTTCCTTTTTGGGGATTCTGTTAATATGGACCCTAAACGGGTGTCAGAGGGGAACTACAAATGGCTGAGGACTGTCAACAATCGTCGCCTCTTCCTTCCAAACCTGGAGCGAATGTGGCCGATATCTTATTATCAGTGCGCTTCCATCCTGCGGTCGATGAATTAGGAACTCGTTCAGGACCAAGGAGGTGTTGCCACGGGGCACATCACTCATCGGGGCATACATCCGGCTGGTTTCAATAATTTTCTGGCTTTGAAGCCAGGTTTATTCCAAAAAGAGCATCCTGTCGGAGAGCCTGCTAAATTGGCGGAGGTGTTCATTAGAACGTTTATTTCTGTCAAAGGAGAGTTCCCTGCTCGGGATTTCAGGGCCCCTACTTGGGTTCACTCCAGTGATGCGGACTGGTGGGCCCGGATGATAAATTTCGTCTTGGATGACTTAGAAGAACCTTTGAGGATTTCGGGGCTAAAGGTTCCAATAATGGCCACTCGATATGGGATTTCTCCAAATTACAGCGGACTCTTCGCTATGTTGGAATTCTACAACCCTCACACCGGCACTTTTTTCACCCCAGTTGGTGAATTGGGCTTCGCTCTTCACGAAATGTTTGAAATTTCTGGACTGTCTTTTGGAGAATTGCCTTATGAGGAGTTTGTTCTCGGAAGCAGGGAATTAGAGATCCTAAAAAATAGTGCTCCCGAAATCTACGACACTTACTGGGAATTGATGTGCCATTTCCAGATATGTGCGCAAATTACTGGGAAAAGAGCAAGCGGCGTGAAACAAGGACAGTGGGCGGAGTATTTTTTCCGAAACATGTGGGACAAGGAGGCTGAGGTGACTCGTTTAACTGCCAGTACCCTCGAGGAGATCACGGAACGCATCAATGATGCAACTTCTCACTACACTTGTGAGGTAGAAGAGGATGTTTTCCCAGCGTTCACCACATTTGAGAGCTTCCATTATCAGGCAGAAGTCCCAATCTCCGACATGGCTTTGTTTGCTGGTTTTCTAACTCTTTGGTTGAAGCGTTGTGTGGTACCCACAAGGCCAGTGGATGCTATTACAGTAGAAGTCTTGTATCCCGCCGTTCTTCTGGCTTATGGACGACCCTTGAACCTTCTTTCAGCCATGGTGTGCTGTTTACAAAGTGGCTTGCGGGAACTATCTTCCGAGTTTGTTGCTATCAAGAAATTGGACTCCGACGGGAAGACTGTCATTCAGACCCCAACTCCTCAGGTGCCGATGCCATACATTTATTTGGTATCTTGGTTTGTGTTGCATTTCCCTCCGATAATGACGACTCCCGAATCAAGTGGCACCTCAACTCCTCTTGTTCAGCAATTAGAAACCTCTGAATGGGCTGGTTGGTATCAAGTTAAATTCCGTGAAATATTGAGACGGGATTATAATTACGAGATTGCTTGCAAGTTTCCCGCTTTCGAGGGCGGCGCGTATGGAGAACTTCATCAAGACACTCCGGGACCGAATTCTTTCACCAAGCTTAGCAGGGGTGCCTTTTGGTGGCTCATAAACATTCGTCCAGGCTATCTTATTTTTCAACAAGGGAGGAAATGCTTTATTGAACCATATCAGCCTTATCGTTTTTCTCGGTAATTTGGCTATGATCAGCTCTATGTTGGGAACCCAAACCCTACTCTTGCGTACACAGGTAATGTGTATGAAGGATCAAGAGCTTGGTACTACTCAGTAGCTAGTTATACCGGAGAAAAATTCCGGCTACCACATAAGATGCCCAATGCTCGTACCTCTTTGAGCTTCTGTACCTGGTACCAGGCCGCTTCTCAACTTTCAGCCTACAATATGAATACTTCTTGTTTGAAGGCCATCTGCAAATGGTATGCTTCGAAAAGAGATGCTAAAAGGTTCCGTGCCCGAGGTGCCAAAGAATATTTGTCATATGAAAAGTCGATTACAGAGGGCGAACAGCAACAGTCGCCAGAGCAAGCTCAGGAAGAGACCAGGATGCCGGATACTCACCAGGTGGAACCTTCAAGAGTTCTGACTCAGAGTCAGAGTGCCAGTGGAAAAAGAGCGCTAGGGCCGGTCGACGAAGCCAAGTATGACAAAAGAGCTCGTCGGAAGTTAACGCTCGAACCCCCCGCTTCCAAGCTTATGTCGGATGCTCAGAAAGCATGGCGTGTCAAAGAAGAAGAACAAGAATCGACTGCTATGGAACTCTCACCTCGGCCTGGTCTCCCCACAGTCGGTCCTGCTTTAGGAGGCCATGATTCTTTTGCTCATTCATTACATGAAGAAGAGTGTGGAGATGAATCTTTTGCAGGGGGCGCAGAGTTTGTTCCCGAAGACACGCTTCATGATACAGCCTCCACTGCCTCTCATGTTGCAGAAGGCATATCCCATGTCCCAGAACCTCTAGAGGCTGCCCAGCAAGGCTCAGCCACGGACAAGTCTCCTTCCACTTCTGTGTTATTACCAATTGTAGGCAACTCACAGCCTAGCCCCACTACTGGAATCATAGCAAAGCCTACTGTTGCCGAAGATGCGCCAGCATTCCCTCCGGTGGGCGGAGAGGAACCTATGGCTCATAGCGATGGTGCGGATGCCACAGATGATGATAGTAACCGAAGTGGAAATGAAGGGAATAATGATAGCCTGGGTGAGGACAGCGATGATCCGGATGATTGGAATATTCCTCCACCATCCTTCTCCGACAAAGCGTCACCCTACATTCCCCTACCTCTTACTGGTAAGTGTCGTTTGTTTCAACTCGACTAATCTTTAATCTGTATTTAAACGATTTTCTCATGCAGATCCTATGATACATGAGGTGAGTACTGTCACCCCTCCTTCGACACAACATATTATGCTACCACCTGCTCAGGTGTCAGAGCCACCTCGCTTGGAGACCTCAACGACGGCTCTCCCACCGACGACTTTATTGACAATTTCTTTAGCTTCTACAGAAGTTGTAGATGTGCCAAGGTCATCTCAAATGGGGGAACTGATGGCTTTGCAATCGAGTCCATCTCAGCTGGATATTGGCACTCCTTCCTAAGCCACTACCCCGAAATCATCTGCTAGTCTTTTACTTGGTTTAGCATCTTCAGAAGTTTCTTGTTTCGAGCCCCGCAGACGTACCAGATTTTGTCAAGATTTCCCTTGACTACTTGAGAGGGCTTACCAAGAAAATAATTGAGGTTGTGCTAGCCGGACGAGATACTTTTGATACCTTCAAGCCCATGCTCACGAACAGTTTGAACAACCTCAAGCTCGTAGGTGACGTCGACGTTGTTCAGCGCTGTTCCGAAGCCATCTCTCGTCTAGAGGGACAACTCAGATTCTTGGAGGCTTTGGGTCGCGCTGATATCCAAGCGCAGATTGCATCTACTTTTGAGGATATTCGAGCCGAAGAACTCAAGAAGTATGAAGCCGCTCGACGTCATATAGCGGAGCAAGAGGCTGAGGTGGAACATCTGCAACAACTGCATGCTCAAAAACAAGCTGAGCTAGCACTCTCCAACACTTCTTTGGAGAATTTGCGAGAGAAGATCATTGCTGCTGAAGTAGAGTTGGTTAGGATGAATGCTCAGTTCAAACGAGAAGAAGTCATCGTCACTGAGGTCAACGTCAAAAGTGCTACTTCTCTGGTGAATTACCGCGCAAAAGCTAATGCCCTGGAGGAGGCCAAGAAGGAGGTGGCAGCTATGCTGTCTAGCGAGGACAAGCTTCGGAAACGGGCCGAGATGCTGGTTCGGGCCGACCATGAAGAAAAACTTTCTGACATTAAGTCTCAGCTAGCTTCATTTAATCTGATGAATTGATGAGCCTGTTTTTGTATCGTTCTTTTGGTAGGAACAACACTTATCTTAGGTCACCTTGTTTTCCTTTAAATAAAGTGCCTTTTGGCTTTTCATTGTTTCTTCTTTTTTTTTCATATCATGTTTTGACATGGAACAATGAAATACCAGTTTAATATTGCGACAACAACTATTTATTCTTCTTGTATTATGTTTTTGCCTTAAATACTGGAAGAATCCTATAAGTGCTAAGAATGTAATATTAACATGGCACACTTTGTAGTCTTGTCGCTCTATTGTTAAGAGTCGACAAGTGGAAGGTGTTACGATTGGTGCAACTTTGAGGACTTATCGCTCTATTGACGAGAGTCGATAAGTTAGAAGTGTTGCGATCGGAGCAACTTTGAGGACTTATCGCTCTACTGATGAGAGTCGATAAGGTAGGAGTGTTGAGTTTGGAGCAACTTTGAGGACTTATCGCTCTATTGACGAGAGTCGATAAGTTAGAAGTGTTGCGTTTGGAGCAACTTTGAGGACTTATCGCTCTATTGACGAGAGTCGATAAGGTAGGAGTGTTGCGTTTGGAGCAACTTTGAGGACTTATCGCTCTATTGGTGAGAGTCGATAAGTTAGAAGTGTTGCGTTTGGAGCAACTTTGAGGACTTATCGCTCTATTGGTGAGAGTCGATAAGTTAGAAGTATTGCGTTTGGAGCAACTTTGAGGACCTATCGCTCTATTGACGAGAGTCGATAAGTTAGGAGTGTTGCGTTTGGAGCAACTTTGGGGACTTATCGCTCTATTGACGAGAGTAACTTTGAGGACTTATCGCTCTGTTGATGAGAGTCGATAAGGTAGGAGTGTTGCGTTTGGATCAACTTTGAGGACCTATCGCTCTATTGACGAGAGTCGATAAGTTAGAAGTGTTGCGATCGGAGCAACTTTGAGGACTTATCGCTCTATTGACGAGAGTCGATAAGTTAGGAGTGTTGCATTTGGAGCAACTTTGGGGACTTATCGCTATGTTGATGAGAGTCGATAAGGTAGGAGTGTTGCGTTTGGAGCAACTTTGGGGACTTATCGCTCTGTTGATGAGAGTCGATAAGGTAGGAGTGTTGCGTTTGGAGCAACTTTGAGGACCTATCGCTCTATTGACGAGAGTCGATAAGTTAGAAGTGTTGCGATCGGAGCAACTTTGAGGAAGGTAGGGTTCAAATTCTGTGGAAAATGAAACCCATCTCAAGCAGTATATTTTCCAAACATCTGATTTTAGGAATATGGGTACCCCCTGCGTTCATGCTCTTGAATTGAGCTGCATATTTTTGAAAGAACGCATCTCTAAACCGTTGCGTTTGGTCTGCCTTTATGGACGCAGAGTTTTGACCCGCGTCTAATAGGAAGCTAAAACGGCTGTAATGATGACGAAGAGACCTCCTTTGGGCAGGAGTCTTGGGACTCTATACTACCCACAGTAATTATATATATAAATAGCCTTGATTGGTCTTGTCAAGGACCTTAATCTCTTAGGCTTCCTTCTTGAAATTAGAAACGAGTTTCTTCTCGTTAATTCCAAAAACTGTTCAGCTGTTCCGTTTCATCTTCCAGCGATGGCCCCCAAGAGATCTCGCTCAAGCGATGACGACCATCTGGTGCACCCTACCCCACCGTCAGAGGAGGTTTTCGGGTCTTCTTCCAGGCCGACGTCGACGCCTCCCACGCCTGGTCTTCGAGGTAAGTCTCGCTGCCTTCTTCGTTTCAGGCATTCTTTGCCAATGGGTTTTCTTGACATTCTATAGACGAGTTCTGGTTGATGATGACGAATAAAATTCGTCTCTTCGATCTTGAAAAGAACTTGTATGCTTCTTGACGAAAACTGTTCATCTCTTTGATTTTGGATGATAAAAGAAGTTCTTGTGTCCATTGTTGTAAAGAAGAATCGAACCCTCACTGTTGAACACACGGAAAAGTTCCTGTGTTTATTGATAAGAACTGCTTGGATTTTGAACGTAAAACAGAACTTTTTTGTGTTTGATGATAAGACAAAGGGTCGATCCCTTAATCTTGGACGCAAGTCTAGATTCCTTGCGTTCAAATTGATTTTGACGCAGGTCTGAACTCCTGCGTTCGAATTCAGTTGCCCAAAAGATTTACTGAATTTGTGCTGGCTTTGTTAACAGGTGGGACTTCTGCTGCTGAACCTATTATCGTTTCTGACGATGAAGGAGAAGGAGTGCTCCAAGAGGACGCCCCTCTGATTACACCCCTTGCTATGGTCCCTCCTGGTAAAGTATTCACCCCAGACTTCGAGAGCGTGCACTTCCTCACCGAGCTCCTGGAGAACATGGTGAAGCAAGCATACCTCATCTCTGAGCAAGGATGGGCCCCATTTTCTGATTTTCTGGATTCGTTCTTTGATGTGATGGACTTGCTTGAACGTATTAATCGCAGCTGGACTGATCACTGCGCCAAGAAGGTTTACTTGTTCAGACGTACTGTGGAAACCTTAGAGAAACTGCAGAGCGCTGACTTGAAGCCTGAGATAGAGGAGGCTCTTCAGGCTTTGCGATCAGAAGCTGGTGCTGCTGCTGTCACTGCTGAAGAATTGAGGGGGAGGGCTGAAGCAGAGGTCTGAGCCAAGCATGCTGCACGTATAGCTCAGGCTAAAGCCCGCCTCGCATCCTTTTCCCTTCAGGAACCCCTTTTTTTTATTAAATAACTTTTTAGTCTGTAATAACTTTTTGGTACTCTCGTGACAATTATTACTTTTGCCTGTGGTGAACTGTGGACATCTCTTGAAATGATATAGTCTTTTTTGTGGTATGAGAACTTCTGAAAAGTTATTCCCTTGTGTCTGAATGGTTTGAACGCAGGCCCATTGAGGACATCTGGCTTTGTCAAACAGGTTTGACCGCGACTTCAAGACTTGGATTATAGTCATAAGTCTGGTCTTTTAGAAAAACTTGATTTCTTCTAGTTTGTAGAGTACCTTCTGGAAGTTGAAATGATCATGTTGTGCGTTCGTTGGTGCGAACGCAGTGTCAGATTCTGCAGCTGTAGGACTTGAAACGCAGCTGTAGACATGTTTTGAACGTAGCCGTAGGACTTGCTTTTATGAGGGCTGAACGCAGTCAGGTCTTGCAGTCGTGGGACTTGAAACGCCGCTGTAGACTTGTTTTGAACGCATCCATAGGACTTGCGTTCAAGAGGACTGAACACAGTCAAAATTGGGATTTTTTCAACAAACAGATTATGCTGATAGCTATCTGAAAGACTTTGGAAAATTCTTTTATTAAAATGATCTTTAAATCGTCAGAGGTGTAATGTTAACTTGACGGCGTACAAGGTAGGAGAACAATTTGTTCGAACAATCATTTAGTAATCAACCCCCAGTTAGACTTAAGAGCCTTGCAAATTACGGGTAATATTTCTTGAGAAACTTCCCATTAATTGGCATCATAAGTCTGTCGCCTTTTTTTATCGATGAGACGATAGGCTCCGTTGGAGTAGACTGTCTCTATCACAAAAGGTCCTTCCCACTTGGGATTAAACTTCCCTTTGGTTTTGTGAGTCATCACCATAGGTCGTCGATTAGCCAAAACTAAATCGCCTTTCTTGAAGACCCGCTCTTTAACCTTTTTGTTGTAGGCTTTAGAAATACGGGCTTGATATAGTTCAATCTGTTGCTGAGCTTGAAGTCTCTTGTCGTCTAAAGCTTCGAGTTCTTGCAAGCGTCGTTGGTGTTGACTCTCAGCGACGGGATTTGAATTTCTAATGGTAATACAGCCTCGCAGCCATATACCAAAGAGAACGGCGTAGCTCTTGTAGGGGTCCTCACCGTTGTTCGGTAGGCCCACAAACACTCGCCAAGTCTTTCGTCCCAATCACGTCGGCTTTTAGAAACGAATTTCTTAAGAAGTGTCACGATGGTTTTGTTGAAGGTTTCCGCAAGGCCGTTCGCTGGCGGATAATATGCCGTAGATGCGACACTTTGGATTCTGAATTTATCACAAAATCTCTGGAATCCAAAGCTGACAAACTGTGTCCCGTTGTCGTGAACTATTCGCCTCGGGACTCCAAAACGGTAGATGACGTGATGCTTAATGAACTTGATTACATTTGAAGTCTTGACTTCTTTCAATGGGATTGCCTCCGCCCATTTGGAAAAATAGTCGGTTACGACCAAGATGAACCGGTGTCCTTTGGAAGTCGGAGGAGAAATTGGTCCCACAATATCCATGCCCCACATCTCAAATGGCCAAGTTGCAGATGTAGGATGTAAATTACCTGGCGCTTGATGGATAAAATCTCCATGAATTTGGCATGCGTGACAGCATTTAGCATAGTCGACTGCGTCTGAAAACATATTTGGCCAATAATAGCCAATTCGTCGAAGACGATCTCCTAATTTAGCTCCGGGCTGATGAGCCCCGCACATTCCGTCGTGAGCTTCCTTAAGGGCCTCCTTCGCTTCCTTTCGAGAGAGACATCGAAGCAAAACTCCGTCGTGTGATTTACGATATAGGGTTCGAGAAACCGCATCATAATAGAACTGGAGGGCCTTTCGTTTGATAGTGGCCGCTTCCTTAGGGTCATCAGGCAATATTCCGTATATGGCATAGTCGATATACGGGAATCGCCAATCTCTAGCTTAAAAAGTTTCAGCCCCTGGATGTAGCGCTAATGAAGTTGCCAGCGAGGCTAAAGCGTCTGCGTAAGCATTCTGAGCTCGTGGAATGTATTCAATAAAGAAACCTTCGAACCTCTCAGCTTGCTTTAGCACTGCGATATGATATGGGATGAGATCCTCATCCCGTACTTCATATTCCCCTCGGACTTGATTAACAATGAGCTGAGAGTCACCGTAAGCTTCGAGGTGCTGAATATTAAGTGCTTCGGCAAATTGCATTCCTAATAGCAAAGCATTATACTCGGCTACATTATTAGTGTGGGGTTCGATTAGGGAAAACCCCCTTGGGATTACGTGACTGTTCGGAGAAACGAGTACGACCCCCACTCCTGCAGTGATTGCTCCGTGAGGGTTTGCTCTAGATGCCCCGTCGAAGAATAATTTCCACACCCGCGTTGTTTCTTGAGTAACGCAAGTTTCAGCGACTTCGTCAGGCAACTCTTCATACAACTTAGACGTTCCCGATACTGGGTGGTCGGCTAAGAAATCTGCCAATGCTTGACCTTTGACCGCCTTTTGAGGCATGAATTGCATGTCGTATTGTGACAAGAGGATGGCCCATTTTGCGAGCCTGCAGTTTAGAGATGATGGCTTTGTCGTCATAACTCTCAAGGGATTCACCTTGGAGATGACGTGAATGGTTTGTTCAACCAGGTAATGTCGCATCTTTTGAACTGCGAATACCAAGGCAAGACATTCTTTTTCAACTGGGTTGTACCGGTGTTCGGCTCCGATCATAGTCCTGCTTAGGTAATAGATGGCTTGCTCTTGACCCTGATCGTTATTCTGGGCCAACAAAGCTCCAAGCGAATGTTCCATGGCTCTCACGTACAGCAGGAACGGTTTTCCTGATATTGGGGCTACAAGAACCGGTGGCTGAGTAAGATACTCCTTAATTTCCTCGAACGCTTTTTGACATTCTCCATCCCAGGCAAAGGATACTCCTTTCTTCATGAGCTTAGAGAAAGGTTGGCAACGCCCTGAGAGATTTGATATAAATCTACGAATATAGGCCAGTCTCCCTTGCAAACCCCTGAGCTCTTTGAGATTCTTTGAAGGCGGCATTTCTTGGATAGCGCGGATTTTCTCTAGATCAAGAGAAATCCCCTTAGATGTAACAATAAATCCCAAGAACTTTCCGCTTGATACTCCAAGGAATGATTTTGTTGGGTTCATCTTCAATTGATGTGCTCGCATGATCTCGAACATCGTCCTCAGGTCTGTAAGGTGGTCACCTTTACGTTGGCTCTTTACTGCTATATCATCAACGTAGCACTCGATCTTCTTTCATAGGTGTTCGTGAAAGATCGTGTTCATTGCACGTTGGTAAGTTGCACCTGCGTTTTTCAGGCCGAAGGGCATCACTGTGTAGCAGTACACCCCCAGTGGTGTTCTAAAAGCAGTATGCTTCTCGTCGTCCGGGTGCATCTTGATCTGATTGTACCCGGAGAATCCGTCCATGAAAGACATCCTTTCATACCCGCAGGTGTTGTCGATCATAACGTCGGTGATAGGAAGCGGAAACTCATCTTTTGGACAAGCTGCGTTAAGATCGCGAAAGTCGATGCATATCCGGACCTTACCGTTTTTCTTGGGCACTGGAACGATGTTAGCCACCCAGTCGGGGTGTTGTTCTTCCCTAACAAAACCTGAGTCTATAATGATGATAAGTCTTCAGCTATGAAGATAGGCTTGGGGTTAGATTCATCTCCCATGTTGACCTGGATTACTTTATCTTCAGTGGGTGGTTCGCGCTGTTCAAAGCACATATCCCACAAGATGTTGAGGCATTTAATCCAAGGGTCATCGGTTGATTCAATTAACTCTTCGTTACCCCCTGCGTCTTCATCTGGATGACTGGTCGAAACAATGTTCACAGTTAGGCTTTTAAAGAAAGGCCCAACACTGACGTCGGATTCGCAGGAAGATGTTCCGGAGGAATGGTTGTGACGCAGGTAGTTACTGATTTCGTTTTTTGAGGCTGACGGGGTTGTGACGTAGCCCACGCCTCTTCCGGTTTTTTGATAGTAGTCCGGAGGTTTTCCTTCAGGAGTGAGAGACATTCGAATCGGCGTTCGCCTTCCTTTCCCAAAGTTTAAACCCTGCTTTTCATTAAAGTTATACCCCATTCGTTTCATTAAATGTATAGAATTAGGCTCATGGTAATGAAATTGAGGAACTCCATCATCTTCTTCTGAGCTTCTCCGTCGGAGTGGTGTGGGTTTAACCTTGCCGAGACGGATTGGCTTTTGCCCTTTCTTTTTAGACGGGACTTCGAAGAAAGCCTTTTGTGCATCTTCTACTTATTCATCGGAAGTGAAGGATGACTTAATTGGCAATGTGAGGCATGCTTCTGCACGCAATGAATGCCATGAGCTGGTACCTGTATTATGATCATTCTCTATTTGTCCAACTTTAAAAGATTCATCCGACAAGTACGCCAAAATAAAATCTTCATTAATGCACCACTCGCCCTCACTTGGTACATTATTATTGTTCTCGACTGGACCAATTACATTAAAGTTCAGCTCCCATGGACAATTCCCTTCCGGGTCTGGTTCGACATCTGCCTCATTACCACTGTCGATGTCTTCTTCCTCTTGCGACTCTGAGTAGAAGACTGAATCGGTGTGGAAGTTTTCCACTCCATTGAAGGGGTATTTCTCCGCAATCAGGGTTCGAACTTCGTCTTCATCATTGACATACTTCATGACTTGATGCAATGTGGATGGGACAACGCGATTTGCATGAATCCATGGTCGTCCTAATAACAGATTGTAGGATGTGTCCGCATCTATAATGTAACAAGTCACTTCGGACCTGAGATCTTCGATTTGACATCTGAGCTTGATCTTTCCCATAGGCCGAGTGCTGTTAGCATTGAATCCGAAGATGGTGGTTTGGGTAGCATGCAACCGATGTAAGGGAATCCCTAAAACTTGCATAACTCTGTATGGCATGATGCTAAGTGCCGAGCCTGGGTCGACCTGAACGCGGCTGATTTCTGATGACCCGATATATCCTGTGTAATACAGGGGTCTGTCATGTTTATGTTTCACTTGCATATCTTCCTGAGTGAATGATATGCAAGGGAGGCTTCTGGCTGCTTGTTAACACTGCAGACAGGACTGATCTTCAGACATTTCAGGAATTGGAGTAACCTGAGTGATGAAACTCTCCGTGTTCTTCAAGGCTTCAATTAGAGCTTCTCTGGTGGTTTTGGACAACTTCAAGAGCTCATAAAGGGTGATCCTGGCAGGTATGTTGGCTAACTGCGCCATCACATTAAATTGGTAAGGGGCGCTCGTTTTGCCTTGATCTTGGTGACGATTTTTGTTGAACCGGAGATCTTTTTGCTTCCCTTTGTCAACCGGCTTCTTTGGCACAGAACCCCCAACGTCTTGGGGCTGTTCTTCGGCTTCTTGAGCATTCTGGTCATAGTTCCTCAAATAAGCTTTCCCCGACCGAGTGCCAGGGTTGCCTTCTGGGTACGCCGCTAAGACGATTCTCTCTTCTTCTGAGTCGGTGAGAGGTTTAAGATGGTCATTATTCTCACTAACAGAGGGGCTAATCATGTTGGATGACTTAGCCTTGCTTCTTTTCTGCTTGAACGAGGTGTTTGTCCATTGCTGATCTTCAATTAGGTCAGGATGGACCCACATGATTTCTCCTTTTGGAATGGTGAGGGGTACTAACCCCCTGCCCTTCTGATTGTGTACGTCAGTGTTCTTCAAGTGCATTTCCCCTCTATGGATAGGAATGATACCATCTGCAGCAGCTACAGGGGGAAAGTCACCGAACTGGACCGCAATCAGGTTAGTGGATACAGTCTTCTGCTCCGGTTTCAGGGTGAGTACATTAGCGTTCACCAAATTTTGCAAGATGTCTTTGAAGACATAACACTTTCGGGTAGGATGTCCCAAGAACCTATGATAGCGACAGTAATTGGGGTCATCTACCTTCCCTGCTTCATCTGGTTTTCTGATTTCAGGGAGCTGCAATTTATTGTTCTTCCGAAGTAGTTGGAACAGAGTGTCCACATGCTCTTCTTTGAACGAATACTGCTTAGGTGCTCTTTGCTGATTGGGCATTTTGCCTTGTTTCATAGGCGGTGGTACTTGCGTGTAGTCAGCTGCTAGAGTCTCTTTTCCCTTAGACCATTGTTCTGATTGCGTTGCTGCTGCGGCTTGGGTTGTGGCTCTTCTTCAGCTTTGATCCGAGCTACAATCTCTTCAGCTTGCTCTCCTTGCGACACCAGTTGTCTCCAGGAGCGACATTCTGCTACCCCCATCTGAGCAAGGAGCTGGGTCTGCAAGTTGTGCTTGTAAGTTTCAACCAAGGTTGATTGAGTCATACCTGATGGGCATCGCAATGCCATACTGCGGAATCTTTCGACATAAGTTTTGATGGATTCTCCCTTCTTTTGCTTAGTGGCGAGAAGAGTCGGGACCGAGACTTCTGTGTCGTCTTCAAAGAATCTGGCCAAGAAAAGCCTTTCCAAATCTACCCATTTCTGAATAGATCCGGCCGTCAATTTCATAAACCATTCAAAGGCCACTCCTTTAAGGGTACCGATGAACAAGCGTGTCAGGATGGCATCATTTGCTACCACATCTCCGGTCTGAGACTTGAAGTAGTAGATATGCTGATTTAGGGATCCGGTACCATCAAAAGGTTGTAACGTTAGAGCCTTAAACTTTGGCAGATAAGGAGTTGTATCCCATTCTGCAGGGTAAGGCCGTATCACTCCTTCCTCACGAAGCTCGCTTCTGTTGGCCATTGCGTTAAGGCGGGCTTCTAGCTCATCCACTTTGGTTGACTGAGGATACAACTCTTTTTCCATCTCCTTCTCATTGTCAGAAGAAGAATCCAAGTTATGAGTCTCACGATCTGAATGTTCGTGTACTTTTTGCTTTCCCTTCGATGTTGTCTTCCGGGAAAACTCAGGTTTTTGGCCTTTTTCTGCCAGAAACTGGGCCATCATGTCCTTCAATTGGAGAAGTGTCTCTTGTTGTGCCTGGAGCATGACGTGATGTTCGTCCACTCTTTTCGCTATATCTTCATGGTTCCCTGTCGTGTAAGCGGAGACCTCGCGTGCGACAACAGAACTTGAAGACTGAGATTCGGCGACTGCCGAATGTTCATCGTCGGAAGCAACTCACTTGGCCAATCTTTGATAATTAACTGACGAATAGCTCCTGTTCGAGTCCGAGTATTCCGATATACTCCTTCGAACTCATCACAAATTTCTCGAACAGTCGGGGAATGGCTCCTTTCTGATTCATCAGAACTAGGATACGAGGCCTTCCCTCTACCAGCCATGTTGATGGTAACCTGGGGATATTCGGCTTCAGAATCTTTCTTCTTATGACGACGTCGTCTCTTGGTGGGTCTCACGACATTCGCCAACCTGTTGAACACCGATTGTCGGGGTTCAGGTGCGCAACATTGACACTCGGAGAGGACTGCTGAAATGATCCTCTCACAATGGCATGAAAGACTTGCCAGTTGCATTGATTTTCTTCTAGAGAGTAACTCTCGCAAGTCAGGACTTTGAGAGTGACTCTTCATCGGAGATAGGACCCTCTGTTTTTGAGGGGGTGAGACTGGTTCTTGGTGGACGTGAATCTTAAACCCACGTCGACTCTCTCGAACTGAGCGGACCACATCGCATTCGGGAGTTGCAGTGCGAGGGTCGCGTTGTGACTTATAAACACCAGGCCTTGGCCTGCGTTTAGTTGATGAAACAGACCCCTTAAGGTCTTGTTTTGTTCGGACGCACTCAGGAGGCTCCTGTTTTCCCTTAGCAGGGCTATGTTTTGATTGGACAACGTACCACTGAGGGTCGCGTTTAAGTTGAATCACCCGAGGTTCATAATTGGATTCATTACCTCGAAGGGTGCGACCACTGAGGGTCGCGTTTAAGTTGAATCACCCGAGGTTCATAATTGGATTCATTACCTCGAAGGGTGCGTTCTGGGGTATGAACGCAAGGTTTGGGCCACCCGAGGTTCATAATTGGATTCATTACCTCGAAGGGTGCGTTCTGGGGTATGAACGCAAGGTTTGGGCAGGGCTTCGGAAATACAATCCTTGCGTTGAGCCAGGGATTGATTTTCTCGGAGATGTGCTCGTCAGATGGATCTTCTCCGTCTTCGAGCGGCGTTTTTCTTGGCTTGTTTCAAAGCCTTAGCAGCAGCGTTGTCGGCGTTGATTGGGCCTTTCTCTGTCAAAGGCCTCTTACAACCCAGTACACGCCGTGTTGAAATGGGCGTGGGATCTTCAGCTTGCAGGGTGAGCTTGAGGCTTTGGCCAAAGGAGAGGGCTTTCTTTGGCGTCTCAACAGTAGTTAAGACCTCTTTAGAGCTCTTACAGGCATCTCGCTTAGCTTTAGGGCTAAGCGATCCAGAGGAGAGGGCCTCCTTGTACTTGGCTTGGTCGAATTCTACAACAAGAGTTTCGACAGGGGTTCCAGTGAGGTGAACGTCGGATTGCGCCACCACTTCCTCGTCAGAGAAGCTCGTCCCCAACGGAGTCGCCATCTTTTGTTTGTTGGAAATTTTGCAATAAGAAAATGAATGAAAGAATTGCGTTTGACTTTATTCTCTCTATCTGCTTAGAAAAAGAATGATTACAACTCTCTCTACTCTCGATTACAATTTGAATTCCTGATTACAAAAGAGAAGAGAATGATCTGGATTCTCTCCTTTGTTTAATTCTGGGTTCTTCTTGGTAGCGATGAGATGCCTCCCTCGAGTGCTCACGTCGAGTTTGCTTCTCGTTGACGATCTGACTATCTATACTCACTGGAACAACGGTCTTGTCTGGTTGATAACTCTTGACGAGTTTTGTGATTCAGAACGATATCTATACTCACTGGAACAACGGTCTTGTCTGGTTGATAACTCTTGACGAGTTTTGTGATTCAGAACGAGTAACAAACTCTGATAAAAAGAGTTGTTTGAACCGAAAATGATTCGGTTAATAAACCAAGTATCTAACGTTTGGATTCCTCAATGGATGTTGATTCCCCAGACTGTATAAAGAGTTAATTCTCCAACTCTCTCTCTAAGATCCTCTCCAGAAAATCCGATCTCCAATGATATCTCGTCCCTCGATATGATTATCAAAAATCCCCTCCTTTTTAACTCTGTTGAGTTTGTTGATATTTATAGGGGGATTAGGGGTGTAACTGCCCCCATAATCCGCGCCTTTCAGGCCATTTGTGACAATTGAGGCATCTCAACAACGCTCTATCAACTGCAGGTCACGATCTCCACTACGATTTCTTTGCATGGTTTAACCATGTGCTCCTAAGTGTGTCGAATATCATTACACTGCTCATCAGCATCTCTAATAGTTGCTAATATAATATTAGTCATGTTGTGACTTGCGTTCTGGCGGTGATTGGAAAGAGCTGCTGTGACGAGCTGCGTCGTGCAGCGATAGAGCTGCATTGGCAGCGATTGATGAGCTGCGTTTGCCAGCGGTTGGTAAGCTGCGTTGGGCAGCGATGGAGCTACGTTTGGCAGCGGTTGATGAGCTGCGTTGACAGCGATGGAGCTGCGTTCGGTGGCGGTTAGAGCTGCGTTCGAGCTTCTCTGTCTTTATATATGGATGACACCAATGACCAGTAAAGAAGGTCTTATTCAGGCCATTTGTGACGATTGAGGCATCTCAATAACGCTCTATCAACTGCAGGTCACGATCTCCACTAAGATTTCTTTGCATGGTTTAACCATGTGCTCCTCAGTGTGTCGAATATCATTACACTGCTCATCAGCATCTCTAATAGTTGCTAATATAATATTAGTCATGTTGTTGTCGCAGCCATCGAGATCAATCATCTCACATAAGCAGCTGTATTTTTGTTTGCAGCGGTTGAAGCTGCGTAGGTAATCAAATTGGTGTTGTGTCTTGAAGATGGTACGTAGGGAGGACTTCCACGTCTTGGTTTGAAGAAATCGTCGATTTGTAATCTCTTTCTGTCAGAGTGTTGCTAAAGATAGCCTTCTGGAAGTCGTCAGATTGTAACTTCCATCATCGGTGTTTGATGGGGAATCAGCTATCTTTTATTATTTTTAGACAGCCTACAGTCCTCAGGGAAGACGTCAGAGAATTCTTCCAACACAGGAGCGACTTTTGGGGGAGCTGTATTAGCAATATCCTTAGGAGCTTCTCTAGCGGCGAGGGCGAAAATGGGAGCTCCATTGGACAGTTCACGATCAATCTCTTTAGCTCCAATTAGATTAACGCCTTGGGAAAACTTGTTTGGATCGAGCTTCTTGTCATTACCTTTCGGTTGAACCGGAAGGATCTTGAGCTTCTTCCCGTCATGCTCGAATAATAGCATATTGGATCGCCCGAAGATATGAACGTCATTATCAAAGGGTCTTCCAAGAATAACTTGACCCACATCCATTTTCAGAACATCACACCAAACTTTGTCCTTATAAATGGAAAATTGGAGAGGGACTAAACATCTCTCTTGGACATTGAGTGTGGTGTCGTTAATCCATGATACTTTATATGGATTAGGATGGGGTACAACTTTAAGACCAAGCTTAGCGATTACTGCTGAGGAGACCGCGTTAATGCAGCTTCCACTGTCCACGATCACTTTACAATTTTTATCACCAATCTTTGTGAACATATGGAAAATGGAGGTACGTCTCCAATCATCAATAGCCTTGGATTGGGAGGTGGCGCATCTGATGACTGATACGGTAGGAGTTTCAATTTGCCTAAGACAACCTAAGATAGTATCATCTGCCTCATCCTCGAAATCATCGGTATCATCGTCAACTTGTTGGATAAACTCGTCGCTATCAAGCTCAGGTTCAAATTCGTATTGTCCATCGATTATAGCGACCTTGTGACGGGTCGGATAGTTCGCAGCAACATGTCCATACCCTTGGCATTTATAGCACTTGACGTGAGGGCCGATCTTGGAGAAATCTCTCTCCGGCTCCTTGCCTTTGGGGTCGACTTTAGGCTGGGAAGAACTAGGGTTAGATCGACTCGGAGGCTGACTAGAGATAGTGGCACGAGAAGACTGGGAGGAATAAGTTCTAAAGTCCTGATTCCTATGGGATTTGGCTTCATCTAAATCTTGAACTAATGCGTAAGCCCTCTCAAGGGTGTCTATTTCTCTAGCAAAGAGTTCAGCTTGGAGGTCATTTCTCAATCCAGCTCTAAACTTTGACAAGACCTTCATTGGTGCCTCTTGCTCAATGGTGCTGCATCGAGTAAACAATTCGTCGAATTGCGCAACATATTCTTTCGCAGACTTGGTTCCTTGAGTGAGACGATGCCACTTGTCTAACAGTCTATGATAAAACGATGGTGGAAGGTACTTTCGTTTCAGTTCATCTGCCATTTCTTACCAAGTTGTAATTGGTAACTCACCTCTAATATGCCTTAGCGTTTCGAGGTTGGACCAATATTGGCAGGCGGGTCCGGTGAGTTTCATAGCTGCGAATTTGACCTTCCGGGGTTCCGTCACGACGTACCAATCAAAGTAGCGATCCATGTTCTTCAGCCAGTCCAAGAAAGCTTGTGGGTCGAGCTTGCCGTCAAAGGTTGGTGCGCTGACCTTAATGCTCCTCAAGTATTGCGCGTCCGGATCAAGTACAGGTTGATGTGGGGGTCGATGAGCGAAGTGCCCATAACCTTGGCCTTGTGGTGGTGCGGTGATGGGTCCAAAGCCTTGATCGTTCGGCGGAGGAGTTGCAACACATGCTTCTTCGAGCCTCGCTAATCTCTCGTTATTGTCATTCAGGATCTCGCGGGTAGCTTGGCTCTCCTGGGCTAAATTACCTATTTGTCGTGCTAACTCAGTGATTTGCTTAAGGAGTTCGGGATCTGTATTGCCTGACATGCTGGACTCACTAGTTAACTCACTTGATTCTCCTAATCGATAGGGTAGACCTGTGCGAGTGGGCATGCACTACAGCTAAAATATGAAATGTGTGTACTAACAGCTAAATGAGATGAATGAGATTTTTTTTCCAAATAAAGACTCAACTAATCTAAGAAATAAAATAAAAATAAATTCCTACACTAGAACCATGCTCTGATACCAAAAATGATGTGAAACAATGTGAATGCAGGTGCAAGATCAGCGACAACAATGCTTCACTAAATCAGCGATCAATCTAGGCAGGAAGCTCAAGAATAAAATGAAGCGAACGATGGTTTTTAAGCAAAAGTTGCAATGTACTAAGTTTGAACCTTTGTAAAATTATTCTGATAATTAATCTAATGATTTGTTCTCTTAATACAGTTTGATTTGTAATATTTAGATAAGCAGAAATACTCAGCAACAGAATCACTCGCTCACTATTCAAACTGAATACAGCATAATCTCAATTGATACTAAGATTGATAATAGCATGCACACAATAGCAATTCCGAAAATACTTGGGCGTAAGAAAATTAAACCTTCGTCAGGTTGGACTGGTTCGATGGGAGGATCCTCTGGAGGTGGTGTAATAACTCCGAATCTGAGTGGCGGGAGTTCTCCTCCGAGAGCTATGTAATTAGGGTGAAGCGGCGTGTCTGGATGAAAACGCCGGTGCCAAGAACTAATTCCCAAACTGCTCTCCACACTGTCTACAAGCTGATGAGTCACGCGTTCGACGTATTCATGAACACTCTCGGACGTCCGGTATTCGAACCATGAGGAAAGCTGCAAATCAACAATGCCAGTCTCTGGATCAAGCACGAGATCGTTGTCTTCAGCGTCAGAGTCAGCCATACACCAATGTATCACGACTCAAAACTCAAATCACACTGAACCGAACTGAACCCTAGATGAACCAACTGAACCAATTCGAATTTGACTCAACTAAACCACCCAAATGAAGGTGATTTGGACTGAAATAAATCAACCCAAATATGAAGGCCGGATCTGTTCAAGCCCTAGACCCAAAATCGTTCGGTTCCACTCCAGGCAGAGAAGGGACGGGCGCTGGCGGCTCAAGGACACGGAACGGAGGCGATCTTCGTCCTGAGGAAACGAGGGCGACGGTTGATGATGCAAGTGGACGGCAGGGCAGGGAGCCACGACGACGAAGGGGATGAAATCACGATGGCGATTGTGGTTGCGGGTCCACGACGACGAGGGCAGCGGG
>NC_033801.1:79804652-79814101 GCF_001876935.1 Asparagus officinalis
GGCGGCTGTTTGAACAGAAAGAGGAACATGGATCTAGGGTTTCACACCCACGTTTCACACGTTCAAGCCACAGGTAATTGCAACTGAATTTCAATAATTTTCATTGATTCTAACTCTGATTACAAATCATGTTTATATAGAGATTATTACAGAATTTAAAAGCTCAATCTAATCTCTCTCAATCTTATCCAATAGCAACTAATAACTAACAACAACTCTAATCTGAAATCAACTACTAACTGAAAAATAACTGAAATTTCTAAACTATCAAAACCATATCCCTGCGATCTGATGTACGGCTGGAATACGGCGTCTCCTACGCTGATAAACACGACGAAAGTCCTGTGCACGTGCCTGGATGTCCTCATTAGGTACTCTCTGCGTCTGAAGTTGTTTGCTGATTTTCGCAAGTTTAATTCCTCGGACTGAAGTTTTTCCCCTTCCCAAATCCGTCTACTTGCTCTTGATGCTGACCACTCTGTGTTTGGTTCAAAAGTCGTTATTATTATTACTCCGAATCTATTACAACCTCAGTCGTTACAATAAACTCAAATAAAAAAGAAAAATTCGATCTTTTATAAGATCTCCTTTATACAATGAAAATAAGGATTACAACTCTTGTCAAATAGCGCAACAGATGTTTATCACTCGCTGCTTGTGTAAGAACTTTGCCTGTACCGGGGACGTTAATATCCGTGGACCGTCGCGGATCAGATCCGGTTGACAAATTATTGACAGAACTCCTACTTCACCAAGTATTTGCTTAAATCTCTAAAATCGACCAAGCGAAATCAGTAGCTCTTCTCGAGATTAAGACCAATCATAATCTCGAGGAACGGATGGACGGTGCTTCAGATCTATCGAACTCTCCCTTTTTATGTTGAAGAACTTCACCGAGATCGGTTAGCCTCCTCTTGAATTCGTGCTCCCTTGCTCTCCAACTCGGCAGGACCTCCTCGTATTGATAAAATTCTATCCCTGTGAAATGAGCCCCTAGGCCTGTATTTATAGGCTTCGGTTGGGATATTTTCGGATAAGAATGAGTGATTTGACTTTATCTTCAGCTAATAATGACCTAACCATTTTTGTGGATGATATCAAGTCAGTTGGGAACCCCTAGAACAGATAAATCCTGAGAAAACAACACAAAACCGTCGAAAATGTGTTTTCGGGTCAGACATGCACGAAACAGTGCTTGCTGAATAGCGCGGACGCGGTTCACTCGAGAGTGACAGAGCGGCCGCGTTCACTCATGGGTGAACCATTGTCACGGCACAGGTTCACGTCCATAGGTGAAGCCGCGCCGCCGCGGTTACATCTCTTGGTGAACTGCGCGACCGCGGTTCACCTCTTGGTGAACCGCGTGCGCTAGTTGAGACTATTTCTCTCTCTTTTCACCTTTGGGTGTTTCGTTACTGATTAACGAATGCGTGTTGACCGACACACGCGAGTTAACTGACGTGCGCGCTTTGACTGAAGTGCGCGCGTTGACTGGAGTGCGCGTGTTGACTGAAGTGAACGCGTTGACTGAAGTGCGCGCGTTGACTGACTTGCGCGGGGTGACGTGCGTGGGCTGACGTGCACGCGTTGACTGAATTGCGTGCGTTGACTGAAGTGCGCACGTTGACTGACGTGCGCGCATGACTGAAGTGCACGCGTTGACTATAGGTGTCATGTGAGCGCACGAGACATAGTTGGTTCGCCATTCCTGTTCATGCACTTGTCGGCGTCAGATAATCCTCTTAGACTCGGATAGTGATGTTCGTCATCTTTTCTCCGTCTCGAGCTGTGTGCGGACACCTATAGGCATTTTTAAACGCCTACATATACCACCTCCAAAGTATTTCAGACTCAGTCTTTTATAGAGGAGTCTGGAATGCTTTCCCATTTCTTCAATCTTGTAGAGGGACCTGTGAACTACTTTAATTCTTATCTTCTTCAGCCTTCAGTATCTTATCAAATAGATAAAGTTCTTCTGACGCTGCGTTTATCGTCTGACCGTTGTTGAAGTCTTGAACTAAAGTTGGTGTGTAATTTTCTGAACTTAGCTCGTGTCATTGAGTTGACTTTGAACTGATTATTGTTGTCAAAAATTCATATATGAACTTTGGAGTTGATCGGAGGCCATGCGTTGACCGATATTGACTTCCATCACAACGCGTTGACAAGCGTTGACCTAGGGCTACGCGTTGACCGGCGTTGACCTTAGGGTTTTGCATTGACATGCGTTGACTTTCATTGCAATGCATTAACCTTGGGTCTACACCGTTTAAGCTCTTAAGGTGTTGGAGCATGGAGGTCCCAAATGCTAGGGCTGCAGGACCAACTTGTTAAAGCTGATTCATCTGCATGTATGGATCTTATCCTGATGTTGTTGGATGTTCAAGTCACGAGACCAACTAATGGAGCTGGTGCGTCAATGACTCTTACATTTATAGGATTTTGGCAAACCCTCAGCCATCAACGGGTTTGATGAGCCTTTACCGACTACCGTTTGAGTCGGGTTAGCATGCAGATTATTTAAGTCCGTTCTGCATGTAACGTTGTACTAAAAGAGTTAATTCTTTTAGTGCTACGATATTGAATACGTAGACTTCATCTTTCTCACAGGAATAGACTACCCGACAACACGTGTTAGACGTTGACTTATCTCTACTTAGGCTTCGGGATAAAAGTCTCCAGATTTGGATTCTGGTGTCTTCTTCAATCGGTAAAAGACTAAACCGACAATACGTGTTAGATGTTGACTTATCCCTACTTAGGATTCGGGATAAAATTTCCTGCACGTGTGAGGCATGGATTTTAGCGTCATTAATAACAACCTGCCACAATGTCGAATATGTGGGCTTTTGTCATTTTTACGGTTAAGGACTCGCCGGCATCGTGTATTAGGCGCTGACTTATCCCTACTTAGGTTTCGGGATAAAATTCCTCAGACTCGGATTTTGGTCTCTTCTTCACTCGGTAAAAGACTAAACCAGCAACATATGTTCGGCGTTGACTTATCCCTACTTAGACTTCAGGATAAAATTCCCCAGACTTGAACTCTAGTGTCTTCTTCAATCGGTGAAAGACTAAACCGATAACGCGCGTTAGACGTTGACTTATCCCTACTTAGGATTCGGGATAAAATTCCCCGTACGTGTAAGGTATGGATTATGAGGGTTGAAAAGGTGGTGTCTTCTCTTGGGGCAAAGACGAACCCGATACTGGAAAGGAAGAATTTTATATTCTATTTCTAGTTGCGAAGGAAACTCCAAGTGGGATCTCCTTTTCGAGAATCCGGACAAGGTAAAACTAAGAGTGGGATCTCCACTCTGAGAATCGAATAGATTCAGATAACCCTAACTTTTATAGGATTGGTTACCTGATCTTAAAATAAAATTCCAATTTTAGTCCTAACTTTTATAGGTTTGACCGAAGGAGAAAGAGGATGAGAGCATTTCGTTTATCAAAAAGGAATCCCGGCTTTGGCCATAACCGTTTGACGGTTTTGACCGAGAGGGGGGACTGAGGCGGCCCTAACTTTTATAGGTTTGATCGTTTAATTTGAAAATGGACCCCTCGTTCATTGAAGGAATCGAGAGGGGATTTTGGTTATGGTCCTAACTGTAGGAAGGTTTGACCGAAGGGGAAAGAGGATGAGAGCTTTTCGTTTATCGAAAAGGAATCCCGCCTTTAGCCATAACCATTCGACGGTTTTGACCGAGAGGGGGGGGGACTGAGGTGACCCTAACTTTTATAGGCTTGATCACTCAATTTGAAAATGGACCTCTTGTTCATTGAAGGAATCGAGAGGAGATTTTGGTTATGGTCCTAAGTGTAGGAAGGTTTGACCAAATGAGGAGTTTTGAGACAATCCTAACCTTTATAGGTTTGATCACTCAATTTGTGGACCTCTCGTTCATGGAAGGAATTGAGAGAGGATTTTGGTTGTGGTCCTAACTATAGAAAAGTTTGACCGAGTGGGAGTTTTGAGACGATCCTAACTGTAGGAAGGTTTGATCGCTCAATTGTGGACCTCTTGTTCATTGGAGGAATCGAGAGAGGGTTTTGGTTATGGTCCTAACAATAGGAAGGTTTGACCAAATGAACAGTGAGAATGGGAGTACAAATTACAGTGGGAGTGTTGATCCGTACAAATCACTCAAAGGGAGTTCCTGGTGTTAAGTGACAGATACTTAACACGGAGGGATTTGATAATTATCAATGATCAGGAGATTACAATTCCGAGTACCATGTCTGGACTCTAATAATGGGGATTTTGAGTGCATAGATACATCATAAGTTTGAGTGGATTTAATCGAAAGGAATTTTTATGATCCTACCGTCAATTAGTCTGATCAGCGGGGGATTTTTTGGTGGAAGACTGTGAGTCATCAAACACCAATGAGAGTTTTTTGAGGGAAACTTGATCTAACGAAGTGATTGAATCTCGTCTCAGCAAAAGAGTGTTCGAAAATCACAGTGGGAGTTTAGTACTTATCACTTTGTTCGTAATGATCGGGTTATCCCTAAGAATGTTATATTTAACATTTTCCGGGAACTTCCCGTTACATGATTCATCCATCCCCAGCTTTTTTATAAAACTAGGTCTAACATTGTACTTAGTGGATGATCGGGTTATCCTTAAGAATACCAGGCATGACACTCTCTAGGAACTTCCCGTGAAAGAAAGGAAGCAGTTTAGACTCATATACCTGTTGGAGTTTCGAGAAGCAGTTTATACTCTTATACTTGTCGGAGTGTTACCGTTCTCATTTGGCTTATCCCAGCGTTATGACGCTAGCTTCAACCAATGTTTGGATGCTATTTTTGAGAGCAAAGCAATCCTTGGTGGGATGAAGGACCCTCCTATGGTACGCACAATACTTTGGATCCGTAGTATTGTTAGCTTCCTCCTGATTTACGATAGGTGATAGCTTGATCTTGTTGTTTTTAATGAGGGATTCGAAGATGGCTAGAATGTCTTCGTCCTTGAAAGAGTACTCTTTTTGGAGTCTCGGATCCAAAGTCTTTTGCTATCTTCAAGGTTGTTGTTACAATGTCTGCTTAACGTCAACAACTGCTGCAGGTATCTTCCCTTTACTACGGGAGATGAAGCTTGAGTTCGGAGAGTTAGCCGTCGGTTTGCTTCTTTCAGCTTTCTTCCTTCTGAGGAAGCTCTCCGCGAACCTTCAACTCTTTCCAAGTCTCGGACGGTGCTACTCCCATAACTTCTAATATATCGATGGAAAGATTGTTATGACAGGTTTAGAGGATGAAATCCTCTGTGACTGGATCTCAATAGTTTATCACTTTATTTTGAAAGCACTTGACGAAGTTGTCGACTGTCTCTTTGTCTTCTTGTTTCTCCTCGAAGAGTGTCCTAATGGATACATCGACATCGTCATCGAAGAAGTTACCGAGGAATGAGCTCTCCATATCATCCTAGCTGTTGATGCTTCCAGGTTTGAGACGGCGGTACCAATCGAAGACATGCCCATGAAGGATGCTAACGAATGACTGAACTATCAAGGCTTCATTGCCAAAAATCAAGCCTAAGTGGGACTTGAAGTAGATCAGATGTTGAGTAAGGGATCCCTTCCCATCGAACGGCGTGAAGTTGATCCGGTTGAACTTCGCCGGGTATGAGATTAACTTCCTCTCTCTCGGGTAAGGACAAGAATGCCAGTCTTCTTCACCTCTCGAGTAGACATCATAACGTTGATTTTTCTCTCGAGGTCTTTCATCTTTTCGTCCTCGTTTGTATCATGCTTTGGACGATTTATGAGAGGAACAATACGTCCACCCCCGACATTATCTTCGGTGGGACCACCCCCAGCATTTTGGTCAACAGGGGGGTTATCAGCATTAAGGTATTCATCCATGTCTGAATCGCTAGCTGCTTGGCTGACATTGTTGCGACGACTGGATTCACCTATTTGATTCGACAACGCTAGGATCTGTTGGTCGTGCATTTGTCTCATCTCCTGTATAGCCATTCCTATTTCAATTTTGAATGCTTGCTTCTGCTTGGCTAGAGCATCCTCAATGATTTTGGCCACTTCTTTGGTGTTAATCATAAACACTTCGTGGGATTGTCCTTGGCTGGATATAGTTTTGTCAGAAGTGACTGCAGAGTTGGCATCCAATGCTTCATCATCCGAGGATAATCCCCTCTGCATTCTGTGATAATCCTTTTGTTTAATGGTTCCTGGTCGCAACCGGGTTAGACGATGTGATATGAGTGGGTCAGAATTAGAAGGTCGAGTCGACTTTCCTTTATCAACCATATTAACCGTGACTTCTGGAAGTTCGTCACCTTGAACAATCAATCGTTTCTTGCGGAAGCGCTTTGACTTGAACTTAGCCATTCTAATGGAGATCCTCTAGGATACCGAGACCCTCTGTGGAGTGGTCTTAGGGTAGTTACACGCTGATAATACTACCCTGATAAGTTTGGCGCACAGGCAGTGAGACTCCGTTTCTCGGGTACTTCTCTTCCGAGACTTGTTCATACCCCCAGCCCGATAGTATAACTCATCGGTCAGATAACCAGAGCAACCTATCATGTGTTGGCACGACTTCCTAGGTATAACGTTATCATTGTCAGATGAATACATTTCTTTCAGGGGATTTGCCGTCTTGTTGGCGTTCTCAAGAGTCACGCGTTTAGAACCACGCATTTGTAAGCATGAAATCTTGACAGGCTCTTGGACTTCAATTCGCCGTCCGAGGCGGTCAGTTACAGATGTTTTCCATGCGTGACCCCCAACTCGAGTAGTTGCTCGGGGTTCAGTCACCGGACCCAAGCGTTCTTTGATTAGAACTTTGTTTCGATCCTCGTGTAAAGGACCCATGTGATCCGCCATCCTTATCTTGAATCAGGATAAATTCACACTGTCGTGGGGCTCCACCGGAGGTGCGGGATCAATTAGAGTAGGGGCGGAACCTGAGGAAATCGGAAAAACGGGTGCAGAAAATCTCCTATCTTAGCCCTGGCGTGGGTCAGACCTTGGTGAACCGCGGCTTGGAGCTTTAGCCGTGGCTTGGAGGTTCAGATCTAAGTGAACCGCGGCTTGGAGTTTCAGATTTGAGTGAACTGTGGATTGGAGGTTCAGATCTGAGTGAACTGCAGCTTAGAGGTTCAGATCTGAGTGAACGCGGCTTGGAGGTTCAGATCTGAGTGAACCACGGCTTGGAGGGTCAGATTGAAGTGACCCATGGCCGGGAGGGTCAGATTAAAGTGACCCGTGTTTTTTAATCTTTTCGGCCTCCGTCTTGGACTTTGGCCTCCATACTTTTTGCAGTCTTGGTGCCTTCTTTTCCACTCCTTCCTTCTGTAATTTTTTGGTTTCTTGCACAAGAATTTTTGCATGTGTGAGCAATGCGCGGCGTTTCTGGAGTCGCTCCTCAAGAGTTGAACGGGTCCTTTTGACTTGGATCCATTCACTTGTTGATGATTTGGGGGAAGGGGTGTTTGCTCGCTGTTGGGGCGCTTGCCGCTTCTTGAACTTTAGATCCGACTTGTAACAGATCCCGTCGATTGGCTCCAAAGCTTTGACGAGCTGATGCGCGAGGCGTTGACTTTGCCTTTGACGTGCCCTCTTCGATAAAATTGGCGCGCCTTTAGTACTCAACTCCTTGATTGAGGAGGAGTCCAGATTTACAGATCCGTCCTCGTTGGAGGCCAGAGAGGCGTTGCAAGTTGCAGCTACCGTAGCAACGTGAGCGTTGATCTTCTTGCGCTTGCGAGTGGAGAAGGATCTGGAGGAGGAGGACGACAGATACTCCTTGATTTTCTGTTGATCGAACTCGTATTCGACCTCTTCTTCAACCGGGATGAGGATCCGAGGTTGTGACACATTAGCCTTCGTAGAAAAGCTGTCGGCTCCTACTGTGGTCGCCAGCTTGTTTAGTTCAAAAGTCGCTATTTTCATTGCTCTGAATCTATTACAACTTCAGTCATTAAAATAAACTCAAATAAAAAAGAAAAATTAGATCTTTTTATAAGATCTCATTTATACAATGAAAATAAGGATTACAACTCTTGTCAAACAGCGTAACGAATGTTTATCCCCGCTGCTTGTGTGAGAACTTTACCTGTGCAGAGGACATTAATATCCATGGATCGCCACATATCAGATCCAGTGGACAGATTATTGACAGAGCTCCTACTTCACCAAGAAAGTATTCACTTGAAGCTCTGAAATCGACCAAGTGAAATCAGTAGCTCTTCTCGAGATTAAGACCAAGCCTAATCTCGAGGAACAGACAGACGATGCTTCAGATCTCTCAAACTCTCCCTCTTTATGCTGAAGAACTTCGTAACAGATCCCGTCGATTGGCTCCAAAGCTTTGACGAGCTGATGCGCGAGGCGTTGACTTTGCCTTTGACGTGCCCTCTTCGATAAAATTGGCGCGCCTTTAGTACTCAACTCCTTGATTGAGGAGGAGTCCAGATTTACAGATCCGTCCTCGTTGGAGGCCAGAGAGGCGTTGCAAGTTGCAGCTACCGTAGCAACGTGAGCGTTGATCTTCTTGCGCTTGCGAGTGGAGAAGGATCTGGAGGAGGAGGACGACAGATACTCCTTGATTTTCTGTTGATCGAACTCGTATTCGACCTCTTCTTCAACCGGGATGAGGATCCGAGGTTGTGACACATTAGCCTTCGTAGAAAAGCTGTCGGCTCCTACTGTGGTCGCCAGCTTGTTTAGTTCAAAAGTCGCTATTTTCATTGCTCTGAATCTATTACAACTTCAGTCATTAAAATAAACTCAAATAAAAAAGAAAAATTAGATCTTTTTATAAGATCTCATTTATACAATGAAAATAAGGATTACAACTCTTGTCAAACAGCGTAACGAATGTTTATCCCCGCTGCTTGTGTGAGAACTTTACCTGTGCAGAGGACATTAATATCCATGGATCGCCACATATCAGATCCAGTGGACAGATTATTGACAGAGCTCCTACTTCACCAAGAAAGTATTCACTTGAAGCTCTGAAATCGACCAAGTGAAATCAGTAGCTCTTCTCGAGATTAAGACCAAGCCTAATCTCGAGGAACAGACAGACGATGCTTCAGATCTCTCAAACTCTCCCTCTTTATGCTGAAGAACTTCGCCGAGATCAGTTAGCCTCCTCTGAAATTTGTGTTCCCTTGCTCTCTAACTCGGCAGCACCTCCTCATCTTGATAAAATTCTGCCCTTGTGAAATAAGCCCATAGGCCTGTATTTATAGGTTTCGGTTAGGGGGTTTTGGATAAGAATGGGTGATTTGACCTTATCTTTAGCTAATAATGGCCTAATCATGTTTGTGGATGATATCAAGTCAGTTGGGAACCCCTAGAACAGATAAATCCTGAGAAAACAACACAAAACAGTCGAAAACCTTATTTCAGGTCAGACCTGCGCGAAACAACGCTTGCTGAACCACGCAGCCGCGGTTCACTCAAGAGTGAACC
>NC_033801.1:79814111-79857679 GCF_001876935.1 Asparagus officinalis
AACCGCGCGGCCGCGGTTCACCCATGGGTGAACCACGCCACCGCGGTTCACCTCTTGATGAACCGCGCACGCACAAGTTGAGACTCTTTCTCTCTCTTTTCGCCTTTCGGTGTTTTGTTACTAATTGACGAACGGTGTTGACCGACACACACGAGTTAACTGACGTGCACGCTTTGACTGAAGTGCACGCGTTGAATGGAGTGTGCCCGTTGACTGAAGTGCGCGCGTTGACTGAAGTGCACGTGTTGAATCAAGTGCGCGCGTTGACTGACGTGTGCGCGTTGACTGAAGTGCGCGCGTTGACTGACGTGCGCGCGTTGACTAAAGTGCACCCGTTGACTGAAGTACGTGCGTTGACTGAAGTGCGCGCGTTGACTGACGTACGCGCGTTGATTAAAGTGCGCGCGTTGACTGAAGGTGGCCGGTGAACGCACGAGACACAGTTGGTTCATCATTCCGGTTCATGCACTAGTCGGCGTCAGATAATCCTCTTAGACTCGGATAACAATTTTTGTCATCTTCTCTCCATATCGAGCTATGTACGGACACCTATATGCATTTTAGACGCCAACACTCTGCTCATGCATGTCATAAAGGAAGAGAGATTCTGAGTGAGTCTCTAGATGCCGCAGAGGGTGACTTTATGAACGAGACTTCTGTTAACATTCTCAGCTACTTTCTTATGCATTTATGTAATTACCTTCACTTGTAAATCTGACTCAGTTGACCTTTATATGAACAATGCTCTGCATAAGAGAAACATACAAAGACAATGTTACAAACATTTGGTAAACTACTCAAGAAAAGGAGTTGACTGTGAAAGGATGAATCACGCATTTGATTATTTGGGTATCATTTGCTAATCTATAACTTTAACTGATACTCTTCATGTTGGATACCATTAGCAGAGATCCAACTGATACATGCACACACACACACATAACATGTACATACATATGCTTATATACATATATATGTGTGTATGCGTGTATGTGTGTATGTATATAATGGATATGCTTGGTACAAACATAAAATTAGCACTTGGTAGTGATGTGACGACTTCTAATCCATTCATTTGATGGTGCCCATTTAAAACTAGTCCCCACTTGATTACCAACTTGTTAGATGAGTTGATTAGAATTTGGTATTTGGTACCAAGCATACCCGTTATTCTTATGTGTGTGTACTATTTTAAAAAGCCTCCGCCTAGTACACCTAGGCCTATGCCTAGGCCTAGATGGTACCTAGGTCGCCTAACTAGCGCCTAGGTGGTTGCCAGATGGCCACCTAGATTTTGGGAGTATTTAGAGGAGCATTGTCTGCTTATGTGAACGGTAACCTTCAGGCCTTGATCGTAATTTTTTGTGTTACGGTCTCCATGTCCTCCAATCTCATTCAAACTCCTTTAACATCTAAATATGAACATCTCTACTACCTCCTCGGACTTTCAATTAAACACCCTCAACCATCACTTAAATGAAGAAAGAAATCCACTTAGACACCAGTCCGACACCTAAGATTTTTATAACATTGATATTTACTATTAATTATTATAATTAAAAATAAAAAAGGCAACCTCTTAGGCTCTATATGTCGGGTCCAATATCTAGACCTCCTAGGGCCTTTTATAATCTTGTTAGCTATTATTTTGGCTATTTAGTATTTAAGTTGCATGGTTTATTATGGATCTAATATTGCCATCTATTTTTAATAAATTTATATGAATTTAATATATATTTTTATTAATTATTATAATTAAATAATTTAAAAAATAGCCAAATACCTATGTGCCGCCTAGGCATCTAGGCGCTAAGCGATGGCTCAAACTCTTAGACTGCCTAGCGCATTCTGTAACATTTTGTGTGTGTGTGTGTGTGTGTGTGTGTGTGTGTGTGTGTGTGTGTGTGTGTGTGTGTGTGTACATGTATATAAGCTCGTATAAACTTAAGTTGGGAGAAACATTTGTCGCATCAGGTTTTTTATCCATCAAGACTTGGCTTTTGACGATTTGTGATATAGCATGTTGATGGCAATCAATGCACACAACTTCAATGGATATCCTTCATTATATTACACAAACTCAAAGCAAATCTAATATATATATAAGTGAGAGAGAGAGAGAGAGAGAGAGAGAGAGAGAGAGAGAGAGAGAGAGGCGAGAGAGAGAGAGAGAAAATGACTATGCTTGATACCAAGCATACCCATTCCACTTGGTAGTGAGGTGGTGCGTTGCCCTTTGATCACATCTAAAGTTGTTTGCTAGTGATTTTGCCAAAAAAAACCCATCTTTAAAAAAATGTGATAGATCTAAAGTGGTTGACAACTCACTCTCTCCCCCAATCTCAAACCTCAGTAGCCGCTCCCCTCAATCTTAGTTTCTCTCTCCCTCTCTCTCATCTCACTCCTCCTCTGCCACCCCAATCTCAGTTTCTCTCTTCTCTCTCTCTCCTCCCCTCTCCTCAATCTCACTTCCTCCTCTGCTGGCTGCCGCCATGAACCTCCTCCGCCACCGCGACTTCCTCCGCCACCGCGACCCTCGTCCGCAGCTGCAACAGCTCCTCCATCACCGCCACAACAACTTCGTGCCCAAGCATTCGTCGGAGCAGCCGCCCAAGCAGCCATGACGACTCCACCCACCCCCCCCCCCCCCGCCCCCCACCCTCCTCCTCGCCAAGCATCTGCCCGTCGCCCGCGACTCCTCCTCCTCCTCTGCCCAAGCATCCGCTAGACGATATTACTCCGTTTGAACTGAAGAAGTTCACAAGTGACGAAGATGCATACAACTATTAAAGAAGATTGGGTTTGGAATTCGCAAAGGCACTTTGGAGAAGTCAAAGAAGGCTTCAGGGGAGATTCTTTCCAGAACATTTGTATGCAACAAAGTAGGGAGAAAGGTGCCGAGGGAAAATGAAAGTGGAAAATTATCAATCGCCGACTGGAAACTAGAATTAATTGTGATGCAAAAATAAAGATTAATTTGACTTCTTAAAAAATATGGAAGGTTACTAAGTTTATTGCCGAACATGTTCATGCTTTAACAAGTCCTGACAAAGTAGCACTTCATTATTCTCATAAGCAACGACATCGATCAAAGATTTGTAGAAGCTTTATTGATAGCTTGCATGAAGAGGGAATGAAGCCCTATACTTAATCGTGTGGAAAATGTTTTTTTCAAGGGAGAAGATGATGAACGAGTCACCACACAACAAATAATCGACCATATCAGAACAACAAGGCACAATAATATTGCCACTGAATGCTTAACTATTGTTAGACATTTTCAAGATAGTAGGGAATCAGATCTATATTTTTATTTCTCTATGGAGGTCGATCATCTTGGTACCATGAGGATTGTATTCTGGGCTGATGGAAGAGCTAGGGCATATTATTTGAGTTTTGGATATGTGGTAGTGTTTGATACTATATACAAGACTAATCATTTGAGTTTAACTTTTGCTCCATTTATGGGAGTACACCACCACTGACAATCCGTCCTCTTTGGTTGTGCATTGCTTGCAGACGAACAAGAGGGGACCTTCGTGTGGTTGTTTTCTCAATGGCTCAAGTGTATGCACGTGATTGCACCAAAGGCTATCATAACTGATCAAGATGCACAAATGAGAAAGGCTATCAATGAAGTTTTGCCGAACACTCATCATCGATTTCGTTCTTGGCATATTAGAAAGAATATTGCTGAGCAACAAGTGAAGTTGAAGAGCAAATATAGGGATGAGATACCTACATATTTCAACAATTGGTACCATGCTAGAAATATAAGCAAGTGTGAGGAGCTATGGAAAGTCATGAAGGAGAAATTTGATATAGAAGAAGATGAAGATAGTTGGCTAACAAGAATGTACAATTTGCGTGAACATTGGGTGGATGCATACTTGAAGGATTGTTTTTGGATAGGAGTGACAAAAAGCCAAAGGAGTGAAAGTATCAATGCCTTTTTCGATGGCTTTGTCAATGCAAACACTAATCTTGTTGAGTTTGGTGGCCTATATGACAAGGCAATGACAACTCGTCATGGATCGGAATCTCATGAATGTTTGGTGTAAAAGTTAATATATTTATTGATGAACTCATTACAACTTCAAATTGTTTACAACAAGTTCAAAAGTAAAAGTTCGTCTTTTATAAGACTCACCTACACAATGAAAATAATAAGAATATCACAACTCTCTTCAAACAAAACACAATAGCAGTTTATCTCATGTTGCTTGTGTTGGATCTTTGCCTGTGCCGGGGTTTATCCGTGGATCACCAAGCGAACAGCTCAAAGTGCAGATTTCATTGACTCGCGAAGGAGTCAAGAAACTAAAGCAATTATCCCTACAAACAGCGAGATAACCACTCTTCTCGAGATTATAGCAACTGTGTGATCTCAAGAGAAGAACTGAGCTACAGATCTGTCGAACTTTCCTTTATGCCAAAGAATTTATTGAGATCTCCTCATCCTCTCTGAAATTCGTGGCTCTTCAGTCTCCAATTCAGCAAGACTTCATCAAGGCTCGAGAATTCTAGATCTGTGTAAATGAAGGCCCTAGGACTGTATTTATACGCTTCAAGAGCCCTGTTTTTGGATAATAACGGCCGATTCCCTCTTATCTTCAGTTATAACCACTTTATCACATTCTAGGATAACTTCAGATTAGTTGGAGCAAAATCCAGTTGGTTAATGGGTGAAACAACATCAAAACAGCCTCAAAACAACGTTTTTAGGCTAGGAGAAGACACTCAGGGTGTCTCGGCCTTGGCGGATACACTTGAAGTGTCTCTGCTAAGTCCTGGGCATTGGTAAGGCGTGCCACGATCATTTTTGCTGTCTTTTCATCATCCGAACTCAGAATTACTGTAGGCATATAAAATTGCTTATAGGTCCCCTAGCATGGCTCGGCACAAACCGACGAACCAACGAGGCGACGAGATCGACGAATCGCACGCAAGCGACGGAATGCATCCATACGCGTTCGGAATCAAGCCAAGTGTTAAGGAATCAACGAGTCATCCAACCGAGAACAGACTCGGACGAATCACGATCGAATCAAGATCAATTTCGGACTCGAACTCAGAAGCGGATTTACTGCCAAATCAGGAATCCGACTTACTGCCAAATCAGATCAACCAATCAGAGTCTCAATCAACCGAATCACGGACAAAACCGAAAAACGGACACAACTCAAAAACTCGGAAAACCCACACCCATAGGTGGCCTCGGCCATAGCCGAGCCACCCGTAGGTGGCTCGGCCAAGGCGAGCACCCAATGCGGTTGGCTCGGCCAAGAGCCTCGAGCCACCCGTAGCCGTGGCTACGGCCAAGCCGAGCCACCATGGGCTGGCGCGCAAGAGCCGAGCACCGTAGGTGGCCTCGGCCAAGCCGAGCCACCCATGGGTGCTCGGCCATGAGCCGAGCCACCCCAAGGTGGCTAGGCACAGTGTCGGCCACCCCGAGGTGGCCGACAGTGGCCCGAGGTGGCCGACAGTGGCCAGAGGGGGCCGACAATTCCCTTTTTGCAGCCACTGTCCTGAGAGCCTATAAATAGGCCTAGAGATGTTCATTTTCAGGGGTCGAACTTTCAAGAGCCGAAACTCTGCCGGATTGAAGAGTGAACTCGGAGCTTGAAGACCAGAAGACTTGCACATTCAGATCTGATCCTCGGCGACCATCCACGTCAGAAAAGGCAGGATCTCGAGAGGAAGAAAGAACAGATCTGAGATCTACACGAGACTACACTCCAGATCTAAGCTTGGTCTTAGATCTCGAGATCTGAGCGATTATTCCCTTGGTGGATTAATCCCTCCCGGCTATTATTCCCTTCGTGGAATAATACCCGCATACTCGTGTAGATCCGACCGGATCTAGATCGCGCGGTGGTCCACGGATTAACCCCGGCGTTGGCAAAGAACCCACACAAGCAAGCAACCGCAAAACAGGAGCTTGCGATTTGTTCACAAGAGGAAAGTTGTAATTTTTATTTTTTTTTCTTTGATTTAGTTGTAACCGGATCTATAAAAGACCGGATCTTTGTAACCCAAGATGACAATCATATCAATGAAAAAGAAAACAGTTTTCCACGCGAACAATCTGGCGACCACAGTGGGAGCCGACGATCTCGCCAACGAGATCGATGCGTCGCAGCCGCGGATTGCAATCCCGGTCGTGGAGGAGGTCGAGTACGAGTTCGACCAAGCCAAGTTCGAGGAGTACGTGTCCTCGTCCGGCTCTATCTCCCCCCGCAAGTCCAAGAAGTTCTCCTCCGGGAGAAAAGCTCGTTGGTTTGAAGCTGCTCGGGAAGCCCACGAAGCTCTCAACCCAACTGACGCCGAAGTTGCGTCAAATGAAGTTCCACCGACCTCCAATCAGGTCAACCCAACTCCCGCCAACGCCTCTACTGTTCAGGGCGTTGTGACTCTCTCAAAGAGAGCCCGCCAGAGGCGTCGTCAACGCCTCGCGCGGCAATTCGCTAAGGCGATGGAGTCTACGGACGGATTCCGCTACCACGCGGAGTTGAAGAACAGAAGAGGCAAACAGCCTCAACCACCAATGAACGGCGACTCTTCCAAGCCGCCAAAGAACGAATGGGTCCGCGTCAAACGGAACCGTTCGACGCTCGCGGAGCGTATTCGCAAGCGTCGCGCGATGTCAGCGCAGGCACGGGCTCAAGCTGAAGAAGCCCGTAGAAAGCTGCAGAAAGGGGTAGCCAAGAAGCCGCCACCAATTCGCAAAGTCTGGAAGCCGAAGTCTGAAGTAGCGACTCAGACCAAAAAGCAACCAGTGCAACCTTCTAAACAAGGTCAAACTCCGGCGAATCAACCAAAGTCGCCGTTAATTCCTATGACCACTCCGGGAGATCACGCAGAATCATCCCGAAGGAAGAAGCCAGTTTTGGAGCGCCTCGGTCCACTTCCCAAAGAACGAGGCAAAGCTCCAGTTCAAGAACGGTTGGGGCCAATGAAGAAGTCCCAAACAATTCAGCATGCTGGGGGTCACCGCAACCCTCAACATTTGGAGAAAATCATGGCGCCCAAGCGCACAACTTTGCACATCGAAGTGCAGGAACCCGCTGAAGATTCACACCCACAGAGGCGCGTTTCGAGGCGGGTAACCTTTGAAAGCCCAAAGAAGGCAATCCAACCTCAGATGGAAACATTATCATCTGATAGTGATAGTGTTATACCTGAGAAGTCGTGCCCGCACACGATAGGTTACTCCGACTGTCAAAATGACGAGTTGTACTATCGTGCTGGGGGTACGAATAGAACCAGGAAGAGGAGTCCCCGAGAACAGGAAATTCAATGTCCCTGTTCCAAACTCATTCGGGCGGTATTGTCTGAATGCCATTGCATTAAGGTGGTCCCCGAAAGAGTTTCAGTTTTTGAAAGACTTAGTGTGGAGACGCCAAAACCAAGGCCTAGGCGCTTCCAACGAAGAAGAAGGGTGATTGAAGACGGAGAATTTCCGAGGGTCACCACCAACATGACGAGCAAAGGAACATCGGCACGAGAAGATTTCGAGTCGATTCTGAAAGCTTCCCGACCTAGAACCCGTCTGCAGTCCGGAACCATAGAGCGAGCAACTTATGGTAGGATTCGGACAAGACGCCCTTCAGAAGATGAAGAATCTGATGCCGGCTCCGCGGTGGCATCAGATAATACAGTATCCAGCGAGGGACAACCCCGCGAGGCCCTGATGATAAGTGCGGAGCAGATGGCCAAGATGCTTGAAGACGCTTTGGCTAAGCAGAAAGAAAGTTTCAAATTTGAGATGGAGATGGCCATGCAGCAGATGAGAGAAATGCATGACCAACAGATCCAAGCATTGGCGAACCAACAAGGCGAGCAGAATCATCGTAACCCGATTAATGTGGAAGATGAGGATACAAATGCTCGTAACACCAATGATCCTCCCGTCAACGCAGGGGGTGGTAATGAGAATGCTGGCGAAGAAACCGGCGAAAACCTGAAGATCAAGAACCTCGAGAGCAAAATCAACACACTAATTTCCGCTCAAGAGACGAAGAAAACAGGCATTCCTTGCCCATACCCAAGAGAATGGGAATCGATCCCATATCCGGCGAAGTTTAATCTAATTAACTTCACGCCGTTTAATGGGATGGGTTCACCTACCCAGCATTTGATTTACTTCAAATCGCATTTGGGGGTGATCTCTGGTAATGAGCCTCTGATGGTGCGGTCATTCGTCGGCACTCTTCGCGGAGCCGCCTTCGATTGGTATCGCCGCCTCAAGCCAGGCAGCGTAAACAGCTGGGATGACATGGAGACCAAGTTCCTGGCCAACTTCTTCGACGACGACACCGAGATATCTATCGGATCGTTGCTCGATGAGAAGCAGAAGGACGGAGAGTTAGTCGACACCTTCGTCAAAAGGTTCCGGAACAAGGCGATGAACTGCCGGGACCCGATCACCAATGAATTCATCCTCCAGACATGCCACAACAACCTTTCGCTGGACGTGTTGGAAGCAATGGGCACAGCACCGTCCAAAACGTGGCAGGATCTGAAAGTCCGAGGAGAGCAAGCTGAGCGATTCCTCAGGAGGAAGAAGGCGGAGAGAGGTCAACTGGCCACAAATCCTCCGAAACAGAACTTCAACCAAAAAGGAAAAGGTAAAGCTCAAATTGCAACCACAGCAACAGCAGCCACAGCAACAAGCACCCCAACAATCTCGAGGACAATGGCAACAACGGCCTCAGAAGCAGAAATCTGCGGAGCCGAGGTTTCCTAAAGTGTACTCCTTCAAGGATGATGAAGTTCCCGGCATCTTCAAATACCTGTTGGAGAACAACAAGATCCAGTTGCCGGCGATCGTGGATCAAGAAGGGGCCAGCAAAGTGACGGATCCAAAGTACTGCGCGTACCACAGAGCGGTCCACCACCCTACGAGATCATGCTACCACCTCAAGGACAAGATCCAGGCGTTAATCGACGTAGGAGTCATAACCCCGAAACCAGCCAAGAATGTGGGAGCAAACGCAGTGTCAATCAGCTTTGGATCGGTGCCTACAACTTGGTTCGAGCCAAAACGCGTCACCAAAGTCGGGATAAAGACGGTGAATGACGACCCACATGGACAGCGCCAAAAGGGACTTGTGCCGCACACAGCCCCAAATGGCGAAATCCTTTGGGTTCACCCCGATCTGATTGGAGATGAACAATGGGCTGGATTGTCATCCAAGAAGAAGTCCAAAGGAAAGGCTTGCTAAGGAGCCTCTGCCATCCCAGGGGAAGATGACGAAAGAATCCCCATTTTCCCGCTCTCTGAAGAAGAACAAGGAGCTTTTGCGACACGGAGCGGAAATGAGTATCACTACAACTATCCGTCACCTAGTGAGCAGGGGGTGAACAAAAGGGGACCAGCCAAAACTCTCACAGAGATGGGGGTGATTACAAGTCCCACACCGGGTAAAGAAGCTCAAGAGGTACAGAATCCGAAGCAGTCTCGTTTCAGTCGTCCAATTGGAAGAGACAAACCGGAAAGCTCGAAGACTCCGCATAGCTTCGACATTATGGCGCAATTAGCCAACATTCCTGCACGGATAACGCTGTATGAGTTGCTGCGATTATCCAAAGAAACCAGGGAGGCCCTACAAGAAGCTTTGGCCAATGCAGAGGTATTTCTGACTCAAGTCAAGCCGGTGCCTGAACAGCCAGAACCGCTGAGTCAACAGTGCAACATAGCGACTAAGAACCTTCCCTGCATTACTTTCACCAAAGAAGATATGCAGACGAAGAATTCGAACCACGATCGGCCGTTATATTTCGTCGGATACATTGGCTCCAGCCAAGTCAACCGAATCCAAGTGGATCCGGGTTCTGCTGTGAGTATTATGCCGCTTCGATTGATGCATTTCCTTGGCATTCCAGTAAGCAAGTTGGCGTCCACAGGCACTGTTATCTATGGATTCAACACTAGTGGGTCAAGACCCTTGGGTAAGATCCGGGTGAAGTGCCAGATGGGAGATCTGAAGACAGAAGTCACGTGTTATGTGATCGATGCGGAGACTTCGTACAACTTACTATTGGGTCGGCCTTGGATCCATAGTAACGTGATAATTCCATCTACTCTCCATCAGTGTTTGAAGTATGTCGACACTGACAATGAGGTTAGGACGGTGGTCGCGGATAAGCAACCATTCAAGGGGTATGAGAATTATTTCACCGATTCTCTCCTTTATGGTAACGAATCCGATACTGAACCATCGGCCCAGGGCACAGACAGCGGAGAAGAAGCTGATTCTGAAGCCGGATTCGATTACAATGGCGGTTTTGTTTTAAATGACATTGTACCCTTTGTAATCAATCTTGACGATGAACAATCGTCAGATGGAGGTTGTAACTGGCAACTTGCCGATATTGCAATAAAAGATGATTTAGAGTACTCCTTGTCTCTTGATGATGTGATAAAAGAGCTGTACGACAATCCTGAGTTGTATATGCCGATCCGATCATCCTATGTAACGAAGGAACACCTCCAGCATTCTTTCGGAACAACCATGGTCATCCCGAACAAAGTAAGAGGTGCTAAAGAAGTGATTTACGGTAAAGGAAAAAGCTCTCCGTTACCAGATCATTTCCTAAGTGAAGACGAAGATGATGACAAACCTGGTCGACATCTATCCAAGTATAGTCCAGAAGCGCGCAAGCTCATGGAAAAGCAGGGCTACGATTTCACACTCGGAGAAGGTTTATACTTCGATCGAGGTCCTCGTAATCCAGCCAAAGCAGTATATGTACCAAAAGGTAAACCTGAGGATTATTATAAATATGGGCGAGGCTTAGGTTATGTTTCATCAGATGACGAATGTGGTTGGCAAATCATCGATCAAATTGCTAACAAAGCCAAGAAAGGATACTCTCCCGATGCTTCAGAGTGGGACTCCGATACAAGTCTGGGAGAAGTCTTCAAAACCCTAATGTCAAATATGGCTACAGCCGATCCATCCACCATGGAAGACGACGATCAAATGCCAACATGGGAAGACCCGTGGGTTCACCATCTGAATATGCAATATGGCGATAGGTTCGAGCAAAGAGAACCACCCACTGAAGATAAAATAGTCCAGATTAACATGGGTGATGAGGCCAACCCAAAGCCTATATTCATCAGCGACAGTCTTCCCCCAGATGAGAAGGAGGAATTGATTGCTCTCATCAGGGAATATATCGACGTCTTCGCATGGAATTATGAAGACATGCCAGGGCTCGACCCCAATGTCGCAATGCACCGCCTCGATATCAAGCCGGATGCCAAACCTGTCAAGCAACAGCAAAGACGGTTTCGTCCGCAGATTATGGAAGCCATTGAGGCAGAGGTTAAGAAGTTGATCGAATCAGGATTTATCCGAGAGGAACAACATCCAGACTGGTTAGCCAACATCGTTCCCGTCATGAAGAAGAATGGCAAAATCAGGATTTGCATCGACTTCAGGAACCTGAATGAAGCATGTCCGAAAGACGATTTCCCTCTCCCAATCACGGATGTCATTATCGACAATACATGTGGATTTGAGAGGATGTCCTTCATGGATGGATTTTCGGGATATAACCAGATCAAGATGCATCCAGAGGATGAGAAGCATACGGCGTTTAGAACACCCCTCGGCGTCTTCTGCTATACGGTGATGCCTTTCGGTCTGAAGAATGCCGGTGCCACATACCAGCGAGCGATGACTAAGATTTTCCAAGAACATCTCAGGAAAACAGTCGAATGCTACGTTGATGATTTGGTTGTGAAAAGCCGCAACAAGGAAGATCACATCAAGGATTTGAAGACAATGTTCGATCTCATGAGGAGTCATCAGTTGAAGATGAACCCCACTAAATCATTTCTTGGAATGTCCAGCGGAAAATTTCTTGGGTTCGTCGTCACCACTAAGGGTATACATATCGATCCTGATAAGGTGAAGGCGATACATGAATTGCAGCCCCCGAGGAATCTGAGAGAACTCAGAGGATTGCAAGGGCGTTTAGCTTATATCCGGCGTTTCATCTCAAATCTTTCTGGGAAGTGCCAACCGTTCTCTAAGCTGAACAAGAAAGGAGTATCATTCATCTGGGATGATGCCTGCCAAAAAGCGTTCGAAGATATCAAAACATATCTGGCGAACCCTCCTGTTCTCGTTGCACCGAAATCTGGTAAACCGTTCTTGATTTATCTCAAGGCGATGAACCACTCGATAAGTGCCTTACTAGCGCAAGACGATGATAACGGTCACGAACAGGCAGTTTATTACCTCAGTCGGACCTTGGTAGGCGCTGAGTCTCGATATCCGATGATTGAGAAAGAATGCCTTGCATTGGTATTTGCGATGCAAAAGATGCGGCATTACCTGGTGGGACAGACGATCTACGTTATCTCCAACGTTAATCCAGTACGGGTGTTTATGACGCAACCGGCCTCTATGAATTGGCGGCTAGCGAAGTGGGCCCTTCTCTTGTCCCAATACGATTTGCACTTCAAGCAGCAGAAGTCGATAAAAGGACAGGCGATTTGTGACCTTTTGGCGGCAAACCCGACCACAGATACGGCAGAAGTATATGATGACTTGCCGGATGAAACCCACGAGGTTAACACCACATCACACCAACAAGTATGGCAATTATACTTCGATGGTGCCTCAAGGGCAGTTAATAGAGTAATAACCCCGGGATGTCCTACAGTTTCCTCTGGAGTTGGAGTCGTCTTAATCTCCCCTGGAAAGCACGTGATGCCTCGGGCTTATTCGTTGACTAGTCCGTGCTCCAATAATGTTGCCGAATACAACGCGCTTCTCATTGGACTCAGTTTCGCCAAAGAGCTGGGGGTCGAATATCTCGAAGCTTTTGGAGATTCGCAATTGATAGTCAACCAAGTTCGCGGTGAGTATGAAGTCAGGAATCAAGACCTGATCCCGTACCACCAGGAAGCCATCAAAATGGCAGAATCTTTCGAAGAATTCTTTATTGAATACATCCCTCGTCTCCAGAACGCTTATGCAGACGCACTGGCGGCACTAGCAGTATCACTGGCACAGCCTCCCGAAGCTGAGCTGTTAGTCACAGTACGGACGCATCAACTCTGCGTACCCATATACAGTACGGAGATTGAAGAAGAAGAGGATAGAAACGTGAACGCCAAAGAGGTGAATTCAACTCAAATTGGGTCTGAGTCCCGAGATTGGCGTTTTCCTATCATCGACTACGTCCAATATGGTATCTTGCCAGAGGATGTAAAAGAAAAGGAATCAATCCGCCGAAGAGCTCCAAGATTCTTCTATAATACCGAGACCCATACGTTATACCGTAGAGGGTACGACGGTCTTTTGCTCCGATGCCTTTCGAACAGAGAAGCAAAGGAAGTTCTTAAGGAAGCACACGAAGGAGAATGTGGTGCGCATCAGCCCGGTCCTAAACTGTATGATCGCATCAGGAGGATGGGATATTTCTGGCCAACGATGGTTCGTGGCGGTGAACCCGACCGCAGATGCGGCAGAAGTATATGATGACCTGCCGGATGAAACCCACGAGGTTAACACTACGTCGCACCAGCAAGTATGGCAATTATACTTTGATGGTGCTTCAAGAGCAGTTAATAGGGTAATAACCCCGGGATGTCCCACCGTCTCCTCTGGAGTCGGAGTCGTCTTAATCTCCCCGGGAAAACATGTAATGCCCCGAGCTTATTCATTGACTGATCCGTGTTCCAATAACGTGGCCGAGTATAATGCACTTCTCATTGGACTCAGTTTCGCCAAGGAGCTGGGAGTAGAATATCTCGAAGCTTTTGGGGATTCTCAATTGATAGTCAACCAGGTCCGTGGAGAATATGAAGTCAGGAACCAAGACCTGATCCCGTACCACCAGGAAGCCATCAAAATGGCAGAAACTTTTGAAGAATTCTTTATCGAATATATCTCTCGTCTCCAGAACGCTTATGCAGACGCACTGGCGGCACTAGCAGTATCACTGGCACAGCCTCCCGAAACTGAACTGTTAGTCACAGTACGGACGCATCAACTCTGTGTACCCATATACAGTAGGGATATTGAAGAAGAAGATGACGGAAACGTAAACGCCAAGGAGGTGAATTCAACTCAAATCGGGTCTGAGTCCCGAGATTGACGTTTTCCCATCATTGACTACGTCCAGTATGGTATTCTGCCAGCAGACGTAAAAGAAAGGGAATCGATTTGCCGGAGAGCGCCAAGATTCTTTTATAATGCCGAGACCCACACGTTATACCGTAGGGGATACGATGGTTTATTACTCCGATGCCTTTCGAACAAAGAAGCAGAAGAAGTTCTTAAGGAAGCGCACGAAGGAGAATGTGGTGCGCATCAGCCTGGTCCCAAACTGTATGATCGCATCAGGAGGATGGGATATTTCTGGCCAACGATGGTTCGTGACGCAATCGAATACGCACGAGAATGCCACGCTTGCCAGATACATGCGAATTATATGCATCAACCGCCAGAGCAGTTGCACACGTCAACCACGTCATGGCCGTTCGAGACATGGGGTATGGACATTGTCGGTCCTATTTTTCCCCCTTCAGTCAAAGGTGATCGGTTCATCCTCGCGATCACAGATTATTTCTCAAAGTGGGCTGAAGCGATTCCGCTTAGAGAAGTGAAGACGAACAACGTCATCAATTTCATCAAGCATCATGTCATTTACCGACACGGCGTGCCAAGAAGGTCCGCATTTTATAAGCAACGCCTTCATCAGATTTTGTGACAAGTTCAAAATTGAAGACGTTTCATCAACACCTTATTATCCCGCCGCGAATGGATTAGCGGAGGCGTTTAACAAGACAATCATTAAGATCCTGTCAAAGCTCGTGAAGACCAATCAACGAGACTGGGACGACAAACTCGGTGAAGCATTCTAGGCTTATCGCACCACCATACGCACGCCCACAGGTGCCACCCCATACTCACTGGTATACGGATGCGAAGCTGTGCTACCGCTGGAAATTCAAATTCCATCCCTTCGGATCGCCCTCGCAACAGAGATGACGACAGAGGAACAGCATCAAAAGCGTCTCGAAGAGCTTGAGAGGCTAGATGAAAAGCGTTTGGAAGCTCAACAGCAAATTGAGTTCTATCAGGCCAGGATGTCTAGGGCTTTTAACAAAAGAGTCCGACAGAGAAGCTTCAAGGAAGGAGATCTGGTCCTCGCTGCTCGCCGACCAATAATTCTCACCTCCAAGAAGAAAGGTAAATTCGAACCCAAATGGGAAGGACCGTTTGTAATAGACACAGTCTATTCAAACGGCGCATATCGCCTGATTACCCAGGAAGGCGCCAGGCAATTAATGCCAATAAATGGGAAGTTCCTAAAAAAGTACTATCCTTAGTACATTCAGGATAACCCATTTACCGGGAAGTTCCTTGAAGAATATTACACTTAATATTCTAGAGGATAACCCAAAATCATTATTTCCACCACCAAAATCCCTCACTGATCAGTTTCAATTGACAGTGAGTCCACCAAAAGTATCCATCTGGCCCTCTTGACTCTTTCCATAGACAAGAGGTCCATTTTCATTTCGGAGTCCCCTTTCGATAAACGAAAGAACTCCCTTCTCTTTCTCTTTGGTCAAGCCTTACCATGGTTATAGCCAAAGTTAAAATTCCACTTCGATAAACGAAGAACCCATTTTCAGTTTAGATAACCCATCCTATAAAAGGCAAGTTTATCTAAATTTTCCAGACTCTCGGAGTGGACACCCCACTTCTAGTTTCTTCTTCGCTGGAAATAGAATATAAAATTCTTCCTTTCCAGAATCAGGGAATAGAATATAAAATTCTTCCTTCCTTGTCTGTTGGGTTCGCCTTCACCCTAAAAGAAGACCGGGAAATAGAATATAAAATTCTTCCTTTCCCGCACCAACCTTTTCTAAGAATCTATCAATCTAGGATTCATCCTAGGAAGTTTATCCCGAATCCTAAGCAGGGATAAGTCTGCGCCTAACACGCGCTGCCGGTTTAGTCTTTTTCCGCACAAAAAGACACCAGAGTCTGATTCTGGGGTATTTTATCCTGAAACCTAAGCAAGGATAAGTCTGCGCTTAACCCGCGCTGCCGGTTAGTTCCTAACCGTTAAAAAGAACACTCGTCCGCATATTCAACATTGCGGCAGGTTGTTATTAATAACACCAAAATCCATGCCTTACACGCATGGGGAATGTCATCCTGAATCCTAAGAAAGGATATGCCGACGCCTAACACGCGTCGCCGGTTTAGTCTCTCGCCGTAGAAAAAGACACCAGAATACCAGTCTGGGGTATTTTATCCCGAAACCTAAGTAGGGATAAAGTCAACACCTAACACGTGTTGCCGGGTAGCCTATTCCCGTAACAATGGCGAAGTCTATGTATTCGACATCATAGCACAAAGTCTAAGGGAGTTCATTCCTTTAGCGCAACGTTACATGCGAACGGATTTAGACAATCCGCATGCTAGCCCGACTCAAACGGTAGTCGGTAAAGGCTAATCAAACCCGTTGAAGGCTGGGGGTTAGCCAAAAATCCTAAAGTCAACACCTAACACGTGTCGCCGGGTAGCCTATTCCCGTAACAATGGCGAAGTCTATGTATTCGACATCATAGCACGAAGTCTAAGGGAGTTCATTCCCTTAGCACAACGTTACATGCGGAACGGATTCCGACAATCCGCATGCTAGCCCGACTCAAACGGTAGTCGGTAAAGGCTAATCAAACCCGTTGAAGGCTGGGGGTTAGCCAAAAATCCTAAAGTCAACACCTAACACGTGTCGCCGGGTAGCCTATTCCCGTAACAATGGCGAAGTCTATGTATTCGACATCATAGCACGAAGTCTAAGGGAGTTCATTCCCTTAGCACAACGTTACATGCGGAACGGATTCCGACAATCCGCATGCTAGCCCGACTCAAACGGTAGTCGGTAAAGGCTAATCAAACCCGTTGAAGGCTGGGGGTTTGCCAAAAATCCTATGAGTATTATGGTCAATCATTTCAAACGGAATGAGGAATCATAATAAAGATAAAGACAAAAATCAGGTCCACTAAAGAGAATCAAATGTCAAGGTTTTCAGCAAATAAAATCATACATCAAGCCCATGGCTAAGAACCTGCTGACTGAATTCAGACAGCTTCTCATCATAAGAGCGTCTAAGCTCCTCCTGCAACTCAGCTCTGACAGACTCTTCGTTCGCGGCTAAAGTCCTCACAGCAACCTCCTCTGTCTCAGCCAGTGTCTGCTTCAAGGACTTCAGCTCATCAGATAAAGCAGCATTTGCTTGCTGATTCTGCATCTTTGTGTCTTCCTTCTCACGGAGTTCTCGTCGGAGCTGATCTATCTGAGAATCAAGCTCCTCAAGGGAAGATGATCTAGTGGCAAGATCAGCCTCAACTCGATCTATGCGGCCCCGCTGCACCTGAATCTCGAGCTCGGCAACCATCCGAGTACTGCGCCATGTCTGTAAGCGAGCATCCAACTCGGCAGCAACGAATGAAGAGGCACCTGTATCCCGGAGCTCATGAAACATCTGAAGCTCACGCTCTAAGCGATCAAGGTCATCAACCATAGCCGTCGCCAGATCCGGACATCCTATGTCCCTAATCAAATTTATCTTGGAATCGAGGTAGGGCTTAAATTGGCGAAGAGAAAGTCCGTCGTGGAGGAGTTTGCCAATTATAGCAGTCAGGGAGGAGAAATAAGAGCGGACTTCTACGCTGATGATGATCTTCTCAGGGTCATTCCCCGATAACAACTCCTTAACGAGGACATGAAGCTGAGAAGGAAGCCCTACACAAAGAAGAGAAATTCGTCAAAAGCCTCAATAAGGAAATGAATGGCTTTGCTCAGTTAATTAAATTATACCTCCTCCCCCTCGAGTCACTGGGGGTGGTGGAGATGTAAGGACTGTAGCTGCATCGACTGGTGGAGTTGGTCGTACAGCCGGCTCAACAGGGTCAGCCTCAACAAAAGCCCCTGTTAGGCACAAAACAGAAACATCATATTATAGTTGCATTAGTCAAGGAATTGGCTAGTCCTATAGTTAGCTTGAGAAGAGGCACGCACCTTCAAAATAACCGTTCCCGGGAGTCTGAGGGAGTACAGACTCAGGAAACATATCCTGAGGCGGCTGGCCATCGATCTGAGGAGAGTCATACATGAAGCTGAACATAGAAGTGTCCATAGGCAGGCCCTCCCCATCGAAGTCATCAATCGAAAAATCTGACATAAAAAGATATAAGGGAAGAGGAAGGAAACTATGGCCAATAGAGACAAGTTACCTCTTGAAGATGTACCTGGAATCACCGAACTGGGTCCTTCATTGACAGACTCCCCAACATGGGCGGTCTCTGCAGGCTTTTCTACCTGGTGCGGTGAGTCAGGCTCACCAGGAGATGCACAATCATCGGGACTCATCTCGCCTTCCTCACGATATCCTGCATAGGATGGGAAAGCATGAGCCAGAAGTTCTAAACGATCAAGAAAATGATCTATAGAATAGACGTTACCTCCGTCACTAACAGGATCCTCATCAGCCAAGTCCATCTCAGATGCTCGTGAATTTGCATGCGGCTTGTGGGCTAATCTTTTCCGCCTATCAGCACGGACAGCAATCGAAGGTCTTGCCCGGGTAAAAGGACGGAATTCGTCGTCACTATTGGTCGCTGTCCCTGAAATATCAAATAGTGGTCAGGAATAGCAACTTGGAAATGCAGAGAAAAAGAAAAAATAGGTGACTAACCTTGCTCCAAATCTGCCTCGTAGTCTTCAGGGTCTCCGCCTGAGGCCTCTCCAGCAGAACTAAAGGCCCTGTGACCTTCTGCATCAAGTCGGCGGGTCTTGCCCTGAGCCCTCTGTGATCGAGCACCGTCCTGGATAACACGAGAATCAAGCTGAGAGGCTTCTTCGGCCACCAACTCTTCGATAGGCTTCACACGGACAGTCTTATTAGCTGCTAGCAACCACTTGCAGCTCAGGAAAGTGAGGTTCAACTGTCGCTCAGTACCTGGGAGACTGAACCTAGCTCCAGTGCAACCAGTCACGGTCCACAACCATGCACGAAGACCGTCCACCAGACCTCCATGAGCCCGAAGCTGCTGGCGCGGGTTCCCAACATAAAGCTGGTCATAACCGAACTGGCGGGCGAATCGGCAAGGTAGATACGGCTCTATGAAGCACTGATTCCCCACCCGGAAAGTCAGGTAACCCGGCCTAATGTTCACTAGCCAATTAAAGCAGCCCATATCCAGATAAGTCCTATACTCCCTCGGCTTCTCCTCATCAATCAAACACTCGCCGTACCGGCTGGAGAACTGTGGAAAGCAAGTGGAGAATGCCCAGCACTTGTGGACTTGTAGCTGACGCCTGATATCGGGGAATCCTCGGCCCTCCCACTCACCATTCTCAAGCAACTGTAGAAAGGGGACAGACTGATCTATGGCATTCGGTATTGACATCACATCGGAACGATGAAGAACGAACCAAGCCATCAAATAAATATACGGGAGCTCTACCTTAATGGTAGGAATCTGAGTCGGTTTATCATCATCTCTCCGTGTAAAAGCACCAGAAATCTGCCGAAGCCCTCGATGAATGTTAGCAACCATCACCGGAAGAAGCGAAAGTTCCTTCTTGTAGGCAAGCTGAACTGCAGGATAGAGCACTTCCAGTGGCAGAGCGTCACCAGACTGATACGGGACCACACATTTCTTCAACCAGATGGCGAGATAACCGGCAAGGAGAGTCATCGGACGAATCGGTGTGGTCGCATGATATAAGAACGATCTGAATTTAGTCCCTGCAGGAAAGCCGCTCTCGGAACTGCTAATGGTATAGGATTGGGCGTTAGTCTTATTCAGCAGCTCATTAACCTCTGAAGGAGTCAGCGGTGCCAGTTCACAAATAGATTGGCCAGAATGGCTCTCCAGATTCCTGAACAAGTATGATGCGAACTGCTTCAGGCTCACATTTGCTTTGGTCCTCTTCGCTAGGGGCTTAGACTGCGCCAAAGCAATGTGATAATGACAAGTGAGGTCCCATAAGGTCTCGTAGCGGTCGGGCATGCGATCCTTCAGCTGACTCAACTCATGGTTGGAGGGAAAGTACTCCTGGTATAACATCTGTCCCATGGGCAAACCAGAAATCTTGTGCATCTCATGTAGAGCCAAGCCCAACTCTCCGTGCCTGGTCAGAAAAGTGTTGGAATCTGGATTGTAAAGCTCGCATAGGGCAAAGAAATGCTTCGCGCTTGTAGGCAAGCCATGCATAGTGGCCCGAATGGCTGCATAAAGACCGCAAGCATGTAACTCCTCGCTCCATCGGCTCAAGACATACTTCGTCATACGAGCCCACCAAAACCTGTCCAAAGAATGGACCCAACCATAGAATCTGTGGCGCGGTGCAGGCATCTCCCGTCCTAAGATAGCGAGGCGATTCCTCAAAGTAGAAGCAGTGGTGAGGAACTCATTGCGAGGCGGAGTATCTAGCCCCAGTACTCCAGGATGTAGTCCAACAATGTGATCTCGACTCGAACCAGGAACTGCCTGATGAGTAATATAGCCGCAGTGAACGCTCTCATGTTCCTTTGTCAAACTCCACGACATCTCCCGCTTCACAGCTTGGCGCCTGAGCTCAGTCAAAGAACGGTGTCGAGGAATCTTCGGCAAATACATATAACGACTGCCAGTCTGGTAAAGCCACTGCTCAGCCTCAATAAATACTGCATCGGGATCCCTGGTAGAGTCTCCAAACAAGAAGTCAGTCTTCCTAAGAGACTGAACGGAACTGGCATCCTGCACGAGAGGCGCATCTGTGATCAGCTGGCGAAGAGCTTGATGGCCACCTTCCCTCACCACTTGGACAACTTCCAACGACGTGCCCGGAGCAAACTGGGAGGTGAACGGAATGGGCGAAAAGTCATCAGATGTGGAATAATACTCATCACGACGTCCATTCACCGCATGCGATGAAAAAGCTCCGGAAGGATATTCCACTGAAAACAAGCAGTTAAGTGTTTGTTAATTTCAGATATAAAAGGAAATTGAATTCATCTTACAAATTGGTAAGATAGAGTCATTGCCTTATAAAGGGCGAGACGATTTGGCCACATTGCGCATTTATAAGATAGGGTATATCGACAATATATCCCTGCCTTATAAAGCACAATGCAGCGTCAAAACGCCCCCTTTATTATGAGATGTGGTTTTGACCAAGCAAAACCCATCTTTAAAGCGTCGATCCTCACCAAGGAGAATCAAGGCTTTTCCCGATCGCCTCACCAAGGAGAGCAAAATAGGGTAAAAGGACTAAATTGCAAAATTCTCAGAAGAAGAGGGTTAATTTGCAAAATTTCCATAAAGCGTCGATCCTCACCAAGGAGAACCAAGGCCTTTCCCGGTTGCCTCACCAAGGAGAACAACGGGGGGTAAAATGGACTAATTTGCAAATATCCAGAAAAAAGAGGACTAATTTGTAAATTTTCGAAAAAGGTCAAAAAATTGCTCACCAGCATATGAGGGAGGCGCGCCATCAACCGATGCAGCAGGAAAACGACCTCTCGATACTCGCGACATAATGGCCTACAGAAAAAGAATTCAAGAGGTCAGATCTAGAAATAAAAATCACTTTTTTATCCCCTAAAAAGGCGAGCTTGAGGCATCAAATCACTCCCTCAACCCTTATATGCGATCCCGCTATTCCATACACTAGATCAAACATGAAAGGTAGAATCACCAAACAAAAAATCAGTCTTCTTGAGAGACTGAACGGAACTGGCGTCTTCCACAAGTGGGGCATCGGTAATCAACTGTCGAAGAGTTCTGTGCCCACCTTCCTTCACCGCATGTCTAACCTCAGTCGATGTGTCCAAAACGAACTGAGGGGTGACTGGGATAGGGGAAACATCGTCGGAGGTCGAATAATACTCGCCACGACGCCCGTATACCGCATGCGATGGAAAGGCTCCGGAAGGATACTCCACTGAAAACAAGCAATTAAGTGTTTGTTAGTTTCAGATATAAAAGGAAATTGAACTCATCTTACAAATTGGTAAGATAGAGTCATTACCTTATAAAGGGCGAGACGATTTGGCCACATCGTGCATTTATAAGATAGGGTATATCGACAATATATCACTGCCTTATAAGGCACAATGCAGCGTCAAAACGCCCCCTTTATTATGAGATGTGGTTTTGACCAAGCAAAACCCATCTTTAAAGCGTCGATCCTCACCAAGGAGAATCAAGGCTTTTCCCGATCGCCTCACCAAGGAGAGCAAAATGGGGTAAAAGGACTAATTTACAAATTCTCAGAAAAAGAGGGTTAATTTGCAAAATTTCCATAAAGCGTCGATCCTCACCAAGGAGAATCAAGGCTTTTCCCGGTTGCCTCACCAAGGAGAACAACGGGGGATAAAAGGGACCAATTTGCAAATATCCAGAAAAAAAGAGGACTAATTTGTAAATTTGCGAATATGCCAAAAAAAGCAGCTCACCAGCATATGAGGAAAACACGCCATCAGCCGGGACCGCAGGGGAACGACCTCTCGAAACTCGCGACATAGTGACCTACAAAGAAAATCAAGAGGTTAGATCTAGAAAAAATCACATTTTTACCCCCTAAAAGATAAGCTCGAGGCGACGAATCATAATCCTAACCCTCGCACGCAACCCCACGAGTTCATAAAATTAAACTGAGCATAAAAAATTGTTAAAATTATGGAGATATACCTGAGGGGAAGCTCGAAGATCCAATAAAGATTAGATCTTGAAAAGTGCTCGAACCACGCGCTCGAGGGGCCTGAGAGAAATTCCAAAAATGGAAGTTTCAAGGGATTTCTCAGTCAAGGATCAAAAGGAATACTAGATCTAAGACAAATATCAAGAAAATGGAAGTTTCAAGGGATTTCTCAGTCAAGGATCAAAAGGAATACTAGATCTAAGACAAATATCAAATTTTTAGAGAGATCGGATGCTCGGGGGAAAAGAAATTCAATAAAAAAAGAGACAAGAGGGGGGCCGGCCCTAGGGTAAAGAAAAAGAAAAAAAAAGACCCCCTTTTTATATAGGGTGGACCGGGTTTAGACCAAACCGAACCGGACCGGACCGGGTTCGAACCGGAAGCTAAATTGAAGCCGAACCGAGCATCGAAATGACTTCAAATCGAGCGACGGTTCGGTCCATCATTCACTCACTCCTCTCCCATTTGTTCGGAAGAGTCGGAGGATTTTTTGAGCCGATTTACTGCCTTTTTTGGCTCATTTTAAGCCGGTTCAGCTCATTTAGGCACAGAAAGAACTCCAATAAGGTATATGAGTATAAACTGTTCCCTAATTTTAGTTGAGAAGTTTCTGGAGAGTATTTTTCTAAAAATATTCTTAAGGATAACTCAACAACACTACGCCGGACATAGCGTTGCAGATAAAAACTCGACGCCAACAATCGATGGTCAGCTAGAGATTAGAAAAACAGGAATGGAAGGAATCAAGAACGGAGATCATTCAAGGTCCCGTTACACCGACTGAAGGTGGGGACGATCATATCCAAAGTATTCCAGACTCTTCTATAAAAGAACGAGACTGAAATACTTTGGAGGGGGTATTTGTAGGCATATAAAATTGCTTATAGGTCCCCTAGCATGGCTCGGCACAAACCGACGAACCAACGAGGCGACGAGATCGACGAATCGCACGCAAGCGACGGAATGCATCCATACGCGTTCGGAATCAAGCCAAGTGTTAAAGAGTCAACGAGTCATCCAACCGAGAGCGGACTCGGACGAATCACGATCGAATCAAGATCAGTTTTGGACTCGAACTCAGAAGCGTGTTTACTGCCAAATCAGGAATCAGATTAGTGCCAAATCAGATCAACAAATCAAAATTTAAGTCAACCGAAACACGGACAAACGAGACAGCGCAAAACCTCGGAGAACCCACACCTAAAGGGGCTCGGCTTAAGCCGAGCCACCCATAGGTGGCTCGGCCATAGCCGAGCCATACCATGGTGGCTCGGCCAAAACCGAGCCACCCATGGGTGGCTCGGCCAAGAGCCGAGCCACCCATAGGTGGCTCGGCCCAGTGCCGGCCACCTATGGGTGGCCGACAATTTTCTGTGCGCGGGCACAGTCTTGAGAGCCTATAAATAGGCCTAGAGATGTTCATTTTCGGAGGTCGGAATTTCAAGAGCCGAAACTCTGCCGGATTGAAGAGTGATCTCAGAGCTTTGAAGACTTGAAGACTTGCACATACAGATCTGATCCTCGGCGAGCATCCACGTCAGAAAAGGCAGGATTTCGAGAGGAGGCAAAGAACAGATCTGAGATCTACACGATATCACACTCCGGATCTAAGCTTGGTCTTAGATCCCGAGATCTGGACGATTGTTTCCTTGGTGAATCAATCCTCCCCGGCTATTATTCCCTTCGTGGAATAATACCCGTATAATCGTGTAGATCCAACCGGATCTAGATCGCGCGGTGGTCCACGGATTAACCCCGACGCCGGCAAAGAACCCACCAAAGCGAGCGACCGCAAAACAGGAGCTCGCGATTTGTTCACAAGAGGAAAGTTGTAATTTTTACTTTTTTTCTTTGATTTAGTTGTAACCGGATCTATAAAAGACCGGATCTTTGTAATCCAAGATGACAATTATTTCAATGAAAAAGAAAACAGTTTTCCTCGCGAACAATTACACAATTTAAAGTGCGTGGGAAAGGCGATGAAGAGATCTACAGGCTCCCGTAGTTGAATCATATTTAGGACTGTAGGCGTCAAAAATTACCTATAGAGAGAAGACGATGAACATTGCTTTCAGAGTCACAGGAGCTTATTTGACAATGACAAACATATGAAGTGAGTCGATGGATCATACGAAGCAACGGAATTTCAAAATAACGGAAACAATAGCTGATCGGGAGCCCCGCGTTGTTTACGAAAGGTGGAGCACCCCTTGTGTCCTATTTATTCCACATATTATTCAATCATGGGAGTCTGTAGATCTACTCGTCGGCTTTCTAACGTATCTTAAACCGCATAATTCCGAGTTCAGATGATGAAGCTACAGTGGAAACAAGCAGAACCACAAAACCAGGTCCAGGCCAAGAGTTTGGCCAAGACATCAAGTTGTGTCTCGACCAATGCTTGGCCGAGACACCAAGTGGTGTCTCAGCCCAAGCTTGGCCGAGACACCCACAGGTGTCCGCAGACCCGAAAATCTGGTTTTGCATAGTTTGAAGATGTTTTTCGATCCTTAACCGTCTGGATTTGTTCCAACCGATCTGAATCTATCCAAGAATATGGTTAAGTGATTTCAACTAAATATAAGAGTGAATTGGTCGTTCTTATCCAAACAAAGGGTTCCTAAAGCCTATAAATACAGCCCCATGGCCTTTATTTTTCAAGATCTGGAATTCTCGAGCGTCGGCGAAGCCCTGCCGAATTGAGGACTGAAGAGCCACAAATTTTAGAGAGGAGGAGAAGATATCTAATTGAGTTCATCAGCATAAATAAGAAGAGTTCGTCAGATCTGCAGCCCAGTTCGTCCCTTAAGATTACCCCGTTGTGGTTATCTTAAGAAGAGCAATTATCTGGCTATTGCCGAGATAAGCGCTTCGGCTTCTTGATTCCTTCGCGAATTGATGAACCTCCGGATATAATCTGATCCTTTGGTGGTCCACAGATACTAACTTTCCCATCACAGGCCAAGATCCCACGCAAGCAGAAGACCGCTAAACGATCTCTGCGTTGTTTGACGAGAATTGTATTTTCATTGTATAAAAGTCTTATAAATAGACTATCTTTTATATTTTCATTATAATGACTAAAGTTGTAATGAATACCTCAATGAAGAAACTAATTTTCCCCCTAAATAAGCTGACGACCACAGTGGGAGCCAACAGCTTCGCTGCCGAAGCTGTCATGCTACAGCCGAAGATCAAGATCCAGGTGTTCGAAGAGGTCGAATATGAATTCGACCAGCAAAAATTCGAGGAATATATCTCCTCCTTCTCCTCCAGATATTCTTCTTACAAACGCAGGAAAACCACTGCTGTAAAGAACATGCCTTTAGGATCGATCTCGAGCCCCGAGACTAGAGATTTCCTATAATTGACTACGTGGTGCATGGTATTTTGCCACAGGACGTAAAAGAAAGGGACTCGGTTCGAAGAAGAGCTCCGAGATTCTATTACAATTCAACAACCTATACACTATATCGTCGTGCATACGATGGGTTATTACTCCGATGCCTCTTAACCAGGGAGGCAGAAGAGGCTCTCAAAGAAGCTCACGGCGGAATCTGCGGTGCACATCAACCCGGTCCCAAACTCTATGATCGACTCAGAAGAATGGGATATTATTGGCCAACCATGGTCAAAGACGTGGTTGACTACTCTCGACGGTGCCATGCGTGTCAAACACACGCAAATTACATGCACCAACTCCCAGAACACCTCCACCCCTCAGCTACTTCATGGCCATTTGAGACTTGGGGAATGAATATCGTCGGTCCTATCTTCCCACCATCAGTTAAAGATGACCGCTTTATTTTGGCAATCACCGATTATTTCTCGAAATGGGCCGAAGCAGTCCCACTCAAAGAAGTGAAGACAAGCGATGTCGTCAAATTTATCAAACACCACATCATCTATCGATTTGGCATTCCGAGACGAATTATACACGACAACGGTCCTCAGTTCGTGAGCAACGCTTTCATTAAATTCTGCAGAAAATTCAGGATTGAAGACATCTCTTCTACAGCATATAATCCTATGGCAAACGGATTAGCGGAGGCGTTCAACAAGACAATCATAAAGATTTTGTCAAAACTCGTGAAAACTAGCAAGCGAGACTGGGATGACAAACTCGGCGAAGCCCTTTGGGCTTATCGTACTACGGTCCGCACGCCTACCGGGGCCACTCCGTATTTATTAGTGTATGGATGCGAGGCTGTTCTTCCTTTGGAAATTCAGATTCCATCCTTTCGTATCGCTCTCGCAACAAGGATGATGACGGAAGAACAACACCAGAAATGTCTCGAAGAACTTGAGATGTTAGACGAAAAGCAGGAGGAGAAGATATCTAATTGAGTTCATCAGCATAAATAAGAAGAGTTCGTCAGATCTGCAGCCCAGTTCGTCCCTTAAGATTACCCCGTTGTGGTTATCTTAAGAAGAGCAATTATCTGGCTATTGCCGAGATAAGCGCTTCGGCTTCTTGATTCCTTCGCGAATTGATGAACCTCCGGATATAATCTGATCCTTTGGTGGTCCACAGATACTAACTTTCCCATCACAGGCCAAGATCCCACGCAAGCAGAAGACCGCTAAACGATCTCTGCGTTGTTTGACGAGAATTGTATTTTCATTGTATAAAAGTCTTATAAATAGACTATCTTTTATATTTTCATTATAATGACTAAAGTTGTAATGAATACCTCAATGAAGAAACTAATTTTCCCCCTAAATAAGCTGACGACCACAGTGGGAGCCAACAGCTTCGCTGCCGAAGCTGTCATGCTACAGCCGAAGATCAAGATCCAGGTGTTCGAAGAGGTCGAATATGAATTCGACCAGCAAAAATTCGAGGAATATATCTCCTCCTTCTCCTCCAGATATTCTTCTTACAAACGCAGGAAAACCACTGCTGTAAAGAACATGCCTTTAGGATCGATCTCGAGCCCCGAGACTAGAGATTTCCTATAATTGACTACGTGGTGCATGGTATTTTGCCACAGGACGTAAAAGAAAGGGACTCGGTTCGAAGAAGAGCTCCGAGATTCTATTACAATTCAACAACCTATACACTATATCGTCGTGCATACGATGGGTTATTACTCCGATGCCTCTTAACCAGGGAGGCAGAAGAGGCTCTCAAAGAAGCTCACGGCGGAATCTGCGGTGCACATCAACCCGGTCCCAAACTCTATGATCGACTCAGAAGAATGGGATATTATTGGCCAACCATGGTCAAAGACGTGGTTGACTACTCTCGACGGTGCCATGCGTGTCAAACACACGCAAATTACATGCACCAACTCCCAGAACACCTCCACCCCTCGGCTACTTCATGGCCATTTGAGACTTGGGGAATGAATATCGTCGGTCCTATCTTCCCACCATCAGTTAAAGATGACCGCTTTATTTTGGCAATCACCGATTATTTCTCGAAATGGGCCGAAGCAGTCCCACTCAAAGAAGTGAAGACAAGCGATGTCGTCAAATTTATCAAACACCACATCATCTATCGATTTGGCATTCCGAGACGAATTATACACGACAACGGTCCTCAGTTCGTGAGCAACGCTTTCATTAAATTCTGCAGAAAATTCAGGATTGAAGACATCTCTTCTACAGCATATAATCCTATGGCAAACGGATTAGCGGAGGCGTTCAACAAGACAATCATAAAGATTTTGTCAAAACTCGTGAAAACTAGCAAGCGAGACTGGGATGACAAACTCGGCGAAGCCCTTTGGGCTTATCGTACTACGGTCCGCACGCCTACCGGGGCCACTCCGTATTTATTAGTGTATGGATGCGAGGCTGTTCTTCCTTTGGAAATTCAGATTCCATCCTTTCGTATCGCTCTCGCAACAAGGATGATGACGGAAGAACAACACCAGAAATGTCTCGAAGAACTTGAGATGTTAGACGAAAAGCACCTGCAGGCTCAATAACAAATTGAGTTTTATCAAGCCAGAATATCTCGTGCTTTCGATAAGAAAGTCAAGCAACGAAGCTTCAAGGAAAGAGACCTGGTTTTCGCCTTCCGGCATCCTATGATACTCAATTCCAAGAAAAAAGGTAAATTCCAACCCAAATGGGAATGACCGTTTGTGATAGAGACAGCCTACTCAAACGGAGCATATCGCCTAATCACTAAAGACGGTGATAAGATCATGATGCTAATAAATAGCAAGTTCCTGAAAAAGTACTATCCTTAGTACGCTCAGAACAGATTATTAAACGGGAAGTTCCTAGAGAATACCATATATGATCGCTCAGAACAGATTATTAAACGGGAAGTTCCTAGAGAATACCATATATGATATTCTTAAGGATAACCCGAAATCAACTGGTTGTTCTAAATGGGAAGTTCCTAGAGAATACCATATATGATATTCTTAAGGATAACCCGAAATCAACTGGTTGTTCTAAATAAGGACCCATCATCTAAACAGTTCATGTCTGGTCATAGAGAACTCCTCTGTAATCTTCTAAGCACTCTCTTGTTGAGATGAGATTTGATCACTCTTTAGGATCAATCTTTCCTCACAAAAGAGTTCTCACCGTCTCTCACTATCAAGTCGGTTCACGACGAGCCTAGCAAATTTTCTTGGGCCAAGTCTGGTCAAACTTTGACTATGATTCGTATTCACATTCCCACTTTCATTCGGTCAAACCTTTTTACAGTTAGGACCACAACCAAAATCTCCTCTCGATTCCTTCCATGAACAAGAAGCCCACTTTCAAGTCGTCTTCCCTTTCGATAAACGAAGGATTTCACACCACTCGAACGACCAAACCTATAAAAGTTAGGGTCATCTCAATATCCCTTTTTGGTCAAAACTGTCAAATGACTGTGGCCAGAATCGGGTTTTTTTTTGATAAACAAAAACATTTCACCCCTTTCCCTTCAGTCAAACCTATAAAAGTTAGGGCTCGAGTTCGAATTTCATCTTGATAAACAAGAGGACTTACTTCCAGATCAGATAGCCAATCCTATAAAAGTTAGGGTTAACTGAATCCTCTCGATTCTCAGGGTGGAGATCCCATTCTTAGTTTCATCTCACAGACTCTTGAAGTGAGATCCCACTTTAAGTTTCTTCTGCAACCAATGATAGAATATAAAATTGTTCCTCTTTGGTATCGGGTTCACTTCTCCCTCAAAAGAAGGACTGAAGATAGAATATAAAATTCATCCTCTTCAGTATCTGGTTCATCTTTGTCCTATAAAAAGACACTACATTCTAATAACTCCATAATCCATACCTTACACGCATGGGAAATTTTATCTCGAATCCTAAGCAGAGATAAGTCGGCGCCTAATACGCGCTGCCGGTTAGTCTTATACCGTAAGAAAGACAAAGTCTACGTATTCAAATTCGTAGCATTGAGTCTAAAGGAGTTCATTCATTTAGCACAACGTTACCTGTGAAACGGATCTAGATAATTCACAGGCTAGCCCGATTTAAACGGTAATCGGTAAAGGCATGTCAAATCCGTTGATGGCTGAGGATTTGTCAAAAATCCTATAAGTATTATGGTTGATTATTCTAAACAGAATGAGAAATCATAATAAGAATTAAAGTAGACTGAACAAAATACGCGTATCATTAACAAAAAAACAAGTGTTCAGATACATCAGCTGTAGTCATTTTACATTGAACTTATGACTAACAATTTGTTGCACTAATTTGATTAACTCTTCGGCATAAGTATGTTCAAGCTCACGCTGCAGCTCTGTCTTGAAAGAGTGCTCAGATGCAGATAGGAGTTGGGCAGCTTCTTCCTCCATTTTGGCTAGCCTTTCCCTTGAGAGCGCCACTTTGCTGGACATCACGGCTTTGCTATGCTTCTCTCCGGCCTTGGTCACCTCCAAAATAGCTCTTCGTTGTTTTGCCTCCCCCAGTTTTTGTTCAAGCTCCGCTATTTCGGCATCAACAGAGGCTAACGACGAATCGATTTCGCGTAAATGAGCCAATCTTTCGGAAAGAACTTCCTCCGCTTGGTCGACACATTTCCTTTGCGCCTGAATCCCAAGCCTAACGGATGCTCGAGCTTCACGCCAGGTTTGCAGACGAGTCTCCATTCGCTGCGCCTGAATCCCAAGCCTAACGGATGCTCGAGCTTCACGCCAGGTTTGCAGACGAGTCTCCATTCGCGCAGCAACATAGCCAGAAGCACCAACGGATTGGAGTTCTTGTAGTTTCTCAAAATCACGCTCTAATTGATTTACATCGTCAATCAAAGCGTCAGCTATATTGAGAGAGCCAGTGTCCTTTATTGAAGCTATTTTGTGCTCAAGGACCGGCCGGAAGTGGCTGAAAGGGATCCTCTTCTCCAGGAGTTTGTCAATTAGCGACTCTACAAAATTAAAGAAGTTGCCGATTTCCAAGCAAAGGAGGAGCTTATATGGGTCGTCGTCAGATAATAAAGCATCAATGGCCTTGCGCAATTGAGACGAAAATCCTAGAAAAAAAGGAAGCGCAAGATCACGAATATCTAGTAATTATAAGTCAGAAAGATAAAAGAAGAAAATATAGCGTAAGATTTACCAGCCCCCGAAGAGCTTTCTCCAACCGAACATACTACACCTGTTTCGGGTCTCTCAACTTCATGTGTCGCAGGAAGCGTTACGAGTGTAGCAGCCGTTGAAGCACCAACTTCTTCAGTTGGTCTCACAGCCTGTTCAGTCGAACCCCCGCTAATGGTTGTAGCAGGAACGATACTTGGTATTCCCAAGGAAGCCGGGAGTTGTTGCTGAAAGCCTGATGACCGAGCGCCAATAACAACCCCTGCCAAAAGCAAGAAATCGAGACCCTCAGATTCACCAGACTTTTCGTTAGGAATAGTTGTATCAATCTTAATGACTGGTCCTACGATCGGAACCTTTCGATGATTAAATAAAAGATGACAAGTAAATAAGTGAAACACGGAAATAAGAACCATACTTGCAGGCGAATCAACTGTGATTATTGGATCGACGGCCTCATATTGGGCTTGTTCAATCAACATATCATCAAGCAGCATATCCTCAGAGACCGACACCGGATCAAGTGAAGCTGCACCCTCCTCTTCAAAAGATGCGTCTTGGGAAACCCCCTCGTCACCTTGACCCTCTGTTATCACATCTACAAGAAAGTTTAAGAGTCAAGATACAAATTGTTTCAACTCACCAGACTTACAACAAAAGTCAAATAAGATTCATCTTCAACAGTGACGCTAGGTTCCTGCACCCTATCACTTCGATCCACCTCTTACAGCTTTTCTAACAGAGTAAGAAGTATAGAAACAATTAGCGGGGATACGAATTCTTCATCGCTCAGTTCCCTCCACCTGAAAGATGCGCTACTGGTTTTAAGTATACCTGGACTCTCAGCCTGTTCAGTTAAGCCTAGCTCGACATGGTGATCCATGCCAGTCTTATTGGGAATATTGGTTCCAGCATCTACAGACTCTTGGAGCCTGATTCCGGGAGTTGGTTCCGAGAAGTCAATATCAGGGGAGGAAGCATCAAAAATAAAGTCGCTTGCAAAATCTTCTTCTGCGAAGTGCGAAATTGTTTAAGTTCAAAAGCTTAACATATATCGGAAGAAATTATATGAAGAAGTACTCACCCCTTTCAACCGTCCGTCCTTGATTCGCCAGTTCTGGTTCAGAGTTGCCCCATCGCTTGGAAGCCAGCTTCTTGCGCTTTGCCGGACGCTCCCCCTCTGGATTGACATGCCTCTCCTCTGAAAATTTAGAACGTAATTCGTGCCCTGGAGTGACATGAGTTGCGGGTCGGGACCACGTCCGATGGATAAGGCTGGGCTCTTCTCTCTCCTCTTCAGAAGCTGCACCTAGGATTTCAACCAACATCTTATTAGGATAGGTGAATAAGACTTGCATCTTTGGCTACTTTAGAAGGGGCGAAGGTTTGGACAGTCGGAAGCAGTGAGTTCTTTCAGCAATTGCTAATTCAAATAACTCTAAAGAGAGGGGATCTAACACACCTATTTCCATCTCCCCTTCTTCGCCATCGCCTCCAACCTCTGCACCACCCCTAGCATAAGGCTCCACAGTTTCTTCACCAGGAGCAGAAGTAGACTCCCTCTGCATTTTATGACTAGAAGGGCCCACCAGTTCCCTCATTCTCCTCTTTTCGAGCTCAGATTCATATACCATTAGAGTAGCAACACGAGAAGCTTCTTCGTCAGTTGACTCGGTGATCGATTAAATGGGTACGTGTTCATTGGCCGCCAAGAGCCACCAGCACTGTAGAAAAGTCAGCTCCAACTTACGCTCGACACCGGGAAGGTTGAACTTGGCACCAGTACAACCAGTGATGTTCCAAATCGTGGGAAGCAAGTAGGGAAGACCCAGCACTTGTGATTCTGAAATTTCTTCCTGACCTCTGCAATTTGTAATTCTCTATTATTTGAAGAAAAGGAAGAGAGGGATCCACAGAAGTTGGGGCAGACATCATATCGGAGAGATAAAGCACTAACCAATCCATTAAATAAGTATAGGGAAGTTCCACCTTTGTGAGGGGAATCTGAGTAGGCGGTGAATTCCCCCTCTAAGTGAATGCATTTACGATCTGGCGAAGTCCTCTGTGAATACTAGCGGTCATTACCGGAAGAAGACAAAGGTTTTTCTGATGAACAAGTAGAACCACAGGAAACAAAATTTCTAAGGGAAGTGCGTCAGAAGATTAGTATGGCACTACACATTTTTTCAGCCAGATAGCTAGGTACCCGGCAAGTAATGTCATAGGCCGGATTAGTTTCACTCCTAGCCACAAGAATATCTGGAACATGGTTCCAGGAGCAAAGCCATCATCAATACCATTGTGGTGTACGACTGAGCATTCGACTTCTTGATCAGCTCATTCACTTCGGAGGTGGTTAGCGGTGATAACTCACAAGTTGTTTCATCCGGAACGCTGTTCGTGTTCTTGAATAGATAATCCGTGAATTTCTTTAAACTAATTTGTGACCGCGGCTTATTCGATAATGGATCGGCACCCGCCAGAGCTATGTGGTAGTGGCAGGGGGGATCCCAGAAGGTGTTGTAGCGGTTGGTGTTAGACCCTAGAGGGGGGGTGATTAGGGTCTTATGCTAATCTAATCCGATTAAATGCCAATTAAATTTAATTAACAAGTTATCCTAGCAAGTATGAAATATAACAAGTTATATGAGCTAGGATAAGCAATATGAACTAAGGGATATATCCTAGCAATGAGATATGCTATGAGATATATGCAAGGATATAAAACTAACATAAGATGATATATCCTACCAAAGAGATATACAATATGATATATGCAAGGATATGTAAACTAACACAAGGGTAAACAAAATGAACTAGATAGTGGATGAAATAAATGAGCAATGCACAATTGGCGATATAAGATAAATGCAAAAGCAAATGCGCCAGTGACAAACTCAAACAGACTCAAATGATCACGGAGTTCGGACCTTCCGTCCTACGTCTCCGCTCCCCACTCCCGGGGAGAAATCCACTATCACAACCAGGTTTTCTACGCTCACCCGAATAACATTTACACCTCACAGTGTCAGTTTTCAACGCTCACCGATCAACGTCACTCCTCACAATCGGTTTTTTAGTTCACCGAAAACTTCACAACACACTCGGTTTTCTAGCTCACCGAAAACCTTACAATACTCACAATGTAACAAATATAAATTTGTTCTCTACAATAGATGAGAACTCAATTAAGCACAACTCAATGTTACAATCTCTCACAACCCTAATATACTATGTATGCAAATACAATAAGCTCAAGTGGGTGTGTGCAACAATGAGATTCAATAAATCAAAACTAAACTCAATTAAAATCTAGCATATAGAAATTATAAACAAAATAATAAATAGCTAGAAATGAGTTGAGAGATTCTTCTCTGAATAACAAGATGGAGAGATGGAGATTGAAGCCCAAACAAGAAGATGATCTCTTCCACTTGTGAAAACTAAAACAGCATTAAACTAAACCCTTAAACAAGCTTAAACAAGCTTAAACTCTTTTTAAAACCCTTGTTTAAAAACTTCTTTTCTTAGTAGAAAACTAAGATCAATGAGAGTATTTATATCCTCCAAAACCTCAGCTAAAAATCCCCAAGCAAATGAACTGACAAACTCTCTGTTGCCCACTGTCGACTGAACATATGAGCGGTCGACCGGTGCGGTCGACCGAAAACTGATATGACAAAAAAACAGGTTTTAGAGCTGATTTTTGAGACTTTGAAAAATATGTTAAAAATAATAGATGAAGTCCAAAAATAATGAAACTTTTGAAAATGTATATAAACATGTAAATGAACATGTTACAAAAAGAATTTTCCAAATTGCATTTCCCATTTGTGAAAAATCATCATTTTGCAAATAAGTTCAAAACATGAGAATGTAAACACATGAGTTTTGTCATTTTGGCTTTAACCATGTTTGAAACAATACAAAATGATTATGTAGACTTAATAGAAGATGTATATTATTATTGTTAAGTCTATATACTAAGAAAATAATATTTTCACAAAATTTCATATTCTATGCAATATATACTAAAACACAATAATAAATATGAAACATGTATTTCATATATATATAAACATAAAAACCTAAAACACATGTATGTATATATATAACTATATATATGCATAGAAACCAAAACTTATATATATATGACTATATATATATATATACGAAGAAACCAATAAATGTGTGTGTATAAGATATTGAGCTTAGAGTATCTAACACACATAATATTACACCTAATTAAACTAAAGTTACCCAAGCAATGATCTTGATCTTCATTGTAGCTCAACTTGGTACACGTACGGATGAAGCTTGAACTTGATCTTTAACTTGAATTGTATAAGCTTCACCGACATTCCGCCAACCTCCTTTGGATATGATCGTTGAAGCTCTATTCCATCCATCCTCCAACAACGTTGTTTGTCTATAATAAATAAGAAAACACAAATACTAGACAAACAACATTAGTGGTAAATTGTTTGTTAAACATCATCAAAACAAGAAGGCCAACAATCTCCCCCTTTTTGATGATGACAAACAATTTACAAAAAGAATATATGCATGAAAGGAAATGAATATATAAATTATAATTCACATGCATATAAACAAGGAAATATATACTCACAATATTTCTCCCCCTTTTTACAACATCAAAAAGGGGACAAAGGAATGAAGAGAGAGAAAGCTCCCCCTACAAATAAGCATGGGTGAGTATAAAACAAGAAATATATATAGGGATTGCTCCCCCTATCAAAATGCCATATAGAATATACGAAATGAGGATCATGGCAAACATATGTGAGCAAGCATAGATGAATATGCTAAATATCACTCACATACTACAAGAGAATGAGAACACATATGAATGTATCTTTGAGATAATGTGTCTCAAAACATAAACATAAAGATCAAAAATAGATTTATGAAATCAAAAGAAAAGGAACATGATGTCTCAAAACATAAACATAAAGATCAAAAATAGATTTATGAAATCAAAAGAAAAGGAACATGAAAATCATGTAAAAGGTTTTCAAATGAAAACAAATCAACCAATGAAATCATAAATCACAAGTGAATCATATAAGAACATAAACCCAAATCATCATTGATTTTTTTTTAAATCAAGAGAGGCAACTATATCTAACTCTTGAGCTAGTATCAACCCATATGAACATTTTAGCACCCGGCAAACAATGATTGGGAATAAACACCCAATAACTCCGGAGGGTTATATAAACGTAGTCCTCTCATCAAAACAAAAAAAAAAATCTTGAAAACAAAAGAATTTGACCAAAGAAAATTTGTTTTCATAACCAAAGGATTTTAAGATATAGTTTTCAAAAAAAAAAAAACAAGAAAAGGAAAAATAAGAACGCTAAAAATCTTGGTTCAAAATTTAAATTTTTTTTGGTACCCAAGAACTCTTGGTACCAAAAGATTTAGGGACATGACCCCTATCATTTAAGCTCAAAGCCCTAGGGTTACGAACCCTCTTAGGCATATGTGGTGCACTAATACGGTCAAAGCAATAATCGCTCAAATGACCCTTCCGATTGCAATATGTACAATGGAAAGGAAGCATTTGCTTATGTTGACCATTAAAAGGTGCACGTGGAACATTTGCAAATAAAGATGGTATTTTAAGATTATTTTGCAAATGAGAAACATTTTGAAACAATGTTGGTCTACTTGAAATATTTTGCGATTTAGAAACTTTTCGCAAATCAAAACAAAACTTAGCTAAGTGACCAACTCTACCACAAAAGTCACAATGATACACATGAGCATGCTTATGATGAGAAATAGGTGCATGTGTGTGTACATGTGATGAAGAAGCTACATGAGATGCACAAGGAGCATTGATATTTTTATGTTTGTGTGCATCATAGCAAAATTTAGCTAGATGACCTTTTCGGCCACAAATTGAACACTTATAAACTTTGCTATATATGTGTGCATGATGAATAGATGATGATTTAGACTTGGCACACATATCCATAAGCCTCTTATGATTATTAATGCATGTTTTCAAAGTTGAATCTAAAGATGAAATACTTTTATTCATAAGATTCAAATCTTCATTTTTAGGCACATATGCATTTTTGGAAGTAGAACATAAATAGTTATTTATAAAAGAAGCAATGTTATTTTTTATGTTCTCTACTTCTAACATGGCATCAATCTTAGCATGAGATAAGCTAGAAATAGATGATGATAATTTCTCATTTTCTAATTTTAACATATCATTATTTTCTTTAAGAGCAACATTTTCTTTAGAGATGATATCAAAATTGGAAGCTAGCTTCTCATGATCGGATATAAGTTCTACATGCTTGCTTTTGAGATCAATAAAATCATTTTGTAATTTGTTAAAGGCATGCAATAATTTTTCACTAACACAAGCAAGTTCATCATTAGGTAAATCATTATCGGGTTCGAACTCGCAAACCTCACTAGGGCTATCGCCTAGTGGCCGTGTGCATGATGCTCAATATGAACTTGAAGCCGGATCCGCCAAAGCTTGTTGGATCCGCTCCAAGTACCCTTGATGTGCTTCAATAAATTTCCATAAGGTGTAAGCACTATCAAAATGAACAAGCTTGTTAGACATAGATGAATCAAGAGCATTTAGCAAATATTCTAACAAAATATTGTTCATTGTAAACATACGATGATCATTCTTATTCCACTTGGATTTCTCCAAAATGGGCACAATATAAGCATCATCTATAATTTCCCATAAATCAAAATGTTTAGATCTAACAAATAGCTTAAATCTAACACACAATTGGGCATAGGAGAAATTATCTAATCTAGGAGCAATACTAGAATCATAGCCTAAATAAGATGCATCATTCATATCCATAATTTGTAAAAATATGCAAGCAAGATACAAATGCAATCAAAACAAGATTAGCATAAAAAAGATAACTTGGATCTTTAACTCAAGGCGATTAGACCTTAAATCAAAGAGCACCAAGCTCTGATACCAATTGTTAGACCCTAGAGGGGGGGGTGATTAGGGTCTTATGCTAATCTAATCCGATTAAATACCAATTAAAATTAATTAACAAGTTATCCTAGCAAGTATGAAATATAACAAGTTATATGAGCTAGGATAAGCAATATGAACTAAGGGATATATCCTAGCAATGAGATATGCTATGAGATATATGCAAGGATATAAAACTAACACAAGATGATATATCCTACCAAAGAGATATACAATATGATATATGCAAGGATATGTAAACTAACACAAGGGTAAACAAAATGAATTAGATAGTGGATGAAATAAATGAGCAATGCACAATTGGCGATATAAGATAAATGCAAAAGCAAATGCGCCAGTGACAAACTCAAACACACTTAAATGATCACGGAGTTCGGACCTTCCATCCTACGTCTCCGCTCCCCACTCACGGGGAGAAATCCACTATCACAACCGGGTTTTCTACGCTCACCCGAATAACGTTTACACCTCACAGTATCGGTTTTCAACGCTCACCGATCAACGTCACTCCTCACAATCGGTTTTTTAGTTCACCGAAAACTTTACAACACACTCGGTTTTCTAACTCACCGAAAACCTTATAACACTCACAATGTAACAAATATAAATTTGTTCTCTACAATAGATGAGAACACAATGAAGCACAACTCAATGTTACAATCTCTCACAACCCTAATATACTATGTATGCAAATACAATAAGCTCAAGTGGGTGTGTGTAACAATGAGATTCAATAAATCAAAACTAAACTCAATTAAAATCTAGCATATAGAACTTATAAACAAAATAATAAATAGCTAGAAATTAGTTTAGAGATTATTCTCTGAATAACAAGATGGAGAGATGGAGATTGAAGCCCAAACAAGAAGATGATCTCCTCCACTTGTGAAAACTAAAACAGCTTTAAACTAAACCCTTAAACAAGCTTAAACAAGCTTAAACTCTTTTTAAAACCCTTGTTTAAAAAACTTCTTTGCTTGATTTAAAACTGAGATCAAAGAGGGTATTTATATCCTCCAAAACCTCAGCTAAAAATCCCCAAGCAAATGACAAAAACAGCCCCAGAAAACAGCTCAGAAAAATAGTCGACCGGAAATTTTGTCGGTCGACCGCGATTCAGATCCCAAACAAAGAAATCGCGCAGAGACTTCGTCGGTCGACCGCACCGGTCGACCGATGGAAATTTTTAGCTCTCGGTCGACCACACCGGTCGACCGACAGACTTTCTGCTGCCCACTGACCAAAGAACATATGAGCGGTCGACCGGTGCGGTCGGCCAAAATCTGATACATAAAATATCTGATTTGCTGATTTTAAAACACTGTTTAAAAATATCAAACAAATTTCAAAAAATATAAAACTTTGGGGAATGATTATAGACATGATAATAAACATGCTACAATGACTGGTTTCCAAAAAGGACTTCCCAAATGAAAAATATCATAATTTTACAAAATAGTCCAAAACATGAAAATATGAGATACTTGAATTTTGATGTTTTGACGTAAACCAACTTTTAAAACTTTGTGAAATATTTTTATAGACTTAGTAAAACATGTATAAACTGATATTGAAGTCTACAAACTAAGAATACAATATTTTCACAAAATTGCATATTCTATGCAATGTTTTCAAAAACACAATAGAAAATATGAATTATATAATTTCATATATATAATCATAAAAACTCAAAACACATGTATGTATATATATAACTATATATATGCATAGAAACCAAAACTTATGTATATATATATATATAACTATATATATATATACGAAGAAACCAATAAATATGTGTGTATAAGATATTGAGCTTAGAGTTTCTAACACACATAATATTACACCTAAACTAAAGTTACCCAAGCAATGATCTTGATCTTCATTGTAGCTCAACTTAGTACACGTACGGATGAAGCTTGAACTTGATCTTTAACTTGAATTGTATAAGCTTCACCGACATTCCGCCAACCTCCTTTGGATATGATCGTTGAAGCTCTATTCCATCCATCCTCCAACAACGTTGTTTGTCTATAATAAATAAGAAAACACAAATACTAGACAAACAAGATTAGTGGTAAATTGTTTGTTAAACATTATCAAAACAAGAAGGCCAACAGTTGGGTGTCCGCGACTTCAATTGCTGTAGCTCCCTGTTAGAAGGGAAATATTCTTAGTAAATCATATTTCCCATTGGAAGACCAGAGACCTTATGCATTTCATGCAACGCCAATCCTAACTCTCCATGCCTGGTCAGAAACGTGTTGGTGTCAGGATTGTAGAGTTCCAATAGCGCCAAAAAGTGAGGGACACTAATGGTTAATCTGTAAGTGGTGGCGCGGACAGCTGCATATAGGCCACTAGCCTTCAAATCCTCACCAAACCGGTCCAAGATGTAGTTGCTCAAACGAGTCCACCATAGCTTATCCAATGAGTGTACCCATCCATAACATCAATAACCGGTGGCTGGCATTTCACAACCTAAAGCTGAGAGCCGATTCTTCACTGTGTTGGCAACAGTGAAGATCTCACCTTTGGGTGGGTCATTCAATCCCGTGATCCCCGGATATAACCTCGTTATCCGGTTCCGATTACTTGAGCCGGGAGTTGCACCATGAGTAATATAACCACAGTGAATGCGCTCATGTTCTTCTGTTAACCTCCATGACATCTCCTGTGGAACAGCTTGACACCAAAGCTCGACCAGCAAACGGTGACGAGGAATCGAAGGAAGGTATAAATGGCCACCATCGTCATGGTGTAGCCATTGCTCCATTCCAAGAGATACAGCGGCAGGATCTTCTATGGACTCCCCAAACAAGTAGTCCGGCTTTCTCAACGGATGTGTAGAACTTGGGTCCTTCACTAGTGGCGCATCCGTGATAAGTTGCCTTAAACTATAGCGTTCTCCCCAATTGCTGCTAAGGAACCCATCTGCAACATACCTGCTCCAAACGACTCCACATCCCTTAAGGAGTCGATGACAAATAGCTCGCCGGTGCTGACAAAGAGGGCTCGTCAGAGACAGCGTCAGCGCCGTGCTCGACAACTGGCTAAGGCCATGCAACAAACCGACGACACCCGGAGCAAACTGAGGAACTACCGGAATAGGGATTGGCTCATCAGTAGAGGCATAAGCCTCACTGTAGCGGTCTTCCACTGAATAGGCACCAAACTCCCTCGAGAGAAATTCAACTGAGGTAAAACAATAGGTAACTATTAGATACAGTCATAAATGCCTATGTTAAAACAGTATAGGCGTCGAACTCACCTCACAAGTTGTGAGATGGAGTCACGACCTTATAAATGGTGAGGCGATCTTAATTATGTCACACACATGCAAACGATAAAGCATATTAACGTGTGAACAACACGGTGATATACCCGAGTCTGTGTGATATGACGCGACATGAGATCACCCCATATTGCCTTAAAACGTGTTTTGACTAAGCAAAACACATCTTGTGAAGCATCCATCCCCACGAAGGAGGATGGCGGCTCTTCTCAATTGCCTCACAAAGGAGAGCAAAGCGAGGATATTATACCAAGTACATGTCCACAATGAATTAACAAGGAGAGACGATTAAAAAGCCACACTATACACACAAAGCATAGGATATATTGTTGCACGAATAACGCAACGATATACCTATCCTTCGGAGTATAGTACAGTAAGAAATCATCCCAAGTTAATTCAGTCATGTCTTGACTAAGCAAAATACGACTTGTGAAGCGTCCAACCCCACGAAGGAGGGTGGCGGCTCTTCCCAATTGCCTCACCAAGGAGAACAAAACAGGGATGCAATATACAGCGTGATATCTCAATATTTAACTCATGGATAAAAGAGGCGGTGATGATATACCTGTGCAGCTAAATGGCGTCGGCTCGGGCGACTGAGTCGCCGAACGACCTCGAACAACGCGAGATCTCTTAGGCGACATATCTGCAGATAGAATTAACAAGTTAATTATGACAAAAATTAAGAAGTATCAGATTAATGCAAAGAAAAATTGTGCTCTGATCAAACTTAAGTAGTGGGCTTGGGGCAGATTCAGGTTCAACCCACAACAGGTCGTGCAATAATTTAAGCCAGAATTTTAGGATTTCGGCCAAAGTCATCTATGTGGCCAGCAATGGAACATGACGTCCCTACAAATTAGGCTACCATATACGCTAAAAGCCCGATATGGCAGTTATCATGCATGGTTTTAGATTCAAATTACATAATTGTTCATGATGAAAATCAAGGCCCAGGAATTTTAGTCACATCCAAATACAAGACTAAAAGTTCAGTTCATACGAAATCGGTTTCTATGCACGACTACACATTCAACATGGGAATTTAGGTAGATTACAAGCCTAATTTGGCTAAATTCATGCATGCAAGAGTATAGGCTCTGATATCCAAGCACAAGGTCTCAAAATTCCCCTCGAACTGAAAATCAGAATGCAAGAAAATGGATCAAAGGTAAACAACCATGTACCCAAGTCCAATATTAACACAATAGATTTGGTTAGCACCCAAACCGAAGTCAAATCTTCGACAATCACCCAAAGTTCAACTAAATGGGTGAAATACAAAGTTCGATCGTCATTCAAATCTTCTCACACAATCACGAACAGGTCATGGGTCAAGATTTTCCCAAAAAAAAAGAGAAAAGAGAACAGTCTAGGGTTTCCAATATATCCCCAAGAACCCGAAATCAAGCTCAAATTTCACTCCACTCTTGTAAATAACACCCCCTTCAAATGTCAGCCATACACCCCTTGAGTTTCAGGTAACTTTGCACAAAAAACCCCAACAATGGGTTCGGCCGCCATTCAAGACCAAGATTTGTGTTCCCCCCCCCCCCCCAAAAAAGAAAACATCAAAAGGCTAGGGTTTTGGAAAATCAAGCATTCAAAATGTTGAAATCAAATTGAGGCCATTGAACGTGGATCTTACCTGAATTTGAAAAAAAAAATCAGGAAACAAGAAGCCTCAAGAGAAGCTCGAATTTGAAGAAAGAGCCTTGGCAATTTCGAAACTCTGGATCTTGAGGTGGGGCTACTCTTTAAAATCAAGGGTTGGGGAAGAATTCCTAGAGGAAATCTCTTAAATGGGTTAGAATTTACAAAACCGAAAGAGAAAATGAGGAAGAGGAGGAGACAATGAAGAAAAAGGTGGACTGTTGGGTTTTAAAAGGAACACGAACTGGGGCTGAACTGAACCAAACCTATTTCGGACCGCCCAAACCAAGCCAAGACGGAACTGAACCAACCCAGAATCAAAACTGCTCTTCAGCCACCAACTA
>NC_033801.1:79857760-79877281 GCF_001876935.1 Asparagus officinalis
CTTCGCACACGTGCGAGCCACGAAACACTGGCTCGCACATGTGGTGAGCCTCGAGGGTGCTCCGCATATATTTTTGCCCGTTTTCGAGTATTTTCAACATATACAGCACCCGTATTCATACTCTAATGGTTATATGAGTTTAAACTGTTTCCCACCCTCGACGGTAAGTTTCTGGAGAACATCGTGTGGAATATTCTTAAGGATAACCCAACGACCTCCGATGGGTATATGAGGCTAAACTAATTCCCCAAACTCCTAAGAGTATACGAGTATAAACTGGTCCTCCCTGCTCTAACGCATAGTGTAGGCGTCTAAAAATGCCTATGGGTGTCCGCACACAGCTCGAGACAGAGAGAAGATGATAAACGTTGCTATTAGAGTCGCAGGAGCTCGTTTGACAACGACAAATACATGAAGTGAGTCGATGGATCATACGAAGCAACGGAACTTCGGAATAACGCAAACGAGAGCTGATCGGGAGCCCCACGTCGTTTACAAAAGGCGGAGCACCCCTCGTGTCCCATTTATTCAAAATATGATTCAATTATGAGAGCCTGTAGATATCCTCATTGTCTTTCCAACGCATCTTGAATCACCTCATTCCGAGGTCGGATGAGTGAGTTAAGGCTGTTACAGTAACCGCGGGTCGGATGGTTGCTACAGTGCACGGGTCAAACTGGTGCTACAGTACCGCGGGCCAGATTAGTTGCTACAGTAACGCGGGTCAGATTAGCTGCTACAGTAACACGGGTCGGATTGGCTGCTACAATAACCACGGGTCGGACAGCGCTACAGTGATCTGACCGCACAAAGAAGTGATGTTTTGACTATGCTGCGATTTGAATCTGAAAAATCTCCAAACATAAAAGTTGTAGACCTCTTCGTTAGCTTTCCAACGCATCTTGAATCAGCCTAATCAGAGGTCGTACGAAAGAGTTATGACCAAAATACCGCATATATCTCAAACTGACCCGCGCTACAGTAAAAGCGGGTCGGAATTTTCCGACCCGCGATACAGTAACCGCGGGTCGGAATTTTCCGACCCGCGCTACAGTAACAGCGGGCCGGATTTTGAATTTTCCGACCCGCGCTACAGTAACCGCGGGTCGGAATTTTCCGACCCGCGCTACAGTAACCGCGGGTCGGAATTTTCCGACCCGCGCTACAGTGACAGCGGGTCGGAATTTTCCGCCCCGCGCTACAGTAACCGCGGGTCGGATTTTTCCTGCGCGCGCTGTTTCGACCCCAGTTCGGTATTTGACGGTTTTTCTCGGGATTTGGTCGTTCCTGAGCATCCAAACTGACTTGATATCATCCCCTAGCATGGTTAATCAGTTATTAACTGAAGATAGAGCAAAATCACTTGTTCTCTTTCAAATAACCGCTTCTGAAGCTTATAAATACGAGCTTGGGTGCTCATTTCTAAGGGGCGATTGATTATCAAGACGAGGAGGTGCTGCCGGATTGTGGAGTCAAAGGAGCACGAATTTCAGCGAGGGTTGACAGATCTTGGCGAGTTCTTCAGCATAAAGAAGGAGAGTTCGAGAGATCCGACACCCATTCCCGTCCGTCCCTTGAGATTAGGCTTGGTCTTAATCTCGAGAAGAGCCCTGATTTCGCTTGGTCGATCTCAGCGCTTCAAATCAAATACTTCCTCGGCGAAGGCGAAGCTCTGCCAAATTTTTCATCAACCGGATCCAAAGGCGGTCCACGGATAAACCCCGGCACAGGCAAAGATCACACGCAAGCAGAAGACCGATAAACGATCTCTGCGTTTGTTTGATAAAGTTATAAATTCTTTTTTTTTATTTTCATTGTGTAAGGAGATCTTATACAAAGATCAACTTTTTATTTTATTCGAGTTTATTGTAACGACTAAAGTTGTAATAGATTCGATAGCAATGAAAATAGCAACTTTCGACGCAAACAAACTGGCGACCACAGTGGGAGCCAACAGCTTCGCTGCCGTAGCTGTCGTGTCGCAACCTCGAATCTGCATCCCGGTTGAAGAAGTGGTCGAATACGAGTTCGACCAACTGAAGTTCGAGGAATAATTGCCGTCCTCCTCCTCCAGATCCTCCGCCTCTCGCAAGCGAAGGAAGATCAACGCCCCCGTTGTTGCGGTAGCTGAACCTTACAACGTCCTTCCGGCCTCCAATGAGTCCGGATTTGCAGATCTGAACACCTCCTCAATCAAGGAGTTGAGTATAGAAGGCGCGCCCACTTTATCGAAGAGAGCTCGTCAAAGACAGCGCCAACGCTGTGCGCGCCAACTCGCTAGAGCCTTGGAGTCAATTGACGGGATCCGTTACGAGGCGGATCTAAAAATTAGGCAATGCCAAGCACCCCAACAGCGGACAGATGTCCTCCCCTCCAAACCAATAGCAAATGAATGGATCCAAATCAAAAAGATCCGTTCAACTCTGGAGGAGCGAATTCAAAAGCGCCGCGCGCTTGCGCGCACGCGAATTCTTGTGCAAAAAGCACAAAAGATGCAGAAGAAGGACATAGCTAAGAAACAACCAAGACTGCATCAAACTTGGAGACCAAAATCTAAAACGGCAGCCGAAAAGATCGAGAATCGCGGGTCACTTGAATCCGACCCCAATCTGCAGGTCACCAAAATCCGACCCGCCAATCTGCAGGTCACCCAAATCCGACCCGCCAATCTGCAGGTCGCCCAAATCCGACCCTCTAAATCGCGGGTCACTTGGGTCCGACCCTCCAATCTGCAGGTCACCAAAATCCGACCCGCCAATCTGCAGGTCACCCAAATCCGACCCTCTAAATCGCGGGTCACTTGGGTCCGACCCTCCAATCTGCAGGTCACCAAAATCCGACCCGCCAATCTGCAGGTCGTCCAAATCCGACCCTCCAAATCGTGGGTCACTTGGGTCCGACCCTCCACTTTGCGGGTCACCCAAATCTGACCCTCCACTTTGCGGGTCACCCAAATCCGACCCTCCACTTTGCGGGTCACTTGAATCCGACCCTCCAACCTGTCGGTCACTTAAATCTGACCCGCGCCAGAGTCAAGGCAGAAGATGTTCTACACCTGTTTCGTCGATCCCTGTGAGTTCCGTACCTCCGGCGGGGCACCGTGACAGCGTGGATTTGTCCCGATTCAAGGTGAGGATAGTCGATCGCCTGGGTCCTTTGCACGAGGATCGAGGCAAAGTTCTGATCGAAGAATGCTTGGGTCCGATGACTGAACCCCGAGCGACTCGTCGAGCTGGGGGTCGCACACGCCCTCGCAACAATTTCAAGCCTTCTCATAAATGGAAAACTCCAATTTCCGCCCGCCTGGGGGTGTGTATCCAAAACCAAGAGCCTGTTGAGATCCTGTGCTCCCAAAAGCGTAGTTCTAAACACGTGACTCTTAAGAATGCTAATAAAGCGGCAAATCCCCTGAAAGAAACGTATTCATCTGACGATGACAACGTTATACCAGGGGACTCATGTCAACACACGATAGGTTGCTCCGGTCATCTGATCGATGAGTTGTACTATCGGGCTGGGGGTATGAACGAGTCTCGGAAGAGATATGCCCGAGAAACCAAATCTCACTGCCCGTGCGCCGAACTAATCAGGGCACTATTATCAGCGTGCAGTTGCCCCAAGACCGCTCCGCAGAGGGTCTCCGTATCCGAGAGGATCTCCAACGAAATGACTAAGTCCAAACCAAAGCGTCTTCGTAAAAAGAGATCGGTTGTTCAAGGTGACGAACTCCCGGAAGTCACAATAAATATGGCTGATAAGGGAAAGTCGATTCGACCTTCCAGCTCTGACCCGCTTATATCTCATCGTCTAACCCGGTTGTGATCAGGGACCACTAGACGCAGGGACTACCAAAGAATGCAGAGAGGGTTATCCTCGGACGATGAAGCATCGGATGCTAACTCTGCAGTCGCTTCTGACAATACGGTATCTAGCCCAGGGCAATCCCGCGAAGTGTTTATGATTAACACCGAAGAAGCAACTAAAATGGTTGAGGATGCTCTAGCGAAGCAGAAGCAAGCATTTAAATTCGAAATAGAAATGGCTATGCAGCGGATGAAGGAAGAGCACGACCGACAGATTCGGGCTCTTTCCAATCAAATGGGCGAATCAGCCGTCGCAACGCTGCTAACCAAGTAGGTAGCGATTCAGATGTGGATGAACGCCTCAATGCTGATAACCCTCTCGTTGACCAAAACGCTGGGGGTGGCCCTACTAAAGACGACAACGCTGGGGGTGGCCCCGTTATTCCTCTTAAGAATCGTCCAAAGCCCGATACGAGCGAGGATGAGAAAATGAAAGATCTCGAGAGTAAAATCAATGCTCTAATGTCTGATCGAGAGGTAAAGAGGATTGGCATTCCATGTCCATATCTAAGAGAGTGGGACTCAATAGCATATCCGACGAAGTTCAACTTGATTAACTTCACGCCGTTTGACGGGAAGGGTTCACCCACTCAACATCTGATCTACTTCAAGTCCCACTTGGGTATGATCTCCGGTAATGAAGCCTTGATGGTTCGGTCATTCGTTGGCACCCTTCGCGGGCCGGCCTTCGATTGGTACCGCCGTCTCAAGCCCGGAAGTATTAACAACTGGGACGATATGGAGAACTCATTCCTTGGTAACTTCTTTGATGACGACGATGAGGTATCCATCAGGACACTTTTCGATGAGAAACAAGAAGATGACGAGACAGTCGACGACTTCGTCAAGCGCTTTCGGAATAAAGCAATGAACTGCCGAGATCCGATCACGGAGGACTTCATCCTCCAGACATGTCATAACAACCTATCTATTGAGATATTAGAAGTTATGGGAGTCGCACCGTCCAACACTTGGAAAGAGTTGAAGATGCGCGGAGAGCGGGCCGAACGCTTCCTCCGAAGGAAGAAAGCCGAGAGGAGCCAACCGACGGCGAATCTTCCGAACTCAAACTTCGCCTCCCGTGGTAAAGGAAAGGCACATGCAGCGGTTGTAGACGTTAACCAGACATCGCAACAACAACCCCGAAGGCAGCAAAAGACTTCGGATCCGAGACTCCAAAAAGAGTACTCCTTCAAGGACGAAGATGTTCCAGCTATTTTCGAGTCCCTCCTTGAAAATAAAAAGATTAAGCTACCACCTATCCCAGATCAGGAGGAAGCTGATAATACTACAGATCCGAAGTATTGTGCGTACCACAGGAGGATCCTTCATCCTACCAAGGCTTGCTGCGCTCTTAAGAATAGCATCCAAACCTTGGTTGAAGCCGGCATTATATCGCTCAATTGAGCCGAATGAACACTCCGACAAGTATAAGAGTATAAACTGCTTCTTAATCCTCCGACCGATATAAGAGGTTAAACTGATCCCTGATACTCCAATTGGTATATGAGTCTAAACTGTTTCCTACCGTTGACGGGAAGTTCCAGGAGAATTTTTATATGTAATATTCTTAAGGATAACCCGATCATGTAACCGAATGCAATGATAAACCCAGTTTCGCGAAGAAGCTGGGGGTGGATGATTCACGTAACGGGAAGTTCCCGGAAGAATACTATATGTAATTTTCTTAGGGATAACCCGATCATTACAAACAAAGTGATAACTAACCGACGATGGGATCACCGAAATTCTTTTCGGTTTAATTCATTCGAACTTCCGCTATGTTCATGCACTCAACACTTTCATGGTTAGAGTCCGGATATAATGCTTGGAATTATCATCTGTCAATCTTTGACGAATTATCAAACCCCTTCGTGTTAAGTCCTTATCACTTGACACTAAGAACCCCTACTAGGTGATTTGTACAAGTCAACACTCACATTGTGATTCCTCCAATGAACGAGAGGTCCACTTTCAAATCGAGTGATCAAACCTTCTTATAGTTAGGGTCACCTAAAACTCCCGCTTGGTCAAACCTTCCTACAGTAAGGACCAAAACCAGAATTCACTCTCGATAAACGAGAAATTCATCTTTAGTTCGATAATCAAACCTTCCGACAGTTAGGATTATCCGAATCTTTTTGATTCTCGGAGTGGAGATCCCACTCTTAGTTTCACCTTCTCGGATTCTTGAAGTGGATATCCCACTTTGAGTTTTCAATTGTAACTGGAGATAGAATATAAAATTCTTCCTCTTCAGCTTTGGGAGATAGAATGTAAAATTCTTCCTCTCCCGCATCAGGTTCGTCTTTGCCCCAAGAGAAGACTCCGCTTTTTCAAACTTTTAAAATCCGTGACTCACACGCACGGGGAATTTTATCCTGAATCCTGATTAGGGATAAGTCAACGCCTAACACGCGTTGCCGGTTTAGTCTTTCACCGATTGAAAAAGATACCAGAATCTAGTCTGGGCATTTTATCTCGAAGCCTAAGTAGGGATAAGTCAACGCTTAACCTGCATTGCTGGGTGGTTCGTTCCCGTAAAAACGACCGAGTCTACGTATTCAGCATCGTAGCAACAAAAATCCATGCCTTTTATGCATGGGGAATTTTATCCCGAATCCTGAGTAGGGATAAGTCAACGCCTAACACGTGTTGCCGGTTTAGTCTTTCACCGATTGAAAAAGACACCAGAATCTAATCTGGGGTATTTTATCCCGAAGCCTAAGTAGGGATAAGTCAGCGCTTAACCTGTGCTGCTGGGTGGTTCGTTCCCATGAAAACGACCGAGTCTACGTATTCAGAATCGTAGCAACAAAAATCCATGCCTTTTATGCATGGGGAATTTTATCCTGAATCCTGAGTTTGGATAAGTCAACGCCTAACACGCGTTGCCGGGTAGTCTATTCCCGTAAGAAAGACAAAGTCTACGTATTCAATATCGTAGCACTAAGAGAGTTAACTCTCTTAGCACAACGTCACATGCGGAACGGACTTAAACAATTCGCATGCAAGCCCGATTCAAACGGTAATTGGTAAAGGCACGTCAAATTCGTTGAAGGCTGAGGGTTTGCCAAAAACCTTAAAGTCTACGCCTAATACGCGTCGCCGTTTAGTCTTTTCACGTGAGAAAGACGAAATCTACGTATTCAATATCGTAGCACTAAAAGAGTTAACTCTTTTAGCACAACGTTACGTGCAGAATGGGTCTAAACAATCTGCATGCTAGCCCGACTCAAACGGTAGTCGGTAAAGGCTTATCAAACCGTTGATGGCTGAGAATTTGCCAAAAATTCTATAAACGTGAGTCATTGACGTATCAGCTTCATTAGTTGATCTCGAGAATTGAGCATCCAACGACTTCGGGATAAGATCCATACATACAGATGAATCAGCTTTAATAGTTAGTCCTGCAGCCCAACATTTGGGACCGCCACGCTCTAATACCTTAAGAGCTTAAACTGTGTAGACTTCAACAAAAGTCAACGCCACACAACGCGTTACAGTAAAGATCGATGCCAGTCAACTCATCAGCAATCTTGCCAAATTAAGGAAAACAATTATTTCAGGGAGTTCAATCAGATTCAGATATGAATTTCTGACGAAGATGATCAGTTCAAAGTCAACTCAATGGTACGAGCTAAGTTCAGAAACTTACACACCAATCTCAGTTCAAGATTTCGACAACGGTCAGACGATAAACGCAATGAATAGATTGAAGACTGAAGAAGGAATTGAGATAGTTCAAGGTCACTCTACGAAATTGCGGAGATGGCCTATCTTATCCAAAGCATTCCATACTCTTTTATAAAAGAATGAGTCTGAAATACTTTGGAGGGGGTATCTGTAGGCGTCTAAAAATGCCTATGGGTGTCCTCACACAGCTCGAGACAGAGAGAAGATGATAAACGTCGCTATTAGAGTCGCAGGAGCTCATTTGACAACGACAAATACATGAAGTGAGTCGACGGATCATACGAAGCAACGGAACTTCGGAATAACGGAAACGAGAGCTGATCGGGAGCCCCACGTCGTTTACAAAAGGCGGAGCACCCCTCGTGTCCCATTTATTCCAAATATGATTCAATTATGGGAGCCTGTAGATCTCCTCGTTGGCTTTCCAACGCATCTTGAATCACCTCATTCCGAGGTCGGATGAGTGAGTTAAGGCTGTTACAGTAACCGTAGGTCGGATGGTTGCTACAGTGCGCAGGTCGAACTGGTGCTACAGTACCGCGGTGTCAGATTAGCTACTACAGTAACGCGGGTCGGATTGGCTGCTACAGTACCGCGGGTCGGATCGCGCTACAGTGATCTGACCTCACAAAGAAGTAAAGTTTTAACTATACTGCAATTTGAATCTGAAATATCTCAAAACATAAAAGTTGTAGATCTCTTCGTTAGCTTTCCAACGCATCTTGAATCTGCCTAATCAGAGGTCGTACGAAAAAGTTATGACCAAAATACCGAAGATATCTCAAACTGACCCGCGCTACAGTAACAGCGGGTCGGAATTTTCCGACCCGCGCTACAGTAACCGCGGGTCAGAATTTTCCGACCCGCGCTACAGTAACAGCAGGTCAGAATTTTCTGGCCCGTGCTACAGTTACAACGGGTCGGAATTTTCCGACCCGTGCTACAGTAACAACGGGTCGGAAATTTTCGACCCGTGCTACAGTAACAGCGGGTCGGGGTTTTCCTCCGACCCGCGATACAGTAACCGCGGGTCGGATTTTTCCTGCGCGCGCTGTTTCGACCCCAGTTCGGTTTTTGACGGTTTTTCTCGGGATTTGATCGTTCCTGAGCATCCAAACTGACTTGATATCATCCCCTAGCATGGTTAATCAGTTATTAACTGAAGATAGAGCCAAATCACTTGTTCTCATCCAAATAACCGCTTCTGAAGCTTATAAATACGAGCTCGGGTGCTCATTTCTGAGGGTCGATTGATTATCAAGACGAGGAGGTGTTGCTGGATTGTGGAGTCAAAGGAGCACGAATTTCAGCGAGGGTTGACAGATCTTGGCGAGTTCTTCGGCATAAAGAAGGAGAGTTCGAGAGATCCGACACCCATTCCCGTCCGTCCCTTGAGATTAGGCTTGGTCTTAATCTCGAGAAGAGCCCTGATTTCGCTTGGTCGATCTCAGCGCTTCAAATCAAATACTTCCTCGGTGAAGACGAAGCTCTGCCGAATTTTTCATCAACCGGATCCAAATCAAAGGCGGTCTACGGATAAACCCCAGCACAGGCAAAGATCCCACGCAAGCAGAAGACCGATAAACGATCTCTGCGTTTGTTTGATAAAGTTGTAAATTCTTTTTTTTATTTTCATTGTGTAAGGAGATCTTATACAAAGATCAACTTTTTATTTTATTCGAGTTTATTGTAACGACTAAAGTTGTAATAGATTCGATAGCAATGAAAATAGCAACTTTCGACGCAAACACATAGCTTTTGGTCAATGCCTGTCAAGACGTCGCCAAAAATAAATTCCCGACAAAGATAGTTAGTTCAACATCAACTCACTAAGATCAATCAACACACGAGTTTCAATCCGAGACTTCGACAGCGGTCAGACGATAAACGCAGAACCGTAAGAACTTCATCTATTCGACAAAATGCTGAGTAGATTGAAGGCCGAAGGAGTCAAGAGCTGAAGTCAATTACAGGTCCTTTTACACCGACTGAAGGTTGGGTCTATCACATCCAAAGTATTTCAGGCTCTTCTATAAAAGAAACGAGACTGAAACACTTTGGAGGGGGTATCTGTAGGTGTTAAAAATTGCCTATAGCTTCCTAAACACAGTTCAAGACAATGAGAAGACGATAAACGTTATTATCCAGGTCAAGAGAATTTATCCAACACCAGTAAACGTACAAAGTGGATCAGTAAAATGTGCAAGTCAGCCAAATAGTGACTCGCATAGTTTCGAGCCACCACGACTCTTTTTGACTCCCAAATCTCCCAAAATACGGATTTCGATGATTTTTAAGGATTCTTTCATCCCAGGACATCCCCAACTATTTTGAGGTTATCCCTAAACGTGTTTAAGCAGTTATTAACTGCAGATAATATTTAAACACCAATTCTTATCCAAAAGGACGTCTCCAAAGGCCTATAAATAGAAGCCTAGGGTCTTCTTTCAAGAGGATCTGAAATCTGAAGTTGAGAAGGCGAGTTGCTGTCAAATTGTCCAGCTAACCACGAATTTCAGAGGAGAATCATCAGATCTTGGTGAACACTTTCATAAAGAAAGTTTTTCGAAAGGTTTGTGATTCTTTCCCCCCTCTTTCCTCCGGATTAAACTTGGTTTTAATCTCGAGAAGAGCCACAATCTCATTTGGTCGTGATTGTCTCTTCCGCAATTGTCTCCTTTGTGAAACAAGAGCGTAGTTATACTATCAATCAGGTTTGATCTGCGGTGGTCCACGGACTAACGCGTCCCCGGCACAGGCAAAGATCCCACGTAAAGCAGCGGGAGATAAACTACTGTTACGTTTTGTTTGATAAAGTTGTAATCTTTATTTTTCATTGTAAGAATATCTTATAAAAGATTAACTTTTCTTTCAGTTTGAACTTGTAATCGATAAACGGTGTAACAGGTTTGAAAGCAATGAAAAAAGCAACTTTTGACAAAAACAAGGCCCTATCCTGCCGAATGTGATACAACCCCTTATCCTCCAAAGTTCAAAGTCCCGACTCTACAAGCTTTTGACGGCACGGGATCACCGAACCAAATATATCGGGGGAAATATACTAAATATTATATTGCTATATCGGATGGATTTCTATTCAATTTTGGTCACTAATATGGAATGCACTTGTCTTGTTATAGATTATCCTATTTGAGTTGAGTATTCTTCACCAAAACACGAGTTATTTTCCATTTCTTGAAGAGAAACATTAGAATATTATGCCAACAAATAAATAAAATACACATTGTCAAACTAGAACACTTAAAGTGCCTTGCATAAAATTAAAATACAGTAAAATACCTTGCATAAAATTAACATAAAGTGTTAGACTTTGAATTAATATCAAGCTACGATTCAAACTTATTGTTTACATCATGCTTTTATGTATTCTCAATTTCAATTTGTAGAGACGAAGACGAACAAGAGGAGATCACGGCCGAAAAGAGGGAAATATTTTTTCTTTGCCCTAATCTGTATTATATGCTATCGGATTTCTATGGGAACAAAAGCCTAAGAAAAGAATTAATCAGGTTTGGCTTTTGAGTACTAAACCAAAACCCCAATACTTATCAACTCAAAAAAATAAGAAATAAAAAAATCAACTGATTTTCAAATTTTCAAGGCTAAAAATCGGCCGATATGTCCGCAATATCACCCGACATGTCCCAAATGTATCTCGAAAAAGATATCTGACTTGAAATAGCCATATCCGTGTCACTCTAGCCTCTGATTTGACATATCGGCCGATATTTAGAACCTTGGAATTTACAACTGTGACTGTAATTACAACTACGCAGTTGTAGCAAAACAAACAGCTACAACTGAGTAAAAAAATACTCAGTTGCATGCAACTAGAGTTGTAACCACCTTAGCTGCAGTCTACCAAATACGACCATAATGTACTTGTGGCTTGTTAATAAGATAGTTCTACATCTCGTTTCAGTTTCTATACATACTTTGCTGCTACAATGCTAATAAAATTTTCATATACAAATATCTAATGATAAATTATTTCAATCAGAATTTGTGTTCATCAACTTATATTGTGTGCTTTGATCATGTTGCAGCTCCTCCAACGCAGGGAAATATCAAGATCTTATATTAAACTTCAAGAAGATAGACGAGTTCAATTTCCACACATCTCTCAAGAAATTTCATTATAAAAATCTTAGAAGTGAAACTTTCTTGTCGTGGGATATTTATGAACTATGAAATGAGAGCATGCATGAGTCATCTGCTAACAAGTTATATATTGTTGTGGGATATCCACAATATTTTTTTTACGGAATTTGCATTTCAATACCATAACAATACCTCCCTACTGCCACAACTTTCTCTAGAGCTTCATGTCCCCCACTACCCCTCCTTCCTAATTTTCAAACTAACCTCACTCCTTCCTAATTTTCCACTAATCGCTTAACTCTCCCCCATTAATCCATCAACTAACCCCCTCAATCTCCGCTTTCTCATCCTCAATCTCAGATGTCTCTCTTGCTATATAGTTCACCTCCCTCCATTATCCTAGGGAGTATCTAAGAGCCCCTCACAAAATGAGGCGGGGGCCATCATCAGAAAAGCTTCATCTTCATCCGCAAGGGAGCAGTTCATTAAAATTTTCCCGCTCTTCACCTTGGACTCTGCCACTAGTAAAAAACTGGGTATTGGCGACGGATTTCGAATCCGTCGCCAATACAAACATTGGTGACGGGAACAACCCCGTCGCCAATACCCCGTCGCCAATGTTTGCATTGGCGACGGGAATAACCCCGTCGCCAATGTTTTTCCGTCACCAATGAGTATTGGCGACAGGAAAACATTGGCGACGGATCACATCCGTCGCCGAATTAGGTTCATATTCTTTATCTATACTAGTAATGGTATCATTAAAGGGAGAATAAGAACAAAAAAAATAAAAATGGTTCATTATCATTATTTTCAAAATATGTGAGCTAAAATCATGATCTAAACTGACTTCTTATCATTGTTTGATAATTTAGTACAATAGTATGTTTTCTTAAAATATGTATCTTCCTCATTAACCGCACTAACAGACATGACATTCATGACATGTTTGAGAAGAGGATTATTTAGATTAGGCACCATAGTGATTTCACATAAGTGCTTATGTAACCCATAAATGCACCTTCTATTTTTAGGAGAGTGATGGAAATCCCGTGCAAAATCTACATGCTAAATACGCAGCGGAAGACTATATGTATAATAATACTAAGTATGTAGAGAGCAAGAAATACAAACTAGAACCATCCAAATTAAATCTAACATGATCCCCATATTAAAGAGAGCATACAAGAGTTAGAAAGTGATACTTTCGTAGCGTGATTTAATGGAAGATCGAACAACCCCTAGCTCTTTCTCCTTGTAGTAGTAAACCTCCTCATAGTGGATCTCCAAGTCTTCAAGTGAGCTTGATAAAATTGGAGTCTTTTTGAGACACAAGGCAAGATATTCACCCCGGGGTACTTTAAAATCATACTACTTCCTCTTACTCAAAGATTGCTAGAGTTTTGTAAGAGGTAGATCTCTCTTCTTTTATGCTAGTAGATTCGATGACCCCCACTACTCTTAGCTTCATTTACGGATGAACCTGAGCCTGCAAACATCATTAATGAATCTGAGAGGATCTAAATTAGATTTAATCACTAAAGAAATGGATGAAAATAGCTTGGATGAAGTTACTTTGGAGTTTTTATAAGGTTAAGAGGAGAAAGAGCCGTCAAAATTGAGTTATAGCGAATATGATATATGTTGAAAAAAGTCGTTTTTAATTAAAATTCAAGGGAAACTGGTAACAATAGTTTAATTTAAAGGATTATTTCTTTAAATCTAACCGGTGTTAACTAGGGGGCCTAATTGTAAACATTGTGATGATTTGAGGGATGTAATAGAAATTTCATTATTTGAGTGACTAATTTTGAAATATTGAAGATTTGAGGGACTACTTTGGAAATATTAAAGATTTGATGGACTAATATTGGACTAACCTAAACATTAACTTTGAAATTAAGGATGTAAAAGGAAATTTGATAATAATAACTGTAATTTGAGGGTTGCAATAGCAATTCACCTAAATGGCCTAATTTTAACTGTAATTTCACAAAAATCTAATATTACCCTAATTCTAATTTTAATATCGTAATAATCCAATATTTAATATCGCATCCGTCGCCAATACTTATTAACGATGGATCGAATCTGTTGTCAATACTCATTGGCGACGAATGCATTTTATCGCTAATGCTAATGTGCCCATCGTAAAAAAATTAACATTAGTGATTGATTATCCCATTGTTAATGAATGGCCCCTGCTCTTGGTTTCAAAACGAACATGTAACCATTTTGATCATTTTAAAATTTATTTTCGTTTATTCTTTATGCTAGCAGATTTGATGAGCTTCACTACTCTTGGCTTCATTTACGAATGAAATTGAGCATGCAAACATCATTAATGAATTTGAGAGGAGCTAAATGAGATTTAATCACAAAAAAATGGATGAAAATAGTTTGGACAAAGTTCTATTGGAGTTTTTATAAGGTTAATATGAGAAAGAGTCGTCGAAATTGAGATAGAGCGAAGATGATATCTGTTGGATACAAAAAAGAAGTTTTTAATGGTTTTGGGTTTTCACATTTTAACGGGTCAACTAGGTCCAAAACGGATTTGATTTTTATAATTAAAAGTCAAGGAAAGCTGGTAATAATAGTTAGATTTAAAGGAATATTTCTTTAAATATAATAAGTGTTAACCAGGGGACCTAATTGTAAACATTGTGATGATTTGAGGGATGTAATAGAAATTTCGATGATTCGAGTGACTAATTTTGAAATATTAAAGATTTGTTAGTGTTTTTTATATATCCTTAAAACTTTTTATTAGTTTATTTCATTTTCCCCGAACTAAAAGAAAATAATTCTTAACCACTATCAGGGCGTGGTCAACCTCCTTCAGGAGGATGATGGTTTGTTTCTTCTTGCCGTTCTAGCTCATTCTTTTCATTAAAGTTTTGATTTTGATCCGTATTTGATTGCGTCTGCCCTGATTGAGGTAGTGTAGCTATCGAATGTTGGGGATTGGGGGTTAAAGATTCATATTTTACGATAGAAGTTCACGAGAAAGGACACGAATAATAGTGTGTGGTCTACTTATCATACACCTTTTTTCGTCCCCTGCTTAGTAACTAATATGACCCTGAAATATCATTTTGTTCATTGTATTAAGATCAGTTTGGGGGTTAGGTTAGCCAAGTAGGAGACAAATAGCATAGCAGTGTATGAATCATTAAACTGATATATATGCCATAGTGGGGATATACAAGTAGTGGATGATTTTTTCGGGACACGACATTGATGTGGCAATGCTAGTGAGCAGCAAGAAAAAGTTTTATTGCGGATGAACAAGTTTTGACTCTTCCTTCTTCCATAAATGATCTACGAAATGTCCTGAGTGTATATCTCTGATTCTCAAGTACTTCTCTCTTTTATCAGGTCCAACAACAGTAAAAGTTCGTGTCACTGGACTTACACCAGGACTTCATGGATTCCATCTTGTGAGTTTATTATTCATCCATCTATTATTTGAATCATTTGGGTGTGGCTTACATATCATGTTTATCCGACTTTACAGGAGGACATGAACTCAGCCTCAACACTGGGAATGCAGGGGGAAGATTAGCTTGCGGTGAGCAAATATTTTGTTTTCCCTTTCCCAAGAGCACTGAAATAAACATTATTTTTTGGTTGCCTTTCTCCATCTCTTTCTAACATTACCATTAAAGATGTTATATTTGACCGTAATCCTTTGTAAGTTCGTAGTCTTGCACTAGTTTCCCCAATTTTTATCATTTTTCAGCAAGCTTGAAAATTCCTCATGAAGTCTTATTCATAATCTAAAGATTAATTACTCTTTGTTAAAGCATAAAGGATCTATTGGTAAATGTTTAATCTGAATATTATTCAGGCCTTTGACGATTCAACATTATGATTTTGAACAAGACATGAAGTCTTAGGGGAAAAAAATCTCAGAAGTGGTTTGATTGAGTATTCATATTTATACATTTTACCCATTTGTTATGTTTGTATCAAATATCGTTTATTTGGTCTTCCGAATGTGCGAGTTTTGCCAAGGGACGTGCGTGTTTACAGAGCGCCATATGGGAAATAAAATAAGAATTCTCATGTTAAATCTTCTACAACTATAATGTTAACAGTTTATGTTAAGGACTTTACATCATTTTATTTATGTTAATTATTTTAGGTAAGCTGCCAATTGTCATTCAATGTATTGCTTGCTTGAAATGTGCATGTGTTGTTGGGTTGATTCCAACTGAATGAGCTCTCATTTAATACTTACTGAACCTCCTGCTTCTTCATCCTTGGAGTAATATATATTTAATATATCATTATTTTAGGTAACCTGCCTATTGTCATATATATTTAATATATCCATATAATTTCATATTTGCACACATGTATTTCTAATTAGAATTCATCAATGTTCGAATATCTTTACCACAACCACCAAAGCAAAAGTATGATAACAATGCCCACATTGTCTCTGCTCAAGCTTTCAAACTATTAAAAGCTAGGTATCACACATAAAAAATTAAGAAACAAAAGTTGTTAACTTTAATTATCCATCATGTACTTGGGATGTTGTGCAGCGCCTCAGTGATTGCCCGTCATTGAAGGAGATTCTTCCCGAGTCGATATACTTAGCTATCTTTAAGTTGGCGTTTGACGAGCATGAAGTTCATGGTGGTGGAGAGGTATATATGACGTGACATATATGTATTTATTATGATATTTTTGGTATATATATATATATCTTATGTGGAGTGATAATCTTTTCAGGTTAGAGGAGGTACTCCCGTAGGGAGCAGCATATGATACGACGTTCTAATGTAGACGACGCTGATAACAGGGATGTCGACAACAACGATGACGAGGAGTGAGACTTGTGTTAAGACATATTACAACTTTTGAATTTTACTTATATGTAATATGTTTGTGATTTTATTGTGTAGTGAATGAATATTATTTGAGCATGCGAGATGTATTGTGATTATATGATGAGTATTGTTCAATATTGTGGATTGACGGATGAAATTGGATGAGTGTTTATTTGGAATGTGAATGTATATCATGGTTGATTTTATGATATATTGTTAAATATTGTCATTGGATTGATGTCGATACATGCTATATGTGTATTCTCGTATATGAGGCTACTAGAAAAGTAAATTTTTTTTGCGTAAATATATACATTAGCGACGGATTTCCTCGTCGTCAATGCACATTGGCGACAAGGTGATCCGTCGCTAATGTTTAAAACATTGGCGACGGGGGGAATCCGTCGCCAATGTTTAAACATTGGCGACGGATTTTCCCGTCGCCAATGCACATTGGCGATGGGAACCATCCGTCGCCAAAGAAATCTGTCGCCAATAGTCATCCGTCGCTAATAAGTATTGGCGACGGGGAAACCCGTCGCCAATACTTATTGGCGACGGATTTATTGGCGACGGATCCATTTCCGTCACCAATATGTATTGGTAACGGATTTTGGGTTATTGGTGACGGATTTCCCCGTCGCCAATGCCCTTTTTTCTACTAGTGAATAGTTAAAATCCATCGATTGATACGCCACCTAGCTATAGACCAGAAAATGTCTAATACTACCACTTAACATATAAAATCTTAGTTACAAATGTTAATAGCATGCAAAGCCAGCTACTTGGTGGCCAGACTAATAGCATGCCTGATACGCAACTATACATATTAATATGCTTCTATTGAATAGGACTTAATAATTAGTTAGAGATGGATAATTTTGATGTGTATCTTTGTTTGAGTAGCTAACACAATAAAAATCCATACATCTTATTACTAATTTAATGTTAAGTTAATAATAATTGATTAATATATACGTTGGTTACTCATAATAATGAAGTCGTGGTTTGGATGGGTGCTGCTAGGTCTTGTCCCGACTCTGAAATTTCTTTGAAACTTGCAAGTTCCGCATGTGCCCGAGGGCCCTTAGCAAATAAAAACAATAATGTGTTACATCAAAGCCTAAATGAAATTTAAAAAAAAAATATGAACAAATGAATATACATAGAAATGAATGGGGATAGAGCAAGTTCAGTTCACAATTGAGAGTAGGATTACATATGATCTACTTGCTGACTATTAATGTTCACCTACACTTTCTAGGTCACAATTTATTTTACTGGGTCCATGCATGCATCAACTACACAGAATCCTGTAGACTATTTGGATCTTAGTTGGTTAATAATTCATGAATTTGGATGTTACTGTTAGTTTGATGTTACATGCCTCTCATCAAGATGTCAAGCATATTCCTATAAATGTACTCTTGTAAGTGTCAATAATTTGTATATATGGTTCTTGATGGTATGAAATAATAAGTAGATTCTACACATGTTGCACATATTTAGCATATATAATAGTATCCGGTTTCTAAATGAAATATACAAAAATATCTTAACCCATATAAAGATAAATGAGTGACCACAAGTATACTACTTATTCATGTAGTTTGCTAGTGCATAGCTAATGTAACAAGCAGAACCGTTAATTAGCTACCATCTAAATTGTGGGGGTTTATTAATATAGTAGTATATATATATATTCATTACTTTATGATAATTAGCTAGCCACACACTAATCTTACAGTACTACTCCAGCTTTCCACCGCAATTACTAAGACAATATGAGCATTTTAATGTCATGACTTAAATGAGGATGCCACTTATGCGAGCCAATCCATCCTCAGTTTAGAGATTCTATGCTTTCATCCTTGGAAGTTGTCTCCAATGCTCATAGGACGCATAGAGATTTACCTTTTGTTCAATGGATTCAACTTGGTTGCTGCTAGCCAGAGCATCAAAGGTAAGCAAGATCTAATTAAGTTTTTTATGCTAAATAAACTATACACTAAGCATAGTGCATGCATGACTGACAACTTAGTGATAAAGCTCATCTGTGACCGAAACATGCACGAGCGATTAATTGATTATAAGATTAATAATAAAAGCACAGTAATGAATGGCCTACGTAGACAGTGACGTATTACTGTAGAATATTAAGGATTTTCTTACTTACTTCATGTACAAAAATTTGTGTTCCTTTAAATACATACATATGTATATGTATGTGGATGTGTATGTGTATGTATGACCTATATACAAAAGTAAAACTATTATATATGCCTTTAAATTTTTTGGATTGTTTTTAAAAATTCAGACAATATTGAAATCACTTCTTGAATCATCCTCCCCAGTCAGTTCCGCCCCTCTCTCAGCCTGTGGTTCCTCAGCCTCTCCCATCTCAGTTAGAGCCCCCCCTAAGCCCAAGAGCCTTCAGAAGCAGCATGCAATACCTTCTTGAATCATAAATTGTTCATTTCTATATATCAAGAATTATTAGAGGTTATTATAAATATTACAACTAGCTTAAATCTTTGTGATTTGATTTGACTTTTCTGTGAAGCACGTGGAGTGGGGGCCACCCACGTTCACGAGCATGAAAGTGTGTGAAAGGAAGCTATTGCGGGAGCGTGCGGGGATTTGATTGTGGGGGCCAGAAAACCGCGTGAAAGAGTTTTCGGCACGTGAACTTTGTTTCAGAGGTCCACCCGATACAAAAGTCTTATAAATAACAATGTGGCTTTCTAGGGTTGCGTGCGAAGGAGGTTTTGTTTTTCGGCTGTGGTTGTTTTCGACAGAAGCTTTTTGGGCTTCGTGCAGGTGCAGAAAAATCGCAGAAGGCAGCGGAAGAAGTCAGTCGTTCTTTAACGGTTTTGAGCATCCTTTTGAGAGAGAGGTTGTGAGGGATTTGAGAGATTGTTTGAGGGTTTAGGTTGTGAGATTGTAGACCCTAATTGTATTATCTCCATCTAATAGTAGATCCCCCCCCCCCCCTT
>NC_033801.1:79878281-80097630 GCF_001876935.1 Asparagus officinalis
CGGCGCTCCGCTGAGCAAATCTGGCAGCTGCTTCCAGTAGCTCTGCAGCGGGTTGTCGGAAATTTAAAGAATCCGTGCTCTTTGAACAGGAAGGTAATCGGAGCTCCGGCGGAGGAGATCCGCAACTGAAGGGTTTCAGGGTTTTATGATGACATTGACGAGGTTTTGGGAGGCTGGGGAGGGGGGACGACCGTAGGCTTCGGAGAGAATCCATTGAAGTTGATGATGCTAGTGTAGGATAAGCGATGGGGGAGTTTAACCTGCTCCGCGGGAGGGTCGTTGGCCGCGGGAGAGGGGAGTTATATGAAGGAGATTCAGGCTGGGCCCAGGGAATCACGGGTTTGTGGCTCGCCTGCGCTTTTTGGATGGTAAACTTCACGAAACCCCTTAATAATTTTCGGTTTTGCATAAAGTCTCTCCCCCTCCGAACTTCGCTTTGGTTGAGGTCGTAAAAAGGACAAATATATCTTATTCTAAGTCCTCCACACGCCTCAACGACCGAAATGGAATCCGAGCGTAGGAGAACCTTGTGGAATAACGTGCAGATGTTTTGTGTTGGAAGATTTTCCACGGGGAAGGGGAAAAAAATCCCCTGCGCTGCACAATTCTAGTGGAAGGGAAATTTCAAAAACTACGGGAGATATTCTTCCAAGAAAAATGTTTATTGGAGATTTAGATTAGGAAAAATTGCTTATAGCCCCAAAAGTAAAAATTGTTCCGCCCTCCCAAGATTTTTTTAAATGCTCCCAAAGCTCCCCGAAAGCAATTCTGAAATTTTTTTAGCCCCCTCATGTGTACTTTCAAACATGAGAAGACCAAAATACCCTCAAGCAACCGTTTCACTCTCTCAAACCGTTCATCGGAGAAGGAGCATGAGTACTGTAGGCATTAACGGTGATTAGAAAGTGGTTTTGGAGGGAAAAAACTCATTTTCCTCCAAATTCTAACCATCTCCTCCCCCCAGTAAATCCTCTTTGCTTACCCTAACTACTCTCTCCCGCTCATTTAATTCTCCTATACAAATCCTCTTTGATTCTTCAACTAATTTTCTTCAAAGTGACGGATGGATCCCTCATTTGCATGGTTATAAATACAAAAAGCAACGAAGAGGGTGATGGTGTTTTCGTAGTTATTAATGAGTCTACAGAAATCATTAGCTTAAAATATCAAGTGTTCCAAAGGGTTAAACTACCATTGCAATCCTTTCAATGAAATTCATATTCAAAAGGGAAAAGAAGTTCAGTTTTGCAATTGATAATGATGATGACTTGAGGTTGATGTTCGAGTATTATCGTCGTAATAGATTTACAGACATTATGCTAATCTAATCCGATTTAATACCAAAATAAAAACTTATTAATTATAAACTCTTGCAAGTATGATATTCAATGAGATATGAGCAAGTATATGGAATTAAACAAGGGCAGAATAAACATGAAATAAGATAAACAAAGATAGTGAGCAAATGACAATGCAAACACACAATATGATCACGGAGTTCGGTCCTTCCGACCTACGTCTCCGCTTCCCACTCCTGGGGAGAATCCACTATCGCAACGGGTTTTTAACGTTCATCCAAAACGTTTACACCTCTTACTCGTTTTTCTAGCTCACCAAAAGCTTTCACAACTCACACTCTTACAATCACACTCTACACCCCCTAAGTGTTGGCCTAACTCGTGTCGCCTTCCTCAAGTGCTCGGATTTACAACCTCTCCCTAGGCTTTACTACCGACGCCACTCCTCTTGGAATTGACCCCGTATCTCACCACACACTCCTCTCAGTGTACAAGTGTATTACAAAGTGTATCTCACAAATAAGCACAATAACAAATGTTTGTTCTCTCAACAAGGTGAGAACTCAACTAAACCCACACTCAATGTTACACTCTCACAACCCCAATATACTATGTATGAAATACTTAAGCTCAAGTGGATGTGTGTAAACAATGAGAAAATATAAAATGCAAACTCAATAAGTAATCTAGCTTAAGAAATTATAGTCAAACAAATATAAATAAAGCTAGAGATGAGTTTAGCATAAACTTCTCTGAAAATCAAGAGAGAGAGAGATTGGAAGATTGAAGCCCAAACACCAAAAAGATGATCTCCTCCTCTTGTGAAAACAACTTCACACAAAACACACATGAAACAAACTCTTAAATACCCTTAAACACTTGTTAAACCTCTTTTAAAACTTTTTTAAATAATCTTTGAAGTATGAGGGCATGGGGTATATATAGGCTCATGAAACAACCCCAAAAAACCAAGAGAAAACAAGCAAAGAGACAAAATCTAACATTCTGGAAAACTAGCAGTTATAGTGTTATGAGTCGACTCGTACTGTTCATGGGTCAACTCATAAACTAGCCGTTACAGGTTGCACAACAGTTATGGGTCAACTCATAAATTCATGAGCCAACTCATGCTCATTGGTCGACTCGCTACAGTTACGAGTCGACTCATCATACTAAAAATGCTAACTGCACAACACTTCTTAAGTCGACTCGCTACAGTTATGAGTCGACTCGCTACAATTATGAGTCGACTCATAACATACACATAGCCTGATATGAACAGTAAAAACCAACTTTAAACTTCGTTTAAAAAATATCAAATAAATTCTAAAAAATATAAAACTTTAGGAAATGTTTATAAACATGATAATGAACATGTTATAATATTTTTTTAATTTACACTTCCCAATTGTGAAAACTCATTATTTTGCAAAATAGTCCAAAAACATGAAACAAACTTGCATATTCATTTTGAATGGATTAATGGACTTAGGAAAAGATATAAAATAGTGTAATTAAGTCTTTAATCCATAAATACATACTTTTTTGCAAATAAACATGATTTTATTGATTTGTTAAAGCTTGATATTAATGAAATTATTGTAAGCATGTATAAACATGAAACAATTTGTGTAAATATAACTATATCCATTTGTTTCATATTTATGATGTATAAACATGAAACAATTTGTGTAAATATAACTATATCCATTTGTTTCATATTTATGTGGCTAAACACATTATTTACCAAAAACAAAAATGATAATGTGGCTAAACACATTATTTACCAAAAACAAAAATGATAAATATGAAACGTGTATGTATATAACTATTATTTTAATATTTATAGAATTCAAACTTGAAAAAAAAACAATAAAAACAAAAGCAATGTGTGTGTATAGTTTGAGCTCTAAGTATCAACACACAAAGTATAAACTTATACTATTATACCTAAGCTATAGATCTTCAATGAGCTTGTCTTGGTTTGTGGATGAAGCTTGATCTTGAATCTTTAACTTGAATTGTATTAGCTTCATTCCGATTCCGCCAACCTCCTTTAGATATGATCGTTAAGCTCGATTCCATCCAACCTCCAACATCGATGTTTGTCTAGAATACCTAATAAACAAAACACAAACACTAGACAAACGATGTTAGGGATTGTTTGTAAATCATCATCAAAACAAAGGTACTAATAACTTCTTCAGAAAATGTGTAAGCATTTCAATTTTAATTTCCTTATGAGTTCGTTGATAGGTTATGAGTTGGTTGTTAATCTTATGCATTGGTTGTGGAGGTTTTGAGTTGGTTGTTAATGTTATGAATTGGTTGTCAATCTTTATGAGATAGTTATGAGTTGGTTGCTAAGTTTATGAGTTGGTTGTTAAGGTATGAGTTTGTTGTTAACCTTAGTAGATATTTATGAGTTTTTGTTAGCCTTATGAGTTGGTTGTTAAGTTTATATTGGTTGTTACGTTTTAAAATTTTTTCTCACTTTTACAGGACTATCCCAACAGAAAATTCATCATGCACAGCTGCTACGCTCATCCAACGATGTAATAATGAGTGTATTACTAATGACAATTCCACTGGCGACTCGATCATGATGATAGAAGACATGGTTACTGTTATGGTATTCACCATCCGTTCGAGTATAATTTATTTACCAAGTGTACATCTGCGAACTCTGCTCTAATCAACTTGACGACTAGAGATTAATAGAGGTGACCACTCTGCCGACTCGACCACTCTGCCGACTCGACCACTCGGCATCCCATCATGTCGACTCGAAGGATGGAACTTGTCTGTGACGCCCCTGTTTTCACACTTGGCTGCAGTCCAAGGTGAACCCAGAGATGTCAAACCTGTCATGCACCACTACTGTGCAACAACATGTTTCACCAATCACAGTAATATCCTCTAGTGGAAACCAATATAAATGAAGGTACAAAACAGGCAAATAAGGGAAATAAATACTATAGACATGATACGGAAAGATATATCTCATAAATGAAATCATGTCCCAAATAAACTAAACTAGAATACAACTGATATACATCTGGAGTCTAAAATAACATGATATGTCTCAACATGAATCGATTAGAAATCGTACGAAGGCATATTGCCTTAACAATATGAGTACAAACTCAAATGACTAAATGGAAACATAAGATCACTGTGGAGTCCATACTAGTAAAAATACGCGACGGCGACTATGCAAGAACTCCGTCACCCTGCGACTCTCCGATGCTCTGAGCCGCCTGAAATGAGAAATAAAATAAAAGAAAAAGAACAACAACAAGAGCGTCAGAGCGCTACAGCAAGTTCACATCCATCCGCCCCCAGGGGAAGGGCTACTAGATGATGAAGTGGAGGCTCTATCTATTAAGCATAGTCTACCTAGATCATTTTCTCTGTATCTAATGAAATTAATATTTAGAAACTTACAACTTGAGACGTAGTACGTCGAGCGAAATAATCCAAACAAGGAAACCCTCATGTATATACCGTATGTCTCAAATAGTAAATAACTAAATATTAACCCTGAACTAAGCAATCAAAATATAATTGGAAAGTAAAGCATCATAATAGACATCAACATATGTATCTCGTGTACTCGTATAGCAAAGTATCTCAACAATGAGTAGAAACACTTTTGGCATCCACCAAATACTCATGTAAATAGTTTATAATATTATCATTCTGAACTTCTTCCAACTCATCGCATCATCACGCGGATCGACAAATAGGTATCATCGCATCATAGTGCGGATCGACAAATATGTATCATCGCATCATAGTGCGGATCGACATATATGTATCATCGCATCACCGTGCGGATCGACAAATAGGTATCATCGCAGTCTCATTTGCGGTGTACTAACTCACAAGTAAATAGATCTCAATTCGTCATAATCCCCGTGGGATACTCAAATGCGTATTTCGTCATATTCATGACTGTAAGTATAACATCAAGCGGCTCAAACTCCACGATCGCGTCACAAATGGCGCAAACAAACTCCAGAAAATAAAACTAGGCCAAACTGTCCAGTAAATGATCAGGATTTCCAACCCCGACTATCTGCTGTATTAACTAATTGTGAATAGTAGCAGTACTTACTAATAGTAACAGTACTTTACGACTAGTATCCGTACTCATGAATAGTAACAGTACATATGAATAGTACCGTATGCATGAATAGTAACGGTATGTATAAATAGTACCCATACGTATGAATAATGTCAGTACTTATGAATAGTGTCGTATGTATGAACAATAACAGTACGTATGAATAGTACCCCCAGTATGCATGAATAGTAATAGTACTTATGAATAGTGCCGTACGTATGAACAGTACGGTATTTATAAATAGTACCACAGTATGTATGAATAGTACCCATGACTAGTGCCGTACGTATGAACAGTACGGTATTTATGAATAGTACCGTACATATGAATAGTACCCATGAATAGTGTCGTACGTATGAACAGTACGGTATTTATGAATAGTGCCGTACATATGAATAGTAACAGTATTTATGAATAGTATCGTACGAATGAACAGTACCGTACGTATGAATAATACCGTACGTATGAATAGTACCATACGTATAAAAAAAAGTAATAGTATTTCCAGCGGTAGACATGTACGTATAGTTCTAGCTGGCAATATCATGTCTTTAGGAATTTGGTCTTATATTCTATTCATCAATTTTCATCAATATCAAGTCTTTTCTTCAATATCATGTATATTCATCAATTTTTATCAATATCATGTCTTTTCATCAATATCATGTATATTCATCAATATCATGTCTTTTCATCAATATCATGTATATTCATCAATATCATGTATATTCATCAAGATCAAAATTTACTGGGGATGGGTTTGGAAAGAGATGAACTTGCCTTTATTGATCTCTGAAATTGGACTCCCTATCCGTTCCTTTTCTCCGAATAGCCAAAGGCCCCTCTATCTTTTCCCCTCTTTTCTTCCTCTCAGTCTTTTCCTTCTCTCTCTCTCTCTCTCCTTCTTTCTCTCTCTCTCTCTCCCTCTCTCTCCCCTTCTCTTTCTCTCTCTTCTTTCTCTTTTCTGCGTGCTCAGAAGAGAGGGAGGGGAGATGCTTTTATAGGAGATGAGAGGAGAGGGGTAGGTGAGAAGTTAGGCAGGGTAGGTGAAATAGGAAAAAGAGAGAATATATATATATATATATATAATATTTTATATTATTTTAAAAATAGGATTTCAGACTTCGTTCTCAGAAAGCAATGAAAATTTACCCATAGCACCGTCTCGTCATTCTAAGATCAATGGTGTAAACCTCATATCCATATGATCAATATAAAAATTATAAAAAATACAAATGCAATGGATGACAGTAGACGCGATACTGTCTCAAAATAGTATTTCAGTCTCCGTCGTCAGAACTCAATGAAACTTTACCCACAACAGGTTATTGATATTCTAAGATCAATGACATAAATCTCGTGCCCATCTGATCAATAGAAAAATTTCTAAAAATAAAATAGTATCAGTTTTCAGTAGACTCGCGATATCGAGGCTGAAACTGCGAATCGATCTCAAATCAATTCCAATCTGATCCATTCATCCCAGAATGATCATCAATCATAATAAAACTCATTTATTATCATTTATAATAATATTTTCAAAATTTTTGGGGTTTTACATTGTCGTCCCCTTTTGTCGAAGACTGTTCGTCGTGAGTCCACTCAACTATTTGTCAAGCGATTCGAAAGACGTTGCCTCTCAGCAAAGGCGAAGAACACCCCCTGCTTCTGGCCCATTTCCTTTGGCTACTTGTCAACACAAAACTCAGCACTGGACAAGTCTCATCAAGACCTTAGCCCTAATAGCCTTCATGACTTGTCACATCTGTGTAGGCTCTACCATGCTAATAATCACTCCCCCTTTGATGCTAAAGATGATTTCTCCAATACCGAAATGATCTTTCCCCCACTCGCCAGGCGCCACTTGTAAAGTAGAAGCTGACTCAGCTGTTAGCCCATGTCCTTCCATGCAATCAGTTACTTTCCACCTAATACTGAAGTGACGTCTCCTCTAGTCGCCAGCCGACACCTTCCAAGAAGGTGTTAACATAACCACTAGCCCATACCTCGCCACTACTTCTCCGTACTCGACAAAAGTGGCTAATCTGCCCTTACCCTTCAGTATAAATACATGTACTATTGGCCTTCAAAGGGGGGTCTCTCTCTGTTGAAAAACTACTCTAGAAAAAATACAGAGGAGAGGCTATTAGTTGGGACTCTTCTTTTACCCAATGCCAAGTTTATCATCTAAAAGGATCGTCGGAGGTACAACGGGGGAACTAGTACCCGTCCTCTCATGAGTTTTTACTTGTGTAGACTCCTCATCTATCTCATTCAAGAACTAGACATAAAGTCCAGGAAGAAGGCAGCCCCCTCATCAATCTCCTCTACTTTATCCTAAAGCAGAAACATTTTGACTGCGTGATCACTAGTACATCAACAGTTTAGCACCCATCGTGGGGCCTCCTCTCTATTTTGAGAGGACATGTCAGGTTCTGGACAAGGATCTGGTCAGTCTCACCCTGTAGAGCAACACCGAAGTTGTGTCACCCAAGCTAAACGGATTTCATAGTTGTGCCACCCAAGCTAAGGAGGTTTGGTCTTGGCTGAGAAGAATCGACATAGTCAATACTCCTCCATAGCCATAGCAACCATCTTGGGAGTACTTACGAGTTATCCATCCATAGGATGGTCGAGCTCCCATCACCTTCAAAGCTTTATTGAGGAAACCACCATGGTTTTCCTTTTAGAAAAAAAACAACTCCAACTTCTTAGATATCTTTCCCAGAAAGAATTCCATCACCAAAGTTGCCCAGTCTCCACTGGTTGTATCGCAAGACCCTTAACAAACTCTATCAGGGACACTCCTCTCAAGCTGGCCTATGGTGTCGAAGCCATCACTATCCTAAAAATACCCTAGGGGGTGGGGGTGGGGGGAATAGGGTATATGCTAATCTAATCCATTATTAATACCAAATTAAAACTAATTAACAAATTATCATATCAAGTGTGATATTCAATAAGATATATGAGCTAGGATATGCAATTAAACTAAGGGCGATATAAACTTGAGACAATGGCGATATAGAATGGAATGAACAATGAGAACAAATAATACGGCAAGGCAAGACACAACACACAAAATAATCACGGAGTTCGGTCACCCTCGACCTACGTCTCCATTCCCTACTCCCGGGGAGAACTCCACTATCTCAATCGGTTTTCAACGCTAACCGAAAATATTTACACATCACAATCTCGGTTTTCTAGCTTACTAAAAACTTTCACAATCACTCATAATGTAATCACACACTACAACCTCAAGTGTTGGTTTCTCACGTGTTGCCTCCCTCAAGTGTATACAACCTCTCTAGGCTTTACTACCGATGCTACTCCTCTTGGTATCGACCACGTCTCTCACCACACACTCCTCTAGGTGTACAAGTGTATTACTAAGTGTATCTCATAATTAAGCACAATAAACAAATATTTGTTCTCTAAATAAGATGAGAACACAATTAAGACCACCCAATCACACCACCAACCCAAATTATACAATGTATAAAAATACTCAAGCTCAAGTGGTTGTGTGTGAAAGATAACGAGTAATATAAACTCAATTGAAATCTAGCTTATAAAAATGATAAACAAAACTTATAAATAGCTAGAGATTGAGTTTAAGAAATCTTCTCTGAAAAACAAGAGAGGGAGATGGATGAAATTGAAGCTCAAACAATAGAATTAATCTCATTTTCTTCTTGTGAAACTTTCTTCACAAAACACTTGTGAAAAACACACTTAAACAAACTTTAAGACACTCTTAAACTTCTTTTAAAACTTTTTTGGTTGTTAAAAATAGTTATGACAAAGGGGTATTTATATGAGCTAAATACAATAGCCCAAAGCTAAAGAAAAAGACAAAAAAACCATAAAAAATAGGGTCTGAAAAACTAGTCGTTGGAAGCAACGGTCACAAAGTCGGTCGGCCGGTTAACACTGATCGGTCGACCGAAGGGTGTCCATTGGTTGACCGAAATGAGATTGTCGGTCGACTGAGGAACCTTGAGAAACAAATGCTGAAAAATACTTTCTGGTCGGTCGACCGGGTAAACCTTTTCGGTTGACCAAAAACTGATGTTAGGTCGACCGGAAGGACTTGTTCGGTCGACCGAAAACTGATATATGCTGTTTTTAGAAAATTGAATTGTAGAAATTTGATTTTAAAATAATATTTAAAAATATCAAATAAATTCTGAAAAATATAAAACTTTGGAAAATATTTGTAAGCTGTCTAAAAATTACTACAGATGGCTGATCCCCGTCAAATACCAATAATGAAAGTTACAATCTGATAACTTCCTAATCAACAACTCGAGGATGAAGGCTATAATTAAATGACTTTCACATCAACAAATGAAAGCTACAACTAGAAGATTTTCATGTAAATCGAGAAAATTATAATTTGACGACCTTCACGATAACCGATAAAAGCTCTGATTCAACAGTCTTTATAATTAACAGTGAGAGTTATAATCTGACGACTCTCACGTATCAAGAAGATAAAGCAAAGATTACAAAATGACGATCTTTGTAACGCTTTGATAGAAGATATTATAAGTCAACGATCTCTTCAGTCCAAGATGCAGAGCTCATCTCTGCATCCCAGAAATAAAATGCAAGTGGCCTCGTTCTAGAGTCAAAATTGACGTCCCTACTATAGAGGCTGTCACTCTTGATCCTGATATACATCATGTATCTGAATATCCTCCCCCGCCACGATCCACAAGGGGTCGTCATCCTCGTGACAGATTGAACATTTTCATTTCCCTTTCACCCTCCATTCAGACTTTTCTCATAGCAACATTAAGTTTACAGGAACCACAATCGTACAATGAGGCTGTAAAGTTACTTGAGTGGAAACATGCAATGTCCAAAGAACTACATACTCTTTAGAATACAAAACTTGGGAGCTCACTGCTTTACCTCTAGGTAAGCGGGCAATTGGCTGTAAATGGATCTAAAAGTTCAAACTCCACATTGATGGTACTATTAAACGATACAAAGCCCGTCCTGTAGCTTGTAGCTTGTGACTTAACGCAACAATGTGACATTGATTATGATGAGATATTTGCTCCTATGACCTGGATGGCTACTGCAGTCGCTGCAGTTCATAATTGGCAAATTTTCCAAATGGATGTCAAGAACATTTTCTCACATTATGACATTTCTAAGGAGATTTACATGCTTCTGCTAGATGGTCTTCCACATAACTTGGTCAGGTTTGTCATATTCATCGGGCACTTTATGGTCTAAAGCAGGTTCCTTGCGCTTGGTTTGCCCGATTTACCTCTATTATTTGAGGTGTCGTATTTATTCCTAGTTCTAATCATCGTTCTACGTTCATGGACACCTCTGGGACTATCCTTCTTCTATATGTCGATGTCATGATTCTCACCGATCCCTCGGAATCTCATATATAGTAGGTCAAACAATATTTGAATCAGTAATTTGAGATGAAGGATCTTGGACATCTTCGATACTTCTTGGGGCTTGAGATTGATCAGTCGCCCCGGGGATATATTCTCTCACAAAAGTGATTGCTTACAGATATTAGATCACTCTGGGATGACACATACTAAGACTGCGCCTACACCTCTTGTGCTTAATGTTAAGCTTCATTCTACTGATCCTTTATCTGACCCTTCCATCTACCATCAACTCATAGGAAGTCTGGTCTAGCTCACAATTAATCGACTTGATATTACCTATGTAGTACATATCATCAGTCAGTTTGTCTTAGCTCCTCGTACAGATCACTATGCAACTCTTCTTCGTATTCTTCACTATCTTCGAGGGACTTTGAGCGTATCTCTATTTTTCTCATCCTCCTATCTTCAATTGCGAGCTCACGGTGATGCTGACTGGGCTAAAGATGTTAATGATCGCGCTCCACAACTAGCCATTGTATATTTTCTTAGAGATTCTTTGATTTCTTGAAAATCACAAAAGCAGGACGTTGTTTCTCGTTATAGCTCTAAGATAGAATATCAAGCAATGACATCCACTACTGCTAAAATTGTTTGACTTTGTTGGTTACTCGGCGACATGTGATTGTCCTCTATTGCTCCCACTCCTCTCCATTGTGACAGCACTAGTGCTATATTTCATGAGCGCACCAAGCATATTGAGAATGACTGTCATTTCACACGTCGCCGCTTTATCAATGACACTATTTCCTTACCTCACATTAGCTCTTAGATGCAGTTGGCTGATTTCTTCCTTTAGCGTCATCTCTTTTACATAAGCAAACTCTTGTCATCACTTCTTTTGATCTACCTTTTGTCTATGTTTGTACCTGTCTGCTTGAAGATTATTAATTGCATTGCCTTTCTCAGCCACCAAAGGTGCAGCTCGAATTGATCAATCTTGAGAATTCTGGTCAACATTATACATGGTAGGACAAATTTGAGGCTTAAGATTATTCTTCACACTGTAGGGAATTAATGAGAACGGTTTAATTACTGCGGGTGTTCCACGTGATTTACTTAAGTGTAGCATCTCGTAAAAGGAGTCGATGCGGTAGGCAAACAGGAATCGTTTTATTTGAATATTTGATCACCATACTTATTTTAATTGCAAATAGGATTTGTTTTATTTGAATATTTGATCTCCACACTTATTTAATTTCTAATGATACCGATCAGAAATGTCAGAATACCTCAATTCAGTGCTACTTTTTAATTTGAAATGTTCTATTTTTTATCTTTCAAAGGGGGAACCGAGGAGATTCAGTGCAAATGACAAAATTTTGCGTCATTAGCCAAGCTCCTCCTCCTATCCAGCAAAGCAAATCGACTGTAATTTTTCAGTTAATCCATTAATTACACGGAACAGCGTAACCGAAAATTTTGGCACGCGCACTGAAGTATCTACGTACGGTTCTCATCTGCAGAACAGGTTTGCTAGTATTCCTCATGTTCAATTTTAAACGTACGTATACAGCAGGTGGGAAAATGCAGAATATCAAATGCTCAACTCAGAACACGTACACGAGCGCGCGCACCATAAAACTCAAGAAGAAGATGAAGCGCTACTATCGACGGTCTTGAAGGAGTCGTGCAACTCTCTGAGCATCTCCTCGTCCTTGTTCCACTCGGCGTTCGGCGCGTTGACGAAATGCGCATACAGCTTGTTCCTGGCACAGGTCACCTTGATCAAGCTATGCGCTCCGACCCCGTCGATCTCGTACTCATAGTACACCTGCCCGTTCCCATCTTTGGCCTCCTTGGACTTCACCCCGTCCTCCGCGCCCGCGATCAGATCCTGCAGCTCGACGTCGGACAGCGCCAGGTTGCTCAGCACGGCGTCCATGGGCGCCAGCGCTCGGAAGCCGGAGAGGAAAGTGAGGTACTCCTTCTCGGACTTCTTCCTGGGGTTGTAGAACTCGCTGTCGGTGCCGTTGGTGCCTTTCTCCACCTTGGAGACCAGGCGCTCCTTCCAGGAGTCGGGGACGAGGTAGGTGTACTCGGCGGTGTCCTTCTTGCTGGGGTTTGAGTTGGGGTTTCGGATGGGGGCAGGAGGGGGAGGGGGAGGGGAGGATGCTGATGGGGAGAGGAGAGTGGCCATGGGATTGTCGGGGGGAGGTGGAAGGATTGGGACCTGCTATCGGACTGTGAATGCTTTGTTTTGGTTTTCGTTCTGTGGACGTGGGGGATCACCTTATCCATCTTGAGAAGATGTCTAATGTCTCGCTACTTAAGAGAGATTGGAGCAAAATGGTAATCGCAGCTTGGTATTAAAAAATGACTTGATGTTCAACTTCCTATATATAAAATTTTTCCCCTCCCACAACAAGAAGGTTTTTAAAGTTGCAAGGTGGGGAAAATAGGCCTTAAAAATTGTCAGCCGGATATTTTCCTCTCCGCAGTCACACGTAACCTTAACATGTGTGTATGACATATTTATGATAACACTGCAATGTTAGTTGGCCTTACTCATTCTATAGAAAGAGGAATTTTCAAATTAAAGCTAGAAAAGAAGGATTTAATTTGGGCCTTATTCTCATTGTTCTTTCAAATTAGGGGTTCTCCATTGTATAAAACATGGCTTAAAGTTCTAGCTCTTGCTTATGGTCAATCAGGGACGGCCCCGAACTTTGGGTTGCCCTAGCCCAATTCAATTTTGGCTGTCCCTTATATTAAAGTTTGGTACGAACAATAACGATAAAAATGAATACATATAATACAATTTAGCGTTCCATATTGGGCTCAAACTGAAAATATTCTCATGCAAAATCAATATTCATATAAGAAGAGATTATATTTGTGCTACAATTTAATTCAAAAAAAATACTTCTCCTTGAATTTTTTGAAGCGAATTCTTCAATTAAGTTATCATACTCAAGTTTCTCCAAGTATTCATTTTCAATTAATATCATTGCCAATCCATTCAATCATTCCTATGACATGGTAGTGCGAAGATAACTTTCACTAGTAGAAAATGGGGTTTTACCTACGGACAAATAGCGACGGAATTTTCCGTCGCTATATGTTACGTTATAGCGACGGAAATTACCGTCGCTATTTGTCCGTAGGTAAAAAATTCTACCGACGGAATATTCCATTTTAGCGACGGAAAATATTTTGTCGCTAAAATATATTACGACGGTAAATTTTTTCGTCGCTAAAAAATTCTGGGGCGAAAATTTTTTGGGCGCGGGTGCCCAAATTTTTTGGGCAGCCCGCACCCGAATTAATATGCCCTCGGTTTCCCCCCTGGTCCGAATCCCGCCCCCCTCTCCTCATTTCCCCCCTGTCCATTTCCCCCTCCTGTCGATCCCGCCCCCCCTCTCCTCATTTACCCCCCTGTCCGATTCCCCCCCTCCTCCCGCGCCGCCGCCCCTCTCTCGCCCCCTCTCAAGGATCTCCTATCTCTTCCCCCCTGCAATCTCTCTCTCTTTTTCTCCCCCTAATCTCTCCTTCTCTCCTCCCTCTCTCTCGTCGCGCCGACGCGGCAGCGAGCCGACCAACGGCCGCCGGCGTCGGCCGACGAGAGAGAGGGAGAGAGAAGGAGAGATTGAGAGGGGGGAGATGCATTTGTAGTTATTTTTATTATTTAAATTTAATTTTTATAATTTTAGTTTAATTTTGGTAAAACAAAAAAATTATGCAAAAAACCCAAACCCTAATAAAAAATGTTCATCTTGATGAAATTATAATATAAAAAAAATTAATTTTAATTAGGGTTAGGGTTAGGGTTAGGGTTAGGTGAGGGTTTGGGTTAGGATTAGGGTTAGAGGAGGGTTAGGTGAGGGTGGGGGTGATGGTGAGGGTGAGGGTTAGTGTTTGTGGGAAAATTTGCAGTAAAAGAAACGAAGGAAAATTGATCTGTATTCCTTTAATCTCAGTTACAATTGGATTTCCTGATTACAAAAGAGAAGAGAATTGATGCAAATCCTCCCCTTTGTTTAAGTCTGGGTTCTTCACGGTGGCGATTGAGTGAATCCCTCGAATGCTCGCGTCGAGTTTGCTCTCCGTTGACGATCCGATGTCTTGTTTCACTGGAACGTGGTCTTCTCCTCACGATGTTGACGTTGTGGAGAACTCTGAACGAGTTTAAAACTCTATGAAAGAGTTGATTTAACCGAAAGTCGGTTATAAGCCAAGGATGAAGAAGATCTTGTTGCCGATCTCCAAAGCTCCAACCGAAGGATGAAGGATCCTCTTTTCGCTGCCAAGAAGTTCCAACAGATCGAACCCCTGAACTGAATTGATTTTTAGTTATTTATAGAGGATTAAAGGGTGTAACCACCCCCTTAATTCGCTCCTAAGTGGGGCTAATGGGATGTAACTGCCCCTTAAATCACTCCTGAGTGGAGTTGTGATCCCCTCAGATCGTGGGAATCGGTTTTGGAACCGTTCAGCTCGTGTTTGAATGAGTCAAACATAAATCCTGCATTCTGGAATGAAATCTGCGTTTGAACGCAGCGTCTGGAGGCTCGGACGCAGCGTCTTGTTGGAAGCTGCGTTGACAGTTTGTTGGTAGCTGCGTTTGCGGCCGAACATGAGCTGCGTTGGCGGCCGAATCTGAGCTGCATTTGCAGCTTTTGGAGCTACGTTTGCGGCGTTGGAAGCTGCATCTGAGCTGCGTTTGTAGCTTTTGGAGCTGCGTTGGTAGCGTTGGAAGCTGCGTCGGAGCTGCGTTTGCAGCGATTTGGAAGCTGCGTTTGGCAGCGGATGGAAGCTGCGTTTGCAGCTTTCAGAGGCTGCGTTTGAGCTGCGTTCGTGGCTATGAACGCGGCGCATCTTGATGCTGGTACGCGGGGAGGACTTCCACGTCTTGATTTGAAGAGATCGTCGATTTGTAGTCTCTTTCTGTCGAAGTGTTGCAAAGATCGTCATTTTAAGAGTCGTCAGATTGTAACTCTCGATGTTAATTGTGAAGACTATTGATTAGAGCTTTCATCAGTTGTTGCAAAGGTCGTCAGATTGTAACCTTTATCAGTCTACGTGAAAGTCTTCAAATTGTAACCTTCTGGAAGTCGTCAGAGTGTAACTTCCATCATCGGTGTTTTGACGAGGATCAGCTATCTATTATGATTTTTAGACAGCCTACAGAACCTCCTCCAAAGTTTTTGAAAGTTAGTGGTTGATTGGGATAAATTTTCGGAATACTTTGGATCTCAACTCTGATCTTGGAGCTGGTGATTCCTTGCGGTAAAGGATTTGTTCTCTGCACTTGCTTCGTAGGCATCTTGGTTGAAGGGATTTGCCATGTAGGACCTGTGTGAAGGTATGCGCCATAATTCTGCTTCTGGAATGTGGGGGTGGACCCTGCATTTTGAACTTGAGATGCGGGTCTCACCATTGCATGTTGAATTTGGAACACGGGTGTGACCTCGGCGTTCGGTTTTTGCATCGCGGGTCTGACCTCAACTTTTTAACTTAAGACATGGAATTGGCTTCCATGCATTTTGACTAAGTCTTTGAGACTTGTCTTTAGCTCATCTGTTTTAAGTCTCGGCTCACATCCATTAAGCTGATGGGCCTGCAAACGTGCATAGGATTTTTGGCAAACCCTCAGCCATCAACGGATTTGATAAGCTTTTACCGACTACCGTTTGAATCAGGCTAGCATGTGGATTGTCTAAGTCCATTCCACATGTAACGTTGTGCTAAGAGAATGAACCTTCCTAGACTTGATGCTATGATTTTGAATACATAGACTTTGCCACTGTTTCTTCCCGTGTTATATTTTCACTTGAAACACTGAAAGAAAATTAGAAGTGCCAGAGGTGTAGTATTAACTTGGCGTGAATTTTCACTTAGAGTGAAATTCAGAAACTTTCTTTATTATCACTGGGATAATTTTAGAAATTCTCTAATCCACTGGGGATTTTATAATGAAAACTTGCTATTCTTGTTGAAAAGTATTAACAAGTTCATTGGGGAGGGTTTGACTGTTAGAGGTATAATGTTAACCTAACAATATTTTATGGACCTATCGCTCTATTGAAGAGAGTCGATAAGTTGATTTGGTCGTCAGAGGTGTGATGTTAACTTGACAAGAGAATGTTACGATCGGAGCAACTTTGTGGACTTATCATCCTATTGAAGAGGATTGATAAGTGGATTGTCAGAGGTTTGGTGTTAACATGACGGGAATTTGTTGCGATCGGAGTAACTTTGTGGACTTATCATCTTATTGGCGAGGATTGATAAGTAGATTGTCAGAGGTATGGTGTTAACATGACAAGAGAATGTGTTGCGATTAGAGCAACTTTGTGGACTTATCATCCTATTAATGAGGATTGATAAGTGGGTTTGTCCGAGGTGTGCTATTAACATGACATGAATTTGTGTTGTGATGAGAACAACTTTGTGGACTTATCATCCTATTGACGAGGATTGATAAGTGGATTTTGTCAGAGGTTTAGTGTTAACGTGACAGGATTTGTGTTGCGATTGGAGCAACTTTAAGGACTTATCTCTCTATTAAGGAGAGTCGATAAGTTGGAAGTGTTGCGATCGGAGCAACTTTGAGGACCTATCGCTCTATTGACGAGAGTCGATAAGTTAAAAGTGTTGCGATCGGAGCAACTTTGAACTTAGACTCACTATCGACCTCATTACCACTGCCAGGTTCCTCAACCGGTGGCTCGTTGCCCAGTTCAGAGTCTTGGTAGAGCAAAGAATCAGTGAAGTAGTTTTCAACCCCCTTGAAGGGCTGCTTATCAGTGATCGTCTTCTTTACTTGATCACGGTCATCATAATACTTCAAACACTGATGCAATGTGGATAGGACTATCTGACTGCTATAGATCCATGGCTGACCCTAATAGCATGTTGTAGGAAGGCTCTGCATCGATGACGTAGCAAGTCACATCTGTCTTCATGTTGCCCAGACGGCACTTGAGGCGGATCTTTCTCAGCGGTCGAGTTTCAATGGCATTAAAGCCAAAGATGATGGTAGTCATTGCAGACAACCACTTTTGAGGCACCCCCCAAGTGTTTGATGAGCTTCAAGGGGACAATGCTCAGTGCAGACCTTGGATCTACTTGGATCCTGTCCACTAGAGAGGAGCTGACGTATCCTATGAAGTACAGGGGTCGGTCATGGGCTATACTCTTGATGAGCATATCCTCGGGAGTGAAGGTAATGCAGGGAATCTATTGTTTGGATGTCTGGCAGCATTGTAGACACCCTTTCTCTGTGTTCTCTTCCGAAGTAGGTGAGAAATGCATGGCAAAAGCCTCTGAGTCAGCTAGTGCCTCCCGTAGAGCTTCCTGGGTAGACTTGGATAGCTATAGGAGCTCAAACAAGGTGATCCCGACTAGAATGTTCTTTAGCTGTGCGAATAGGTCAAACTGAAAGGGTTAACCACTTGAACTCGGTTTTTTGGGATTCGGTTGGACTGTTAGTGATGGTCCCGCTAGTGGTCTTGCCAGACTTTCCGCTGTCGGAGGGTAGTTTTTGGAAAAATCCTTCCCTGCTCGGGTAATCAATGCGTCTACCTTATTGTCAGAATCAGTGAGGGTCGCTTTATTAGGCATCAAAAAAATTACCTATAGGTTCCCGTATGTAGTTTGAGACGGAGAGAAGACGATGAACATCATTATCTGAGACAAGGAGGATTATCTAACACCGACAAGCGCATGAAGCGAATCGACGAACCGTTGATGATGTAGTAACAAGCCACCGCAATGGCAAACCAAGTGCCCACATGCTCATTGGCCACCTCCAAGTGGCCCGCGTGCTCATCAACCATCTCTAAATGGCATGTGCGCTCACCGACCAGCTCTAAGTGGCCCGTGCACTCATCAGCTAGCTCTAAGTGGCCCGTGCACTCATCAGCTAGCTCTAAGTAGCCCGTGCACTCGTCAGCCACCTCCAAATTAACAAAATGTATGAAGCGAATCCGTGAAGTGTACAAGTCAACAAAACGATGAAATACGCGTAACAACAAAATAAGTCCAACCCGAACGAACTAAAAAAGTCCCTGGCGGCTGAGTCGCGTCAAAACAACTCGGTCAAAGCTAGTGGCTCGACCTAAGGCCGAGCCACCAAATGGTGGCTCGCATAGGAGCGAGGTCGCGTCAAAACAACTCGGTCAAAGCTAGTGGCTCGACCTAAGGCCGAGCCACCAAATGGTGGCTCGCATAGGTGCGAGCCACCAAATTGTGGCTCGGCCTTGGCCGAGCCACCATTTGGTGGCTCAAACAGTTTTGAGCCGAAAACATGTTTTTGACGGGTTTTCACGGGATTTAATCATTTCAAAGCTTGCCAACTACTTGAACACTATCCCTGAACGTGGTTAAGTGGTTGTTAACTATGGATAACGCTAAATCATCAATTCTTATCCAAAAATACTACAACTGAAGCCTATAAATACAAGCCTAGGGCCTTCATTTGTAGGGATCTAAAATCAGAGGTTAGGTACTATAAAATTGAAGAGTGGAGCATGAATTTTAGAGGAGGGCTCATAGATCTTGGCGAACTTCAACATAAAAAGGAAGCTATTGGAAGGATTTGAAGCCCGTTCCCCCTTTCCTCCGGATCAAACTTGGTTTTAATCTCGAGAAGAGTCGTAATCTCGCTTGGTCGAGATTATCACTTCTGCGATTATTTCCTTTGTGAAGCAAGAGTATTAATTAACTTTTCTGTTAATCGGATCTGATCCGTAGCGGTCCACAGACTAATGCATCCCTAGCACAGGCAAAAACCCTATGAAAACAGCGGGTGATAGATGTCCTCTACGTGTGTTTGAAGAGAGTTGTAATTTTTGTTATATTTTCATTGTAATAAGAGATCTTATAAAAAAATACACTCTCTTGAATCTATAATTGATAAACAATTGTAATGGATTCAGTGATGAATAAATCAACTTTTACCTCAAATACGCTGGCGACCACAGTGGGAGCCAACAGCCTCGCTGCTGAGACTGTCGTACCACAACCACAGACCAAGATCCTGATTGACGAAGAGGTCGAGTACGAGTTCGACCAGGCCAAGTTTGAGGAATACCTCTCCTCATCCTCATCAAGATCTTCCTCGTCCCATAAGAATAGGAAGATATCAGCACCAATGAAGGCTCAGGGTGACTCTCGCCCAATTATTGATCAGGCATCCCCTCATGACGCTCCTCCGACATCAAATTAAGCCGAGATTTCAGATCAAAACTCCTATTCAGTCAAGGAGTTGTTTAACCAACATGCGCCAATCCTGGAAAACAGGGATCGTCAGAGGCAACACCAACACCTCACACGTCAGCTTGCTAAGGCTTTGGAGCTAGTTGACGAGATCTGTTATCACATAGATTTAAAGTTCAGGGAGAGCCAAGCACCTAAATAGCAAGCAAATAGCCCCTCCTCCAAGCTAACAACCAGCGAATGGGTCCGTTTCAAAAGGTCTAGTTCAACTCTCGAGGAGCGCATCCAAAAACGCTGTGCGCGTGCCTTAGCATAAAAGGTGCAAGATACGAAGGAGGACAAGATGGCCAAGAAACTACCAAAACCGCACCAAGAATGGAGGCCAAAATCCAAAACAGCGATTCAGACAAGTGTCGAGTCACCCAAAAATTACGAGCCAGCCAACCGTGGCTCGGCCAGGGCTAGGCCAGCCCATGCTGAGCCACCTCAAGCTGGCCCATGCCATGGCCGAGCTAGCTCAGCCTAGCGAGCACATGCCTCGCCTCCCGTGACCATTTTTGAGTCCCTGTCCGCTTCCGTTCCTATTCAAATTGATCCAATACCTTTGGTAAAGTCCTACGGCAGTGTGGATCTTTCCTGATTCAAGATGAAGATCACGGATTGCCTTGGTCCTTTGCACGGGGATCAAGGCAAACTTTCGATCAAAGAGTTCTTAGGTCCGACATATGAATCCCGAGTGGCTATTCAAGCTGGGGGTCGTACACGCACTCCCTTCATGTTAAAGCTATCCCATGAAGTGAAAAATCCTAATAACCGCCTGCTTAGGCTTATGTGTCAAAGTTCAAGAGCTTGTTGAGGTCTCACGTTCTCATAAGCGTGGTTCCAAACATGTGACTCCTGAGAACGCCAATAAGGCATCCTATCCTCAGAAGAAGATGTCTCTGTTACACGATAACGTCAGACCTAGGGATTCAAACTAACTACCGATAGGTTGCTCTAGCTACAACACCAATGAGTTATACTATCGGGCTGGGGGTATGAATAAATCTCAAAAGAGAAGTATCCCAGAATCGGACTCTCACTATCCTTGTGAGATTTTAATCAGGGTAGTATTATCAGAGTGTAGCTACCCCAGGACCATTTTACTGAGGGTCTTGGTATTCGAAAGAATCTCCACCGAAGTGTTCCAATCTAAATTAAGACGCTTCTATAAGAAGAAATCTGTTGGTCATGATAACGAGCTTCCAGAACTTACCATCAATATAGCCAATAAAGGAAAATTGCCAAGGCGTTATATCGTTGACTCTTTCTCGGAGGTATCTCAGCGCATCACTTGGTTACAGTCAGGAACTAGACTACCTAGACCGTATAGAGGATACTCCTCGGAGGAGGAAACATCAGATGCTAACTCCGCGATCGCTTCCGACAATACAGTGTCCGACAGAGGACACTCTCGTGAGGTGTTCATGATCAACGCTGAACAAATGGCCAAAATCCTCAAAGATGCTCTGGCCAAGTAGAAAGAGAATTTTAAATTCAAAATGGAAATGATTGTGCAACGGATAAGGGAACTGCATGATCAACTGATTCAAGCCTTATCAAATCAGATTGGTCAATTTAGCCATTGTAATGCAACCAATCAAGAAGATAGTGATTCAGACATTGAAGAAAATATCAACATTGATACCCCTCCTGTTAACCAAAATGCTGGGGGTAGTCCTACTAAGGATGATAACGCTGGGGGTGGTCCAGTTATTCCTCCTGGAAATCACCCGAAGATGAATACGGGCCAGGACAAGATGATGAAAGAGCTGGAGAATAAAGCCAATGCCTTAATGTCCGCTCAAGAAGTAAGGAAAACAGGTATTCCATGTTCCTATCCAAGGGAGTGGGAGTCAATCTCATATCCGGTGAAATTCAATCTAATTAACTTCACACCATTCGACGAAAAGGGCACACCCACTCAACACCTAATTTACTTCAAGTCCCACCTGGGTGATCTCCGGCAATGAACCATTGATGATCCAGTCATTCTTTGGCATCCTTCGCGGAGCTGACTTTGATTGGTACCACCGTCTCAAGCCAGGAAGTATCAACAACTAGGATGACATGAAGAGCTCGTTCCTCAACAACTTCTTTGATGATGACACCAAAGTGTCGATCGGAGCCCTTTTGGACGAAAAGTAAAAGGATGAGGAGATAGTTGATAGCTTTGTTAAACGCTTACGCAACAAGGCAATGAGTTGTAGGGATCCGGTCATAAAAGAATTCATCTTATAGACATGCCACAACAATCTCTCCATTGATGTGCTGGAAGCCCTAGGGATTGTGCCATCCACAACATGGAAAGAATTAAAATTACATGGGGAACAGGCTAAACGCTTTCTCAAAAGAAAAAAGTTTGAAAGAGGCCAACCAACGACTAACCCCTCGAACTTGAATTTTTCTTCTCGTGGTATAGGAAAAACACTGTAGCGGCTATTGACGCTAATCAGACGTCACAACAGCAACCTCAGAAGCAGCAAAGGACTCCAGATCTGAGACTCCAAAAAAGTACTCTTTCAAGGATGAAGAGGTTCCAGCTATCTTCAAATACTTCCTTGAAAACAACAAAATCAAGTTGCCACCTATTACAAATCAGGAGGAAGCTAACAACACTTCGGATTCAAAGTACTATGCGTACCACAGGAGGATTCTTCATTCCACCAAGGTTTTCTTCACTCTCAAGAATAACATTCAAGCATTGGTCGACGCCGGCATCATAAAGTCGAAATGAGCCGAGCGAGAACGTTTCATTCCGACAAGTATAAGAGTATAAACTTCTCCTTCCGACATTTTGAAAAGTATATGAGTATAAACTGCTCCTTCATAGACTCCAAGAAGTATAAGAGTTTAAACTGCTTCTTCCTATCCTACGATGGGTATACGAGGTTAAACTGCTTCCTTTATTTCTAATAACGGGAAGTTCTTAGAGAATATTACTCTTAATATTCTTAAGGATAACCCAACAATGTGACCGAATACAATTGGATTCAGGTTTGCCAAAGAGCTGGGGGTGGGATACCTCAATGCATTCCAAAGGGAAGTTCCGAAAGGATATTACACATGATATTCTTAAGGATAACCCAAAACCGATTATTCATGGTGAAAACTAGTCATCGGAATTATTCATTCCTAATTATGATTAAGAAGCTCCCACTATGGCTATTTAATTATTTCCAAGATAATTAAAACCCACCCACTGTGATTTTTCGAGCACTCTTTCATTGAGATGAGATTCAATGATTTCATCCGGTCAATCTTCCCTCACGAAACTCCCATAGTATAACTATGGAGTGCTTGATGATTCACGATCCTCCACCATAAAGCCCCTCACTAATCAAATTAACTTACAATGGGCCTACCAAAATTCTTTTTGATGAGTCCATCCAAACTCCTATTGTGTTGGTGCTCTTAACACTCCTAATGTTAAAGTCTCAACATAGTATTCAAAAATTTAAGCTGCTAATCCATGGCAATCATCAAACCCCTTCGTGCTAAGTCCTAGCCACTTGACACTAAAAAACCCACTGAGTTATTTGTACGAGTCAACATTCCCAGTGTTAGTTGTATCTTCACTCCCACTGTTTTTGGTCAAACATTCCTATAGTTAGGACCAAAACTAAATTCCAACTCGATTCCTTTCATGAATAAGAGGTTCACTTTCAAATCAAGCGATCAAACCTTCCTACAGTTAGGGTCATCTCAAACTTCCCACTTGGTCAAACCTTCCTATAGTTAGGGCTAAAACTGAAGTTTCCTCTTGATAAATGAGAAATCCACCTTCAGATTGGGTGATCAAACCTTCCGATAGTTAGGGTTATCCGAATCTTTTTTGATTCTCGAAGTGGAGATCCTACTTTGAGTTTCTTTTGCACCTGGAGATAGAATATGAATTTTTTTCCTCTCCAGCATCGGGTACATCTTTGCCCCAAGAGAAGACACCACCTTCCAACACCAAAATCCATACCTTACGCGCATGGGAGACTTTATCTCGATCCCTAAATAGAGATAAGTCTTTATCTAACACATGCCACATGATGGTCCATTCCCGCAAAATCGACCAAGTCTACGTATTAAACACCGTAGCACCAAAAATCCATGTCTTTCATGCATGGGAAATTTTATTCTGAATCCTAAGTAGGGATAAGTCAACACCTAACATGCGTTACCGGTTAGTCTTTTACTATAAAAAAGATAAAAGCCCATGTATTCGACATTATGGTAGGCCGTTATTAATAACATCATAATCCATGCCTTACACGCATGGGGAATTTTATACCGAATCCTAAGTAGGGATAAGTCAACACTTAACATGCGTTATCGGTTAGTCTTTCACCGTAAAAAGAACAAAAGCCCAAGTATTCGATATCATAGAAGACCGTTATTAGTAATGTCATAATCCATGCCTTACACGCATAGGGAATTTTATCCTGAATCCTAAGTAGGGATAAGTCAACGCCTAACACGCGTTGCCTATTAGTCTTTCCTTGTAAAAAGGATGAAGCCTATGTATTCAATATCATTGCACCAAGTCTAAGAGAGTTTATTCTTGTAGCACAACGTCACATGTGAAACAGATTTAGATAATTCATATGCAAGCCTAATTAAAACGGTAATCGGTAAAGGCATATCAAATCCATTAATGGCTGAGGGATTGCCTAAAATCCTAAAGTCTGTGCCTAACACGGTTATTCATATGCAAGCCCAATTAAAACGGTAATCGGTAAAGGCATATCAAATCCGTTAATGGATGAGGGATTGCCTAAAATCCTAAAGTCTGTGCCTAACACGCGATGCCGGGTAGTCTATTCCCACGACAAATGACGAAGTCTATGTATTCAATATCATAGCATCAAGTCTAAGAGAGTTTATTCTTTTAGCATAACATCACCTGCAAAATGGACTTAAACAATCCGCATGCTAGCCCGACTCAAACGGTAGTAGGTAAAGGCTCGTTAAACCCATTTATGGCTGAGGGTTTGCCAAAAATCCTATAAGTATGATAGTCATTGACGTACCAACTTTATCAGTTGGTCTCGTGATTTGAACATCCGGGAAAACATCATTTCCAGCCAAAGTTTCCACAAAGGACTTTGAACGTGTTGCAAATGAAGGTCAACGCCGTCAACGTGTTGCAATCAAAGTCAACTCCAGTCAACGCGTCATCAATTCTTGCCAAAACAAAGCTCAGATCAACTATGAAACAAAGGATAATCTTAAGGATTTCAACCATAGTTTTGCTATGAATCCTCGACGAAGAAAGTTAGTTCAATGTCGACTCAACGACACGAGCTAAAATTAGAAATCAACACACTAATTTCAATTTGAGACTTCGACAACGGTCAGACGATAAACGTAGAGCCGGAAGAATTTTAGCTATTTGACAAAATACTAAATAGATTGAGAATTGAAGAAGTCAACAACTGAAGCCAATTATAGATCCTTTTATACTGATTGAAGGTTGGGCCTATCACATCCAAAGTATTTTAGGTTCTTCGATAAAAGAAACGAGACTGAAATACTTTGGAGGTGGTATCTATAGGCATTAAAAAATTATATATAGGTTCCCACACGTAGTTTGAGATGAAGAGAAGACAATGAACAGTATTATCCTAGTCAAGAAGGATTATCTGATGCCGACAAGCGCATGAAGCGAATCAGCGAACTATTGATGATGTAGCAACAATTCATCACAACGGTAAACCAAGTGGCCCATATGCTCATTAGCCATCTCCAAGTGGCCCGCGTGCTTACCAGTCATATCCAAATGGCCCGCGCGCTCACCAGTCAGTTCTAAGTGGCTCGCGTACTCATCAGCCAGCTCTAAGTTGCCCGCACCCTCATCAGCCACCTCCAAGTTAACAAAATACATGTAGCGAATCTGTGAAGCATACAACATATTGTCTAATTTTGTTTAGCACAAATATTAAATATGTATATGTGTGTGTGTGTGTAATATTTTTTACAAATAATATGGTTCATGAAGAACCAACACCTTCTCCTCTTCGAGCGTAGAAAATTCTAAAATGTCTTTAAGCGTTGACCGTTAATTTAAAAAATAACCATTTTTAGAAATTTCTATCTCGACAACCCCATGTGAGAAAACTTGATTAACGATAAACGGGCCTGACCATCTTGATCTTAATTTTCTAGGAAAAAGATGTAATTTTGAGTTGTATAGTAAAACTTTTTGTCCCGGAATAAAGTTTTTTCTTAAAATTGAATAGTCATGAAAAATATTTATTTTCTCTGTATAAATTTTTGAGTTTATATATGCATCATTTCAAATTTCTTTCAACTTATTTATTTGGAACAACCTGGTTTTACCTGCTGAGTCTAAATCAAAATTTCGTTGTTTGATAGCCCACATTGCTCGGTGTTCCAACTCCACTGGTAGATGACACGCTTTTCCAAACACGAGCCTGTATGGTGACATTCCAAAATTGGTATTGAATGCTGTTCTATATACCCACAGAGCATCACATAAGTTTACAGACTAGTCTTTTCTGTTATGATTAACTATTTTTTTAAAGATTTGTTTGATCTGCCTGTTTGTGACCTCTACTTGACCACTGATTTGGGGGTGATAAGGAGTTGATAATTTGTATGTGATTGAATATTTCCTCATCAAAGCCTCAAAAGAATAGTTACAGAAATGTATACTATTATTGCTAATGATCGCTCGGGGCACTCCAAATAGTGTAAAAACATTCTCCTTTAAAAACGTAACAACAACCTTATTGTCATTAGTTTTGCAAGATATCACCTCAACCCATTTTGACATGTATTCGATGGCTACTAGAATGTAAACATTTATAAAGGAATTTGGAAATGATCCCATAAAATCGATACCCCACAAATCAAAAAGTTCAACAGATAAGATGGGTTGTAAGGGCATCGTATTTCTTCTAGTGACTTTCTCTAAAATCTGATATCAGTTACAAGTTTTGCAAAACTCATATGAATCCATGAAAAGAGTGGGCTAGTATAGCCCACATCGGAGAATTTTTTTGGTTGTTTTTCTTGGCCTAAAGTGGCCTGCGCATGCTTGCTCATGAAAAAAAGGATAGAACACTCCTAGTTTCTTCAGTGGGAACACGCCTCCTAAAGATCTAATCAGGATAATATTTGGACAGATATGGATCATCCTAGTAAAAGTATTTTACCTGGGAGAGAAAATGGGATCTATCCTGTTTTGACCAATGAGAAGGGATCTGTTTCATGACTAAGTAATTCACAATATCGGAAAACCATGGGACAGATTAGTTTTGTAGGAGTTGTTCATCTGGGAAATGTTCGTTGATTGGGACGGTTGATATTGGTGCATTCAGGAGTCTAGAAAGGTGATCTGCTACAGGATTTTCTACTCCTCTTTTGTCTAGAATTTGAATGTCAAACTCTTGAAGTAGGAGAATTTATCTAATGAGCGGTGCTTTAACATCCTTTTTGGTCAAAAGAAACTTTCGTGTGGTATGATCTACGAAAACTTTGGTTAAAGACCCGATGAGGTAGGACCTAAACTTTCTAAGGCAAAGACTACAGTTAAAAACACTTTTTCCATGACAGAGTAATTTTGCTAGGCATAGTTCAGAGTCCTACTGGCGTAGTAGATCACATACGGTTTTTCATCAAACCGTTATTCTGAAACAACACCAATTGCAGAATCGGATGCATCACACATCAGTTCGAAGGGTAAGGTCCAGTCTGGTGCATGAATGATAGTAGCTGTGGTCAGCTCCTTTTTCAGATATTCAAAATCTTTGAGGCATTCAGGAGAGAAATCAATGATGTATCCCTGGCTAAGAGATTGGTCAGTGGTCTAGCAATTTTGCTAAAATCTTTGATGAAACGTCGGTAAAAACCAACATGATCAAGAAATGATCTGACATCTTTGACAGTTTTGGGAGGATGAAGGTTAAAAATGAGATCTACCTTAGCTTTGTCTACTTCGATTCCCCTGTTGAAAACTACATGTCCTAAGACAATGCCCTGCTTGACCATGAAGTGATATTTCTCCTAATTAACAGTCAGATTTTTCTCCTTACACCATTCCAGGACCAGTATAAAATGATACAAACATTGGAAAAATGTGTCACCAAAAATAGAAAAATCATCCATGAAAATTTCTAAAAATCTCTGTACCATGTCGGAAAAAATACTTATCAAGCAATGTTGGAATGTGGCAGGTGCATTACACAGCCCAAAAGACATGCGTCGGTATACGAATGTTCCATATGGGCAAGTGAATGTGGTTTTCTCCTGATCTTCGGGAGCGATGGGAATTTGATTATAACCTGAATATCCATCCAGGAAACAATAAAATCTCGTTCTACTAAACGCTCTAACATTTGGTCAATGAATGGAAGAGGAAAGTAATCTTTCTGAGTGGCTAAGTTGAGTTTTCTATAGTCAATGCTGTAGGATCTGATCTAATCACATTAAAAACACTAGAGGGGGGGGGGGGGAAGAAATAACAATCACAAAAAATCAATAATACAAACACAAGGATTTTTACTGGTTCCACCTTCCCGGTGTACATCTAGTCCCCAAGCAAATCCCGCTTGAGAGTTTCCACTATGATTTTGAATAAACTTACAAAATCAAAATGCAAACCTAACCAATTTGTAAGACCATGCAAATTGCAAGCAATTTCTTCACCAAGAGATTATACCTCTCACACTTGAGAGAATCCTTTCCTTGAATTAATGTACAAATCTCCTAGCCTTGATAAGTTTGTGATGTGCAACAATGGCTTATAGACTCTTTTGTTCTCTAAATTGTTTTCAAAATCTTGTATGAATGAAGATGAACAATTGTTGTTGCAGAATTTTGTTTTTCTTAATACTCAAGTAAAAATCAGATTTTCTTACACTTGAGTTTCATAAAAATTCAATCTTATATGTATATTTTCCTTGTTCAAAATTCTGAACTTCTAACCTATTTATATCCCTTGAAAAGACACATTTTTGAACTCATTAAATGGATATAAACGGCTAAAAATTGTTTCAAAGTCAAACTTAAAATGTTCAGAAAAATTGTCTTAGTAGTCGACTATAGGTCAAAGTAGTCGACTACAATGTATTTGAACTTATTCTGAAAAGTGTGGAAAATTGCATAGTAGTCGACTATAATGTCCATTAGTCGACTACTCACTGAAGCAAAAAGTTTCTGGAAAATTTTAGTCTGTGCACGTAGTTGACTATAATGTTGATTAGTCGACTACTTAATGAAAGAAAAGTTTCTGGAAAAATTTCTCAGTGTTTAGTAGTCGACTATTAAATTTGATTAGTCGACTACTCACTAAAGGAAAAGTTTCTGGAAATTTTAACTCAAAATTCAGTAGTCGACTGTAAAGAAAAGTAGTCGACTACTCTCTGAAGAAAAAGTCTCTGGAAAATTTGACTTAAAATTCAGTAGTCGACTATAAAGAAAAATAGTCGACTACTTTGTGAAATTCTAGATTCCTAAGTTTCTGTCAGAAAGAGGATTAGTTGACTATAAAAGCTTGTAGTCGACTACTAAGAGTTAAGAATGAGATGTATCTGTCAGAAAGAGGATTAGTTGACTATAAAAGCTTGTAGTCGACTACTAAGAGTTAAGAATGAGATGTATATAAATTATTTTGGTTGACTATAAAAGCTTGTAGTCGACTACTAAGAGTTAAGAATGAGATGTATATAAATTATTTTGAAAATTATTCTTTAACTATGACTCCTAATGGTTAACATAGAGGATTTCTATAGTTAACCACACACTAAGCATGTATTAGTGTATTAGTGTATACTAATGCTATGTGTGTGTATGTGTTGTGAAGTATCAAGGCTTGTACATAAAATCTAAGTAAAGTAAAAGAGAAAATTTACATTTTGACGTATTTCATTTCTTCTTCTTTGCCCCATGTTGCCTTGAACTCATTCTGCACTTTATTCTCATATCTGAATCATATATGATGTAAATAGTTGCATAGATATGTTAATGCATAATACATAAATTGTTATCATCAAAACTATATATTTGGGGCATTATTATCCAACAAATACAAACTCGCCATTCAGTTTGGATCTGAGTGGGAATAAGCTCATTAGCCTCATTTTGGATCACGATGATCCCAGATTTCTTTGGATCAACTTGGACCAGACTCACCCATGAAGTATCAGAAATAGGATAAATAATCCCATGATCGAGATATTTCCGAATGTCTTTCCTAACAGCTTCTTTCATTATTGGGTTTAACCTACGTTGATGATCTCTAGTAAGTTTGGCATCATCTATCAAGTGGATTCGGTGTTGAACAATGGTTGAACTAATCCCCTTGATATCAGCAATGGTCCATCTAATGGCTTCCCTATTCTCTCTTAAGACATCTAAGAGGGTTCCTTTTGATGGGTAGTCAAGTTAGAAGAAATAATAACTGATAAAGTCTTGCTCTCCCCTAAGTAGACATACTCTAGATTTTTAGGTAAAGCTTTGAGCTCTAACTTAGGGGGTTCCTCAACAGATGGGCAAAGTTGTACTCAGGGCTCTATCTTCAAAGGTTCTTGTTACCATCCAACTGTAGATACATGATTAACCAGTGGATCTAACCCTAATTCATCCTCAAAAGACTCTTCAAACACTAAGTCAGATACACAGGAATCTGACTCGCACTCTTCTTCTTGTTGCTCACTGGATATTCTCTGAATGAAGTTCACTTCCATGGGTTGATCAGATGGATCACTAGGTTACCTTCCTAGGTTAAAGATATTAAGGTCAACAGTAATGTTCCCAAAAGATAGTTTTATCTGACCCGTCCTACAATTGATCAAAGCATTTGAGGTAGCTAAGAACGGTCTTCTTAGAATCACTGGGATTTAACTTTTCAGATTGGAAACGGGTTGCGTTTCTAAGACAATAAAATCAATAAAAAAATAAACTCTCCAACCTTGATCAAAACATCATCTACCTCTCCTTTAGGAATTTTTTTACGGATCTATCAGCTAATTGTAGAGTATATCTGGTCGGTTTAAGTTCTCCTACACTTAGCTGTTTATAGACTGAATAAGGAAGGAGCTTAACGCTAGCTCCCAAGTCTAGAAGTATATTATCAATGTGAGTATTACCTATGGTGCATGGAATTGTGGGACAACCAGGGTCCTTATACTTTAACGACATGGGTTTCAAGAAAATTCACTGAGGTTGGCAACTAAGAAGACTTTTTTAAGGACATTAGTAGTTCTTTTCTTTGTGCATAAGTCTTTCAAGAACTTTGCATAAAAGGGGATTTGTTCAATTGCATCTAAAAGAGAGATGTTGATCTTGACCTGTTTAAAAGTTTCTAGGATTTTCTCAACTTGCGAGGAGTTTTTTCTAGGTTTGAGTCTATCTAGAAAGAGGGCAATGGGCCTATACCTATCTAGATCAGGCTTAACCTCATGTTCAGCTTCTTGGTCATCAGTAGGAATTCCTTCATCAGAAGGAGTGTGTTGGATGGGAGAAGGGGTTTAATTCGATGGCATTCTAACTTAGTTGTCTATCTGTTTTCCTAATCTCAAAGTGTGAACTGCATTCACATGAGCTGGTTGGGTTGAACTGGATCCATTTTCTTTAGGGTTAGTAACAGGTGACTTGAAAATTTTCCTTTCTCTCTCTCACTCACGGCAGTGGCTAGTTGCTCAAGTTGGGTTTCTAATCGGGCTATGGCTTGAGTGTTCAAGTTGAGCACTTGGCTGGTTGTTTACATAAAGGAATTCAGAGTGGTGGATGACTGGTTTAACATGTTAGTGGTTTGTGTAGAAGCTTTGATCATAGCCTCTAAACCCTTTTCTAATACACTAAGACGTTTATCATGATCAGAACCCGAAGGATTCGTAGGCTGATGAGGATGAGGATGTTGGGTTGGAAAAGGTAGGTTAGCTTGTTGAAAATTGTTTGGTGAGTTGAATGGAACTGTGTTTTCCCTAGGGAATTGTTGGTTTGAAGTAGGAATGAAAGTTTGATTTCAGGAGGGATTTCCTTGATTCCACGCAAAATTAGGATGATTTCTCTAATCTGGATTGTAGGTTGGAGAAAATAAATCATTTCTAGAATGTTAGAATACAATGTTCATCTGTTCTAATGAATGGGGGTTTCCTAAGAGAGAGGGTATTCATCTAAAACATGGATAGGAGATTGACAGTTGTGACAACCTAGGGTAAAAACTTGATTGATTTGAGCTGGAGCTTATTCCTTTATTTCTAAGGTTTCTAACCTTCTCAGAATTGTCGTAATCTTTGCTTCGGAGGTAATGTTTGACTCTAAGGAAAGACCACCAGACTTCGGTTGGGGAACTGGTGCAACTCTGTCATCATAGTGTTCCCACTTCATAGTTTTCTCGGATAGACTCTCTAGAAATTCCCAAGCTTCGTCAGCGTTCTTTTTCATAAAATCTCCATGGCACATCGATTCTAAAGAAGTTTTGAAGAATAGTCCAATCTTTCATATATGACTTTGCATAACCGCTATTTCTCGAGACTATGATGAGAACATTGGATAAGAATGTCTTTGAAACGGTCAAAATACTTCCAGAATGGCTCCATCGGGACAATTTTAAAGTTTGAATGTTGCTTCTAAGCTTTACCATTTTATGAATTGGGAAAATTTTCTTGAGAAAAATGGTGATAAATTCATCTTAAGTTGAGATGGAATTTATGGGTAAGCTATACAACCATTTTTTTTATCTTATCCTTAAGAGTAAATGGAATAAATCTGAGTTTGATCACATCTTTATTTAATTCTCTCATTTTAATCATAATACACACTTCCTTAAATTCTGAGATAAAAATATAAGTATCTTTAGTTTCATTTCCGAGAAATTTGGGAAGCATGTTTATGTAGTACGGTCGAAGCTTAAAATTATTTCCATTTGCTTTGGAGAGCCTAATGCAAGAAGGGACTGTATTTCTAGTGGGATAACACATATCTTGGAGAATGTGTTGATTAGCTATTTCTTCAATTGGTTCAACACAAATTAAACGATGAGTATTATCCCTAAACCACATTCGCATACACCAAAACAACTTCTTTTTATAAAATTTTAAGTTATGAGAAGAAAAAGGAAAAACCTAACTAAAATAAATCAAAAGCAATCACTTTTTTCAACCAATCTAAACTCTAGGGTTAAGCCTAACTCAGCTAGACCAACTCCTAACCAAAAACTCCTAAGGTAAAAAGATTAAAGTTTTACCCGGTCAGTTAGCTAGGTAAGGATAGTACTAGAGGGTGATCAGAGATCAATTAAGTACCTCGTTCTTTACAGAGTGCTTTACGTAACCCCTAAACCTTGTCTTAGATACCAACTAATCTAAGAAAACTTAAACTGGTTTACTTAATGATTTCTTTTTCCTTATTGAGCTCGATTCCTTACGGGCCAACGTCTAATGAGTTTTAGGAAGGCTTGGGTTTTTGTAGCGAGGAATTAATGATTTGTGGGTTAAGGAAAGGATGATGAAATCCCTTACTTTATCTTGATTGGGGGGTTTTGTCCTTAAGAATATTTTTAAGTGTGTGCCAAATCAAGATGCTCAAATCACTTTGGTGAATTCCTACTAACTTGTGCCAAATCAAGATGCTCAAATCACTTTGGTGAATTCCTACTAACTATATGCAATGCAACCCTATGAATTAAAGATGCTCAAATCACTTTGGTGAATTCCTACTAACTATATGCAATGCAACCCTATGAATTAAAAGCAACTACAAAAGGATGTTAAAAAGAAAAACTTTTTTATTATGGTTAACAATCAAACAAAAGTAAGAAGAGATCTCTTGTTTGAATTTATTATCTTGTTAGCATTTGTTCAAATGGAGGGTGAATTTTTATTATGGTCGATAAAAATAAAATCTTTTTTTAAGTCCTACTTGTCTCTAACTGTGAAGACTAACTAGAAAGTGGAATTGAAAATACTAGACAGAAGACTTACGTCAAGCAAATCTTCAAATCCTCGATTTCCAATTCTGATCTTCAAGCTCCAAGTGGCTCCTTCATAAGAAAACACACAAGTTAAAGAACCTAAAATAAATAAAATCTTACTTAAACACCCTCCTCAGCAACGACGCCAAAAACTTGATAGGACATAAATATGTACCAAAAGTTGTAAGTGCATAACTAATCAAGTTATAGTATAAAAAAATATCAATCCTACGAGGAAGGTATTTGTAGGAGAAAATTAGAACCGGTTATTATATTGTGTGCGTGACAATTAGGAGTGATGAAAAGTGACTATGGAGAGATATGAGGAGTGTTGTGAATATGTGCAAAAGTCGATAAATAAGATTTTAGATGATAGAAATAAAGAGTGGATGTGATAAAATAATAAATGAAACTATAAGAAAAGAAAAATAAAGGAAATAAAAATCAAGAAACAAATAACAAAAAATCAAGAACTAAGGAAAAATCAAAAAAGAAAAAAGACAGGGGATTCAATCAAAAATATGAGAAATCTAAAATTGAATTCACTAGCTAATCTCAATTATAAAATATGAACTATTCTCTTTTTATCATATTTCACTTTAGATTTATTAAGCATAGACTATCAAACCATTTAAGGAGAGTATAACCTATCAAATTATCATCTAAGTAAAATTAATATTCATGACAAAAATAACAACAAGATAATAATTCTAGAATTCATAAGCATAATCAATCAAACCATTTAAGATAAACATAGATTATCAAATTCTTCTTCTACCAATTATTTCTTTAGTTGATTATCCTATACATAATTATTATAAACATAAGAGAATAATTCATATAATATAAAGCAAATAAAGCTAATTTCATGCAATTCTAAGATTCCTATAAGAATTAATTCCATATCTTAAGAAATAAAAATAAGAAATAAAATGAAAAGAATAAGAACTAATTACAATAAAAAGAAATAAGAACAAGGAACTTTATACTATGTACAAGAATTAAATCTAACTAAATTATAGAAGAAATTAAAATATAAGAAATTAAATCTACTCTACAAGACATGAATGTAAATCTAAACTAATAAATAATAAGAAAAAAATTACTAAAAAGAAATAAAAAATAAAAAAGAAAATTAACAATAAAAATTATTAACTATAAGAAATAAAAAAATAAGAAATTTCATATTTGGTAGTATAGATTTATATTCTTACATAGATTAAATTTTCTTTTATGTTTTTTTTTCTGTTCATAGATTAGATCTTTAATCGTAGTTCTTATTTCCCTCTTTGTAGTCACTTCTTATTTTCCTTCTCTTTTTTTATTCTCTCTAGTATAGATTTTATTTCTTTATTTTTATTTTCTAAGATATAGAACTAATTCTTGTAGGGATTTTAGAATTATATAAAACTAGTTTGATTTCTTTCATAATTTGTGAACTATTCTTTTATGCTTAAAATGATCATGTTTAAGATAATCAACTAGAGAACTAATTTTTAGAAAAAGAATTTAATAATCTATGCTTATTTTGAGTAGTTTGATATACTATGCTTATCAATTCTAGAATTAATATATAGTTATTGTTTTTTTTCATGAATATTAATTTTACTTGGATGATAATTTGATAGGTTATACTTTTCTTAAGTGGTTTGATAGTTTATGCATAATAAATTTTAAGTAAAATTATAAAAAGAGATTAGTTCATAATTTTTAAGTGAAATTGACTACCAGATTCAATTCTAGATTCCTCGTATCTCTAATTGAATCTTTCATCTTTTACTTTCTTGATTTTCCTGTTTATTTTTAATTTTTATATTTATTTCTTGACTTTATTTTCCTTTATTTGTTAATCTTTCTTTTTCCCCTCTTAATCTATTTTTATTTTATTTGCACAATCACTCTCGTTATCGCTCCACAGCCACTTCTATCACTCGTAATTGTCACAAACACAACTTAAGAGCCAATTTTGATTATTTTCTACAACACCTTCCTCGTGGGATCGACTTTTTTATACTATAACTTGATAGTTATGCGTTTTGTAACTTTGGATCTATTTATTTCCTATCATGACTCTTATAGTGCAAATAGATTTTGAACTAGTCTAGATGGACATCAAGACAACTTTTTGTTAGACCTTAGAAGGGGGGTGATTAGGGTCTTATGCTAATCTAATCCGATTTTATGCTAATTAAAACTAATTAATAAGTTATCCTAGCAAGTAAGAAATACAACAAGATAAATGAGCTAGGATAAGCAATATGAACAAATGAATATATCCTAGCAATGAGATATTACAAATATATGAACAATGATATATAAACTAACACAAGAGTAAAATAAACAATCTACAAAAGAGATAGGGTAATATGATGAGCAATACACAAAGGCGATATAAGATATGAATACAAGAATAAGAACGCTAATGCAATCACAAACAAAACGATATGATCACAGAGTTCGGTCTAACCACTTGACCTACGTCTCCGCTCCATGCAATCACAAACAAAACGATATGATCACAGAGTTCGGTCTAACCACTTGACCTACGTCTCCGCTCCTTACTTCGAGGAGATCTCCACTATCACAACAACCGGGTTTTCTACGCTTACCCGAACAACGTTTACACCACACAGGAGATCTCCACTATCACAACAACCGGGTTTTCTACGCTTACCCGAACAACGTTTACACCACACAATACAGTTTTCTACTTTATCGAAAACTCTACAACTAACACACTCTTGTAATCCCACTCTACACCCTCTCAAGTGTTAAACTAGATGTGTCTCCCTCAAGTGCTCGGATACAACCTCTCCCTAGGTTCGTCAACCGACGTCACTCCTCTTGGGACGATCCCCGACTCTCGCCACACACTTCTCTCGGTGTACAAGTGTATTACAAAGTGATCTCACAATTAAGCACAATACAAAGTGTTTTTTCTCTACAAGGATGAGAGCGAATTATAAGCTCACTCTCTAAGTTACACTATCCCACAACCCAATTATACTATGAATGTAAATACAATAAGCTTAATGGTTGTGTGTGTGTAAACAAAGAGAAAATAAAATCAACTAAACTCAATATGAACACTAGCTTAATAAAATGATAATCAAACAATATAAAATATAAAGCTAGATTGAGTTTAGAAAACTTCTCAATAGATTAAGAGTGGAAGGAGAAGAGTTGGATGCTCAAACACCAATAGATGATCTCCTCAAGCTCTTGTGAAATTGATTTCACAAACTCAAACATCCAAATGCTAAAAAGCTTCTTAAACCAAACTTAAACCCTTGTTTAAAACTCTTTAAACTTGTTGTGGAAGAGCTGAAGGTAATGGGGTATTTATACCCACTCAAAACTTCAGCAAAAACCCAAAACAAAATGACCAAAAAACCCAAGAATTAGAAATCTGATTCTGTACCAAAACTAGCCTTTGGAGTGAACGGCGGTCGACCGCGAGCCACTTTCGAAGCCGAGAATTTTCCAGAGACTTTGGCGGTCGACCGTGGGAAAATTCGAGCTGACGGTCGACCGTGGCGGTCGACCGCGAAAGTTGCTAATGGCTCCGCAGGGAAAAATAAAAGCGCGGTCGACCGTGACTGTCGACCGTAATCTGACATATGAAATACCGGTTTGAAAGTTATTTTTTGATTTTGAAACCCTGTTTAAAAATATCAAATAAACTCAGAAAAATGTAAAACTTTGAAAAATAATTATAAACATGATAATACACATGCTACAAAAACTGATTTAAAAAAAACCGCCCAAATGAGAAATATCATCATTTTGTAAAATAGTCCAAAACATGAAAATGTAAACATATGAGTTTTGATATTTTAGCTTAACCATGTTTTGAAACAATACAAAATGATTTTATAGACTTGAAGAAAGATGTAAACTATTGTTATGAAGTCTATAAACAATAAATATAGTATTTTATCAAAATACACATATAATGCACTAAAACATGATTTCATTGAACTAAATAAAATTGATATTGATGAAATCTTATATAAGCATATAAGTATGAAACTAAAATATGTTTTCTAATTATATTTAATTGTTTCATAGTAAAACTTGAAAACTATCAAACCAAAACATATATGTATATATATAACTATATATATACATAGAAACCAATAAATGTGTGTGTGTGTATATTATATTGAGCTTAAGCTATTAACACATATAATATAAACTCCTAAACTAAATTACCCAAGCTTGATGAAGGTCTTCAATGATCTTAACTTGGTATACTTGCGGATGAAACTTGAACTTGGATATTCAACTTGAATTGTACATAGCTTCACCTACTATTCCGCTAACCTCCATTGGATATTATCCTTGAAGCGCAATCCATCCAACCTCCAACACGCTGTTTTTTAGAATAAATACGAAAACACAAATACTAGACAAACAATATTATGAGTAAATTATTTGTTAAACATCATCAAAAAAAGAAGGCCAACAATCTCCCCCTTTTTGATGATGACAAACAATTTACAAAAGGATATATGCATGAAAGGGGGCCAACAATCTCCCCCTTTTTGATGATGACAAACAATTTACAAAAGGATATATGCATGAAAGGAAATGGATATATAAATTATAATTCACATGCATATAAACAAGAAAGAATATACTCATAATATTTCTCCCCCTTTGACAACATTAAAAATGGGACAAAGGGATGAAGAGAGCGAAAGCTCCCCCTATCAATATGCATGGGTGAGTATAACATATAGAAAGATATAGGGATTGCTCCCCCTATCAAAATGCCTCATGAATGTATGAAATGAATGCTAAGGCATACATATGTGAGAAAGCATAGATTAAAAACATGCTAAACATAACTCACATAGAAAAAAGATAATAAGAACACATATAAATATGAAAGAAGTGTCTCATTACACAATTTTAAAAACATAGTGTATAAAAATAGATTTATGAAAAAAAGGAATGAGGAAAACATGAGAACCATGAAAAAGTTTTCAAGGGAAAATAAATCACTCAAATGAAGTCATAAATCAAGATTTGAGTCCAAAAACAATGTTTGATCAAAGAAGAAAATTTTCTTTGTATAGCTTGATCAAACCACATAAAGAATACATTATAAAGCATATTTAAAATTTGAATCATCTATTTGTGCTTATATAATGAATTCAAAAGAACAAATCAAAGCAAAATTTTCATAGCTCAAAAGTAACATACAAGAATTATGAACTATCATTTTTAAGAGTATCAAACCAAACCATCATTGATTTTTAAAAATTAAGAGAGGCAACTATATCTCGCTCTTGAGCTAGTAACAACCCATATAAATATTTAAGCATCTAGTAAACATGATTTGAGAATAAACACCCAATAAACCCGGAGGGTTATATAAACACAAACCTCTCATCAAAACAAAACCAATAATCATGAAAACAAAAGAATTTGACCAATAAAAGGAATTTTTTTATAAAAGTTTAAAATATATATTTCAAAAACAAGAAAAGAAAAATAAAAGTACTAAAATTCTTGGCTTAAAAATTATTTTGGCACCCAAGTATTCTTGGTGCCGGTTTGTTTAGGGACATGACCCTTATCATTAAAGCTCAAAGCCCTAGGGTTATGAACCCTCTTGGGCGTATATGGTGCACTAATACGGTCAAAACAATATTCATTCAAATAACCCTTTCGATTGCAATTTGTGCAATGAAAGAGATCCATTTGTTTTTGTGGACCATTAGCTCATACATGAGTAACATTTGCAAACATAGATGGTATTTTAGGATTATTTTGCAAATGTGAAATATTTTGAAACAATGTTGGTCTACTTGAAATATTTTGTGATTTAGAAACTTTTCGCAAATTAAAACAAAACTTAGCTAAGTGACCAACTCTACCACAAAAATCACAATGATACACATTAGCATGCTTATGTTGAACAAAGGGTGCATGTGTGTTTACATGTGATGAAGAGACTTGATGAGATTCATAAGGAGCATTGACATATTTATATTTGTGTGCATCATAGCAAAACTTAGCTAAATGGCCTTTACGACCACAAATGGAGCACTTGTAAACTTTGTTATACAAGTGTGCATAGTGTGTAGGTGATTTATAAGTTATAGCACTAGATTTAGCACACTTATCCATAAGTTTTTTTATGATTATCAATGCATGTGTTAAAAGTTGAATCTAAGCATGATATGCGGTTTTTCACAAGATTTAATATGCATGTGTTAAAAGTTGAATCTAAGCATGATATGCGGTTTTTCACAAGATTTAATTTATTATTGGTCACAACATCATTGATAATAGAAGCATGATATGCGGTTTTTCACAAGATTTAATTTATTATTGGTCACAACATCATTGATAATAGAAGTAGAACATGTATGGTTATTCTTAAAAGAATCAAATTTATTTCTAATGCATTCTACTTCTAGCATGGCATCTTTATTATCATGAGTTAAGCTAGAAATAGATGAAGTCAAATTTTCATTTTCCAATTTTAACATATCATTAATTTCTTTAAGAGCAACATTTTCTTGAGAAATGATATCAAAATTGGAGGCTAGCTTCTCATGATCAGATTTTAAACTAACATGCTTGCTTTTGAGATCAATAAAATTATTTTGTATTTACGTGTTAGCGGCATGCGATAATTCTATATGTAACAGAGTTCCTCCATAATATCGTTGGACCCTAGAGGGGGGGGGGTGATTAGGGTCTTATGCTAATCTAATCCCGATTAACAGCTAATTAAAATTATGTTGATTAATTTGTTCTTGCAAGAATGATATAAGATAGATATGAGCAAGAGAGATATGAATAAGCACAAATAAAAAGTACGCTAAGCAAAACACAAACAAACGATATGTTTACGAGATTCGGTCACCACGACCTACGTCCCCGCTCCTCACCTTGAGGAGATCTTCACTATCACAATCCAGTTTGGAAACTGGAACTTCTACATACTCGGTTTACAAGCTTACCGAAAAAACTCTCACACAACAAACACTATGCAATCACACTTTACACACTAAGTGCAGGAACCTAGCCCGTGTCCTCCTCCTCAAGTGCTCGGATGCAACCTCTCCCTAGGTTCGTCAACCGACGCCACTCCTATTGGATTTGACCCCATCTTACGCCTCACACTTCTCTCGGTGTACAAATGTATTACAAGTGATTCTCACAATAAAAGGTAAATACAATGATTTGTTCTCAATAACAAGTGAGAACACAATGAAGCTCACACTCACTAAATCACACACCAATACCCATAATATAGTATGAAGATATTAAGCTCAATATGTGTGTGTGATAACAATGAATGAAAATAATACAACTCAATAAATATAGCTAAATAAATAAAAATAAAATAGTAAGCTATATAAGGGAGAGTTTTAGAAAACTTCTCAATAAATAAGAACTTCTCAATAAATAAGAAGAGTAGTAGATGATGATCTCAATAGGAATTGAAAGCCACTTCTTATTGTAGAAAACTTCTCTTGAAGTAGATTAACGAAAATTAGCTTAACAACTCTTTAAACGCCTCTTAAACCTTTGTTAAAACTTCTTGTAAAAACAAAAACTCTTGGTTTTCTTAGTTTTTGAAATAGAAGATCAATGGGGTATTTATACCCACTCAAGAACTCAGCAAAAACCAACTTGAAATGACCAAAAAACCCCCAGAGAATTAAATCAGAAACTAGCCGTTGGAATACAATCATGAGTTCGGCGGTCGACCGTGGAAATCTCGCGGTCGACCGTAAGGTACAAAAAATCTGAGTTTAGAATTTAAAAGCTGGCGGTCGACTGCGGCGGTCGATCGCGAAAGTCTCTGGATGGTTTCACAGTCGACCGTCACGGTCGACCGCGAGCACATAAAAACCATATACTAAAAATTTGCTGTTGACGGTCGACCGTGGCGATCGATCGTGGCGGTCGACCGCGAACTGATACATGGCATGTGACAGGTTTTTGGGCTGATTTTGAAATTGCGTTAAAAATATAAAATTAATTCCAAAAATAGTAAAACTTTGGGAAAAGTTTCTAAATGATGAAATAAACATGTTTGAAAAGGAATTTTTGGAAAATCAATTTTCGTTTGCGAAAACTCCCTATTTTTGAAAAGTGTTCAGAAAACCTGTATTTTATGAACATGAAAATTTTGATATGACTTATAAACACGTATATATATATCATGCATACATTGTATATATATAATAAAGTATGAATGAGCTGTAAACATAAAATAAAAGTTATTGTAACAACGTTTGATAAAAAATTATTTTTATGATAGAAAACATCAAATCTTTGTTAAGTGTACATATATTGAGCTTACATATAAACATACAATATATGTAAGCATACTAAACTTATACCAGGTGTAACACACACATGAACTTGAATCTTTAACTTTTGATTGCCGTGTGTAGAAATACCTGTAAGGAAAAACCAAAAACAACAAAGACTAGAAAATATATTAGCAATAAATTGTTTGACAAATCATCATCAAAACTATAGGGCCAACAATCTCCTCCTTTTTGATGATGGCAAACAATTTATTATGATATGAAGTACATGTTGATAAACCACATATAAACCAACCATGTATACAACATGAATATTAATAAACCACATGAACATGAATAAACCATATGTAGATTTTCTCCCCCTTTGACAACATCAAAAAGGGAAAAAAAATATAAATAGGAGCAACGCTCCCCCTGCATTCAAGCACAGATAATAACCAAGGTATGGACAAAAGCTCCCCCTGTCAATTTGCATAAATGACATACAAATATCATATATAGGAGCTAAACAACCATATCCATCCATACACAGCCATAAACATATGAAATTTAAGGTCCAAACCAAGCATAAAGCATTATTAGCAACATGTTTGCACAAAACCACATATTTGTTTTCACAAAACTAGGCATAAAATATTGTTTTCACCATACATTGTTCATGATAAACTAACATAACCATAGTAAACCAAATTAGTCCCACAAAACTACATTGTTTACCACATAAACCATACATAATTTGTTCCATAATAACACATAGTTTTCCACACAAACCATAGAGTTATTACAACTCAAAATAAAACATAAGTATCAAGTTCTAGTTCAACAAAACATAAACAACACCATATGCATAGAATCCAACAAACAAGAATCAATCTCCACCATCATCAGAAGCAGGGCCAGAGCCAAAACCCGAACCAGAGCCAGAAGCAGATCCTCCTTCAAAGCCCTCATCAAAACCAGAGTCAGAACTGGAGGAGGGATCCGGAATCCCAAGAGACTGATGCTGATAAGATAGAATAGTCCTAACGTCCCTCTGAATAGTTGAGACCTGAGTCTCGAGACGATCAAACGGGCACAGATATCAGAAGTGGAGGAGGTGGAAGCTTTAGACCGAGAATGAGAAAATGATGGCTTAGCAGGATCAGATAAGGAGTCAGTAAGTTGCATACGGGAGAGAGAGAGACTCTATCAAAGTATTCCTTACCCGGATCAACTTTGGGTTCATTTGTGAGAGCAACACCGAAGTGTTGAAGAATAAGAGTGACTAAGCTGCCAAAAGGAAGAAATTTGTGATGCTTGCATGTCATGTTTTTAAACAGCATTAACCTTATCAGGAGCAAAATGATCAAAGCTATCGGTTTTGGAAATGAGATTATGAGCAACAATACGAGCTATGATTTTAGCGGTAGGATTGAGTGATTTGTTGTTCATAAGATAGGTACAACCGTGCTTAAACAAGAAATCGTTCACAGCCTGATTGGTATGATCGATAGACATAAGCTCAACATCACTTGTTGGAATCTTAAGGATTCACGCTTGCTCGTCGGCAGAAAATAAAATATGAATATTTTTAACAGATGTGGTGATGGTTTGGAGACTATCAGCATAAGATGACACTGATAAGTTTGCATAAAACAAATAGACGAGGAATAGGTAATAAGGAACTTTACGTTCCACATCTAATAGTTTAGCTAACCCAACATCATGTAGAATCGTATGAATGTCATACATGGCTAATTGCTCGTACTTGATATATCTACTAGGCAGGATTTTTAGTTTGCATAGCTCCCTATATTTCTTAATTAGGGGTTTAAACATAAGATAATCCTCATAATGGGAGGCAGTGATAGATGAGGAACTGGATTAAGGCTTGGATCTCTTCTTAGGAGGCATAATTACAGATAGTAACAACTAGGGTTTTACAGATATAAATGAGTCAAAAAATAAAATAAAACCCTAGATTAGACAATGAACCCTAAGAGAGAAATAGAACACAAGAAATGAGAGATATGAGAGATTATCCAAGATTCCCAAAAGAGATTATGGAGTAGATGATCCGCGATCGAACGAAAAGAAGGCAACGGGTGACCGTGGTGTTGAACTGGAAAATTTGGGGAAGAATTTTGAAGTGAAGGAAAATTGAGGAGTCGGGTCTTAGAGAAGAAGAAGAAGCAGCTCAGATCAGATCAGAGAAAGATCAATGGTGGTGGTGAAACGAGTTTAAAAAATTTAACCAAATAAACCGAAACCCGATAACGAAAATGAGCAGAAAACCAAAAGAATCTCTTGTGGTCGACCGTGGCGGTCGACCGTAATAATTTCCAGAAACATTTACGGTCGACCGTGGTGGTCGACCGCGAGAAAGGTAAATGCATAGACATCTTTAAAACACGGATTTTAGGAAAAAATTTTATTTTGGTCCTTAATAAAACTGTTTCATAAGATATATAAATACATATAAAGTTTTTAGCTATTTAAAAACATGAAAAATACTTAATAAAAGTAAAGTTCATCATTTAAGCTCAAAAACCAATTATTCAAAATAAAATAAACAAAACAAAAAATGATATAAAAATCATTTTGGTACCCAAATCATTTTGGTACCACTAAAATTTGGAACATGACCCCTATCATTTAAATCCAAGGCTCTAGGGTTATGAACCCGCTTGGGCGTATTTTGTGCACCGATACGATCAAAGCAAAAATCGTAAACATGACCCATACGATTGTAATTTGTGTAATGTAGATGTTTGAATGGTTTACGTTGATCGAAATGAAATGCACGTGGTTTATTTGCAAAAATAGATTTTTCTTTGTCATTATTTTGCAAATGAGAATTTCTTTTCAAATCGAAACAAAACATGGCCAAATGGCCAAAACGACCACAATAATCTCATTTATACACATGAGCATGTTTGTGATTTACACTATGTGTGTGTACATGTGTATGTGATGAAGAAGCTTGATGGGATGCACAATCATAAATAGGCTTGTCAATTTTTTGTGCATTATGATAAAATTGGGCTAAATAACCTTTAAGACCACAAATAGAACATTTGTGAATTTTGTCATACATATGTGCATAGTGAATATGTTTCTTAGAAGAATTAACATTGAACTTTACACATAAGTCCATAAGCTTTTTATTATTAGCAATACAAGTGTTTAGTGTTGAATCTAAGGTGGATATATGTTTTCTCATTTGATTCAACTCATCATTATGCATACAAGCATTGCTACTAGAAGTAGGCTAAACAAGATTTTTCATCATAGATTTCAATTTATCTACTTCTAACATAGCATCACGTTTTTCATGAAGCAAACTAGCATTTTCTAATCTCAAATTTTCATTGCATTCTTTAAGAATTATATTTTCATTTGCACTAGTGTTTCATGAGTGGATTTCATATTTACATACTTACTCTTTACATCAATATAGTAATTGTGTAATTTTTCAAACTCAAGAGCAAGTTCATCAAAAGTAATAATATCATCATTATCAAGCTCGCATACCTCACTAGGTTTATCACCTAGTGGTATTGTACATGGAGATGAGGCTTCTTTAGAACTTAAAGCAGGATTTTCCAACGCTTGTTGAATAGCCTCCAAGTCCCCTTCATGTGCTTCAATAAATTTCCATAAGACTTAAGCACTATCAAAATTAGCAAATTTGTTAGAAAACAAAGAGTGAAAATCATTAAGCAAATATTCTAACAAAAGCTTGTTCATATTAAATGATCTTTTATCATTTACTCCATTTGGATTTTTCCAAAATCGGAGCAATATAAGCATCCTCAATAATTTCCCATAAATCAAATTGTTTAGATTGAACAAAAAGTTTGAATCTAACACGCCATTGAGCATAGGGAAAAATATCCAAACAAGGAGCAACATTAATAACATAACCTAGACTAGATGTATCATATATATCCATAAGATTATATGCAAGAAGCAAAAAAGCAATCAACACTAGATTAGCACAAAAACGATAACTTGGATCTTTAACTCAAGGCGATTAGTCCTTAAATCAAAGAGCACCAAGCTCTGATACCAATTGTTGGACCCTAGAGGGGGGTGATTAGGGTCTTATGCTAATCTAATCCCGATTAACAGCCAATTAAAATTATGTTGATTAATTTATTCTTGCAAGAATGATATAAGATAGATATGAGCAAGAGAGATATGAATACGCACAAATAAAAAGTACGCTAAGCAAAACACAAACAAACGATATGTTTACGAGGTTCGGTCACCACGACCTACGTCCCCGCTCCTCACCTCGAGGAGATCTCTACTATCACAATCCGGTTTGAAAGCCGGAACATCTACACACTCGGTTTACAAGCTTACCAAAAAAAACTCTCACACAACAAACACTATGTAATCACACTTTACACACTAAGTGTAGGAACCTAGCCCGTGTCCTCCTCCTCAAGTGCTCGGATGCAACCTCTCCCTAGGTTCGTCAATCGACGCCACTCCTATTGGATTTGACCCCATCTCACACCGCACACTTCTCTCGGTGTACAAGTGTATTACAAGTGATTCTCACAATAAAAGGTAAATACAATGATTTGTTCTCAATAACAAGTGAGAACACAATGAAGCTCATAATCACTAAATCACACACCAATACCCATAATATAGTATGAAGATATTAAGCTCAATATGTGTGTGTGTGATAACAGTGAATGAAAATAATACAACTCAATAAATATAGCTAAATAAATGAAAATAAAATAGTAAGCTATATAAGGAAGAGTTTTAGAAAACTTCTCAATAAACAAGAAGAGTAGTAGATGATGATCCCAATAGGAATTGAAAGCCACTTCTTGTTATAGAAAACTTTTCTTGAAGTAGATTAACGAAAATTAGCTTAACAACTCTTTAAACGCATCTTAAACCTTTGTTAAAACTTCTTGTAAAAACAAAAACTCTTGGTTTTCTTAGTTTTTGAAATAGAAGAGCAATGGGGTATTTATACCCACTCAAGAACTCAGCAAAAACTAACTTAAAATGACCAAAAAACCCCCAGAGAATCAAATCAGAAACTAGCCGTTGGAGTACAATCATGAGTTCGGCGGTCGACCGTGGAAATCTCGCGGTTGACCGCGAGGCACAAAAAATCTGAGTTTAGAATTTAAAAGCTGGCGGTCGACCGCGGTGGTCAACCGCGAAAGTCTCTGGATGGTTTCACGGTCGACCGTCACGGTCGACCATGAGCACAAAAAAAATAATATACTAAAAGTTTGCTGCTGGCGGTCGACCGTGGCGGTCGACCGCGAACTGATACATAGCATGTGATAGGTTTTTAGGCTGATTTTAAAATTACGTTAAAAATATCAAATTAATTCCAAAAATAGTAAAACTTATATATATATATATAATAAAGTATGAATGAGCTGTAAACATGAAATCAAAGTTATTGTAACAACGTTTTATGAAAAATCATTTTTATGATAGAAAACGTCAAATTTGTGTTAAGTGTACATATATTGATCTTACATATAAACATATAATATATGTAAGCAAACTAAACTTATACCAGGTGTAACACACACATGAACTTGAATTTTTAACTTTTGATTGCCGTGTGTAGAAATACCTGTAAGGAAAAACCAAAAACAACGAAGACTAGAAAACATATTAGTGATAAATTGTTTGACAAATCATCATCAAAACTATAGGGCCAACAGATAAATCATTATTGGAATCGGAATCGCTTACTACACAAGAATTATCCTCTTGTGGTCGTGTTCATGATGCTCTACATGAACTTGAAGAAGAATCCTCCAATGTTTGTCGGATTGCCTCTAAGTCCCCTTGATGTGCTTCAATAATTTTTCAAAGTTTGTAAGCACTATCAAAATGAACAAATTTGTTAGAAAATGATGAGTCAAAAGCATTAAGTAAAAATTCTAACAAAAGCTTGTTCATTGTAAACATTTTATTATCATGATCGCTCCACTTGGATTTCTCCAATGTGGGCACAATGCAAGCACAATCAATAACTTCTCATAAGTCAATATTTCTAGATTCAACAAATATTTTAAATTTAGAGCACCATTGAGCATAAAGGAAATTTGTATATTTTGAAGCAATATTTGGATTATAGCCTAAACGAAATATATTTATATTCATGATATATATGTGAATATATACAAGCAAGACAAATGTAATCATAACTAGATTAGCACAAAAACGATAACTTGGATCTTTAACTCAAGGCGATTAGTCCGGGGAGCAATCATTATATCTTTCTATGTGTTATATGTTAGACCCTAGAGGGGGGTGATTAGGATCTTATACTAATCTAATCCGATTTTATGCCAATTAAAAACTAATTAATAAGTTATCCTAGCAAGTATGAAATACAACAAGATAAATGAGCTAGGATAAGCAATATGAATAAATGAGTATATCCTAGCAATGAGATATTATAAATATATGAGTAAGGATATATAAACTAACACAAGGGTAAAATAAACAATCTACAAAAGAGATAGGGCAATATAATGAGCCATACACAAATGCGATATAAGATATGAATACAAGAATAAGAACGCCAATGCAATCACAAACAAAACGATATGATCACAGAGTTCGGTCTAACCACTTGATCTACATCTCCGCTCCTCACCTCGAGGAGATCTCCACTATCACAACAACCGGGTTTTCTACGCTTACCCAAACAACGTTTACACCACACAATACGATTTTCTAGTTACCGGAAATTCTATACCTAACACACTCTTGTAATCCCACTCTACACCCTCTCAAGTGTTGAACTAGACGTGTCTCCCTCAAGTGCTCGGATACAACCTCTCCCTAGGTTAGTCAACCGACGCCACTCCTCTTGGGACGATCCCTGACTCTCGCCACACACTTCTTTCGGTATACAAGTGTATTACAAAGTGATCTCACAATTAAGCACAATACAAAGTGTTTGTTCTCTACAAGGATGAGAACAAATTATAAGCTCACTCTCTAAGTTACACTATCCCACAACCCAATTATACTATGAATGTAAATACAATAAGCTCAATGGTTGTGTATAAGGACCGTAAAATTTTGATACTAGTTAAAATAATTTTCTGGTATTTTAAAATATTTAATTATAATTTTTAAAAGAGTATTTATATTTTTCTTAAATTTCTATAATTTTCTATGATTTAAAGTCTAAGTTTTATATTTATTTAAATGATTTAAATATTTATAAATTTATTTAGTGCAGTAAATATTTTTGTAATTTATCCGTTGTGTTACTAATACTATTACGTATAATTTTGAATAATACGTGGTATTATTATTATTATTATTACGTATATTTTTGTATAATACGTTATATTATTAATTACGTATTATTTGTATAACTTTTTGTATTATTTCTACTATTGCGTATTACCTGTCGTATTGGCACAACTGATACATTATACTATGTATATAATTATCCCATAATTATTTGATTTTAAAAATAGATAAATATATTTTATTTATTAATTATTCTCTCTTAATTGTACAATCTGTGTATATTTCGAGTATTTCGTATCAACTGTTATATTAGTACAACATGTACGTTTTTATTTATAGATAATTACTATGTAATTAGTTTAATTTTTAAGTACTCGTATTTATTTATTTTAATTAATTTCATTTTAAAGTAATTATCCCCAAAACCCTAATTTTCCTCTCTATATATTTATTCTTTTCACTTTTGCTCTCTCTACTGTAGCCGCCACCCCCCCTCTTCCTTTTCTCTCTTCTCTGATTTTTTCATGCCGCTCCACCGACCGCCTCCTTCTCCCTCCTCCGCTATTAGTCCAGTTTCCTTTCGCCTCCTCTTCCTCCTCGGGCTCGCTGCCAAACTCTGACTGCCGCCAACCTCGCCGCGACCCCAAGCTCTAGCCGCTCCTCAAGCCCCCCTCTACTTGTAGTCCCCTCCGCCTACACCACCACAACCCCCAATCGCTCCTGTCACGTCCTCAGCCCGACACCCGCACAGCGACCCTACGCCACCCTCGAGCCGCTGCTGCCTCCAACCTACACCGTCAACACCAAGCCCCGCACCCCCGTCGAACGCTGCCTGAGCCAGCACCGCGTCGACCTACCGCCTTTCACCCTCACTCAGATCCAGCAGTTTCCTCGAGCCCTATCGCCGTTGTCCACCTCATGCCAAGCGCGCCGCAGAACTGTGCCACGACTCCACCTTTGCTGCCGCAGTCCAAGGCTGACGTCGCCTGCCGTCTCCTTGAGCTCAGCCAAGCTCGTCGTCACGCCATCCTGCGACGCCGCTTTTTCGTCACCGCACTTGGAGCTCGCTGCCGCTGCCCTACAGTCCAGACCCATCCGCATCGGCACCGTCGCCCGTCATCAGACCCCCTGGTCTCGTAGGCAAGATCTCACTTCCATTTGACTTATCTTTACAATTTTTGGTATACTCTTAATTAAGTATATGCAAGATCCCTATTCCCGATTGTCTATTCATTATAATATTATATTTTGTCGTAAATAAATTTTATGCAGGATTCCGCTTCCCTTGATTTGATATTTTATTATTTGTATCCGTTATTAATTAATTGCATAGATTAGATTGTGGTATATCATTACATGCGTGGGATTGTTTGAGGAATAATATTGAATGGATAGTAATTATGTGATAAATAGGACAAATATAATAAATTAAAGAATTTATTTTGAATAACAAAATTATTATAATATTTTTAGAATTTATGTTGTGGAAGGAAATTATTTTAGAATGATAAATGTTTTAAAGAAGTTATTTTGGAAAAGGATTATTTTTGTATTATGACCGAATGATTGATAGTTGTAGAACACGACATTTCATGTATTTTGATACCGACATGTTGATACTCTTATTTATACTCACTCATGTCATATATGCACACCTGATTCATCGGTAGCTTATATAGTCATGTTCATCATATGATTTGCATAAGATTAGTTGTATTTATTCATTATTTCTTGTTTTGTTGAGAACCATTAGTAGTTCATGTCCTTAGTTGCCTAGCGTGTCGTGTACAAGACCTAGATACCTGTGTATTGTTGACTTAGAAAAGCAAGATGAGTTGGGGTGGGAAAGTCCATGTTCATGTAATCGGATAAGACTGTTGATATATCTTCCAGGCTCGCACCAGTGGATCGGTGTCGCCACTGGGGTTGGTTTGTTGAGTCACAGTGGATCGGTGTCGCCACTGGGGGCTGATTGGTTAGGTCAAAGTAGATTGGTGTCGCTACTTTGGTTCATAAATTTATTTGATTGGATGCACGTAGGGGATATGTGAACAGTCAGTTATCCGATGATATGAGCGTTGACTCTGTGTGAGATGTGAACCAGTGACATGTTACAGGATGACTAGTTACATGACTTGTTACCAGTGGATCGGTATCGCCATTGGGGTTGGTTTGTTGGGTCAAGGTGAATCGGGGTTGTCACTTTGGTTAGGATTTATGGATTCTTGTGAAAGGTAGGCCAGTTGTGTTTCTTTTCATACATAGATTGAGATTAATATTTAATTGTCTACAATTTGAGATATATGGTATATACATGAGGGTTTCTTTGTTTGGATTATTTCGCTTGACGTACTACGTCTCTTGTTATAGATTTTTAGGTATTAATTCCATCTATTGTATGCCCCTGTTATTTGGATGATTAGACTGATCATTAGCTGCATGATCTCATTACCTGATCGATTTTGGATGCTTTATGTTTATCATGTTTTAGTAGTGTTTTCGCATGTTGATTTTGTCAGATTTCCAGTTGCACGTTTCTTTGTCATTTCTGTTATCGTATCGTTTTCTGTTTGGCTTTTCGTTGTTCTATTTGTTTTGTGGAGTCTTGTCGTGTGCCATACACGCTGACGTACACCTGTTTTCTCTGGTGTACATCAGACTTAGAGGAAGAACAGGTTCAATAGGAGCCAGAGGATTCTCAGCAGGAGTACCTTGCAGATAGAGTTGAAGAATAAGCTGAAGCAGTTATCTCTTCTTAGTTGATGACCCTAGTTTCTTTTGTAGCATTTGCTTTTCCGCTTCATCATTGTATTTTATTTTCTTCAGTATTCTTTTGTTCAGATTTGTATAAAGGGTATGTTTGACCCGAATTTTATGTCTTGGATGATATTCATTTGTGATATGTATCATTTTATTCCGTGTTGTTCATTATATTCTCGCTATCTGTGATCGGGGACTTGAGACTTTGCATTGTATTTATTTCTAGACGCTTAGCGTATTGGATTGAGAAGAAAAGAAAAGAAAAAAATGGTAGTGTATATTTTTTCTCAATCTAATACGTCGCGGGCTTGTTCACGTTTTGATTCCCGGTTATTTTGGGAAGCGGGGCGTGACAGGTTTTTTTGGTGGCCCATGTAGGTCACAGTTTTGATCACGGTCCCGAATTCCTATCAGTGAGAATATAATGGATAATTTAGATACATATCATGATTTCATCCGTGAGACTATTCTTGAGCCCTTATTCCATTTTCTTGATAGATTTTGCTTCATCCCTATCTTATCACTCTTTGACTCAGGAGTTTCCACGGTTCTTGTCCCATCGCTTTGCGATTACCCTCTCTTTGTATCTCTCATCTATCCTCGTTCCGATCATTATTTTATGTGTTATTATTTTCACAACTATGTTTTCTTTGATTAGACTATATATATCTTTAATTGTATTGATTTTGCATTATTTATTACATATTTTATGTATCACATACGTTGTTGTATTGTATGTTTTTATTTGTTTATAAATCTATTTTATCTTCCATAGTTCATGTTTTATGCTTTATACATTTTATTTATGTATATTACGCTGATTGTATTTATGTGATTTTTGACTACTTCACAATATACTGCTATGTCTAAATTGATTTTATATAGTGATTATTATTGTTGTTGAATCTTGTTTATCCCTTTTGCTTTTATATCTTTTATTTTTATACTTTAATTTTATTTGTGTTTCTTTGAACCTAACTATGATTTGGTATTATTTACTTTGTGTTATATAACTGTTTGTATGCTAGTAATTATTATGTATCGTTTCATTCTGCTATTGATTATTATTATGATTTGTCTCTATTTGTTTGTCTATATGTATTGATATTTTTCTATCTATGTTTATTTCTTAATGTTATTTCAATTGTGATTATGTATGCTCTGTATACCTTATTATAATCTTTATTGTCCTTCTACCTGATTGTTCTGCATTCTTGTCTTATATCTTGTTCTTTTCTAGTGATATTACGTCATTCTCGTGTTTAGTATATTTTAATCATTTTACATTATCATTGTCTACTATTGTATATTATGTTATAAGTTTATTATCTAGCTTATTTTATTACATATAAAGTAGTTCCATTTAGTATATTTCATTTTATTCTTTACTCTAATTGCATGTATCATTATTGTTTGTTTTAACTTATCAATCATTTCATCTTTTTAGTTTTGTTGATGTTATGGATACTTATTTTCTAAATACAGTTTCTTATTCATATTAATACTTGCTTATATATATTTTGTTCCTTGTTCAGGTTAGTCTGCTTCATTTATTTAGTCACAATATTTATATAAAGTGTGTGTTTTTGATAATTATTACTGTGATATGCGATTATAATTATTTATTTTGTTTTGATATGATATACTACGTATAATTCATTTCTTATATGTTGTGTCATATCACCTTGTCCTTTCATGATTATCTACTTTGTATTGTTTTGTATATCATATCTTTTTGGTTTATGTTCGATTACCTTCTAATATTCCACTTGCATTGTGTTGCGTATTTTTACATAATTATATTGCTTGTCGTATTCTAATTTTTTTTGCGTATACAATTTGTAAATTCCTAATATTTGTGTAATGAATTGTTTATCTGCTAATTTTTGTATATTGTTTTACATGATTATTTGATTGTATAATTGTTTTAATAGTTTTGTTTAGCTATTTATACTTGACTGTTTTGTATCTTTTCTATGTTTCAGACTATTTTTCATCATTCCATCAATTAAATATGTTTTCTTTTATTTGTGTTTATTTTGTATGTATTATTATTCTAATTGCTTTATGATTGTTTTTCCTATTATCTTTAATTTAAACTTATTATTATATTAATCTAATTTGTTATATGATCCTGTTGATGTTTGCTTTTCGCTCGTTTACTCGTTTTTATTGATTTTGTATCTAACATTGTGTATTTAATATCTTTAGTTTGAGCCTGTATTGATTGTGTTTTTCATAATTAAATTTCTTTTTGTTTTTATTAACCGTTGTTATACCCTGTTATTATGTTTTGTTTAAACTGTTATGTATTTTAGATTTTTTGACTTTTCTTATTATGTTGTTTATGTTCCTGTCTGTTTCTATTGTATTTGATTTATTTTGTGGTTGCTTTAGATTTATTGTTCTTACTTGACTTTTATTCTTACTTAAAATGTTCTGCTTTGATTTTATGAATGCTTGTATATTATTTGTATGATTCACTCTATATGATTGTTATTTATATTGTACCTATTCATTTTTATTCTATATTATTGCTTATCTTATAATTTATACTGATTAGATTGCATATATATATTTACAAGTATTGTATATATAACAAGTTCACACAGTTAAATATGTTTGTATCATAGTATTTGTTTGGACTTAGTTGCGAGTCTGAAATACGATAGCGATATCTTAGCTATCACATCTTATATCTTACCTTGTGTCGTTTGTTTTACATTCTCCTCTGCATATGGATATAGTTCCATATCTCTGTCCTTGGGTTCTGTACATTACTTTTGTTTTAATTCCGAGGACGAAATTTTTTTAAGGGGGTAGAATGTAAGGACCGTGAAATTTTGATACTAGTTAAAATAATTTTCTGATATTTTAAAATATTTAATTATAATTTTTAAAAGAGTATTTATATTTTTCTCAAATTTCTACAATTTTCTATGATTTAAAGTCTATGTTTTATATTTATTTAAATGATTTAAATATTTATAAATTTATTTAGTGCAGTAAATATTTTTGGAATTTATCCGTTGTGTTACCGATACTATTACGTATCATTTTGAATAATACGTGGTATTATTATTATTACGTATATTTTCGTATAATACGTTGTATTATTAATTACGTATTATTTGTATAACTTTTTGTATTATTTCTACTGTTGTGTATTACCCGTATTAGCACAACTGATACGTTTTAATGTGTATATAATTATCTCATAATTATTTGATTTTAAAAATAGATAAATATATTTTATTAATTAATTATTCTCTCTTAATTGTACAATATGTGTATATTTCGAGTATTTCGTATCAACTATTGTATTAGTACAACATGTACGTTTTTATTTATAGATAATTACTATATAATTAGTTTAATTTTTAAGTACCCGTATTTATTTATTTTAATTAATTTCATTTTAAAGTAATTATCCCCAAAACCCTAATTTTCCTCTCTATATATTTATTCTTTTCACTTTTGCTCTCTCTACTGTAGCCGCCACCCCCCTCTTTCTTTTCTCACTTCTCTGATTTTTTCACGCACTCACACGCCTCCTTCTCCTCTTCGCCATTTGCCAGTTTCCTTCGCCTCCGCTTCCTCCTCGCTCGTTGCCCAACTCCGACTGCCGCCAACCTCGCCCGACCCCAAGCTCCAACAGCTCCTCAAGCCCCTCTACCCGCAGTCTCATCCGCCTACACCATCCCACAACCCCACTACCTCCCCATCGCCGTCCTCAGCCCGACAGCCCCGCACAGGCCACCCTACGCCGCCCTCAGGCTGCTGCTGCCTCTAACCCACCTACACCGTCAACCAAGCCCGCACCCCCGCTCGACAGCCGCTTGAGCAGCCACCGCGTCGACCTCCGCCTTTCACCTCCTCAGATCCGCCGTTTCCCTCGAGCCCCATCGCCGTTGTCCACCTCATCCAACCGCGCCTCCAGAACTGTGCCACGACTCCACCTTGCTGCCGTAGTCCATGCCGACGCCGCTGCCTTCCTCCTTGAGCTCAGCCGAGCTCGTCGTCGCGCCATCCGGCGACGTCGCTTTGTCGTCACCACACTTGGAGCTCGCTGCCGCTGCCCCACAGGTCTCGTAGGCAAGATCTCACTTCCCTTTAACTTATCTTTACATTTTTTGATATACTGTTAATTAAGTATATGCAAGATCCCTATTTCCGATTGTCTATTCATTATAATATTATATTTTGTCGTAAATTAATTGTATGCAAGATTCCGCTTCCCTTAATTTGATATTTCATTATTTGTATCCGTTATTAATTAATTGCATAGATTAGATTGTGGTATATCATTACATGCATGGGATTGTTTGAGGAATAATATTGAATGGATAGTAATTATATGATAAATAGGACAAATATAATAAATTAAAGAATTTATTTTGAATAACAAAATTATTATAATATTTTTAGAATTTATGTTGTGGAAGGAAATTATTTTAGAATGATAAATATTTTTAAAGAAGTTATTTTGGAAAATGTTTATTTTTGTATTATGACCGTGTGATTGATAGTTGTAGAACACGACATTTCATGTATTTTGACATCGACATGTTGATACTCTTATTTATGCTCACTCATGTCATATATGCACACCTGATTCATCGCTAGCTTATATAGTCATGTTCATCATATGATTTGTATAAGATTAGTTGTATTTATTTATTATTTCTTGTTTTGTTGAGAACCGTTAGTAGTTCATGTCCTTAGTTGCCTAGTGTGTCGTGTACAAGACCTAGATACCTGTGTATTGTTTACTTAGAAAAGCAAGATGAGTTGGGGTGGGAAAGTCCATATTCATGTAATCGGATAAGACTGTTGATATATCTTCCAGGCTCGCACCAGTGGATCGGTATTGCCACTGGGGTTGGTTTGTTGAGTCACAGTGGATCGGTGTCGCCACTGGGGGCTGATTGGTTGGGTCAAAGTAGATCGGTGTCGCTACTTTGGTTCATGAATTTATTTGATTGGATGCACGTAGGGGATATGTGAACAGTCAGTTATCCGATGATATGAGCGTTGACTCTGTGTGAGATGTGAACCAGTGACATGTTATAGGATGACTAGTTACATGACTTGTTACCAGTGGATCGGTATCACCATTGGGGTTGGTTTGTTGGGTCAAGGTGAATCGGTGTCGTCACTTTGGTTAGGATTTATGGATTCTTGTGAGAGGTAGGCCAGTTGTGTTTCTTTTCATACATAGATTGAGATTAATATTTAATTATCTACAATTTGAGACATATGGTATATACATGACGGTTTCCTTGTTTGGATTATTTCGCTCGACGTACTACATCTCTTGTTGTATATTTTTAAGTATTAATTCCATCTATTGTATGCCCCTGTTATTTGGATGATTAGACTGATCACTAGCTGCATGATCTCGTTACCTGATCGATTTTGGATGCTTTATGTTTATCATGTTTTAGTAGTGTTTTCGCATGTTGATTTTGTCAGATTTCCAGTTGCACGTTTCTTTGTTATTTCTGTTATCGTATCGTTTTCTGTTTGGGTTTTTGTTGTTCTATTTGTTTTGTGGGGTCTTGTCGTGTGCCATACACGCTGACGTACACCTGTTTTCTCTGGTGTACGTCAGACTTAGAGGAAGAACAGGTTCAACAGGAGCCAGAGGATTCTCAACAGGAGTGTCTTGCAGATAGAGTTGAAGAATAAGCCGAAGCAGTTATCTCTTCTTAGTTGATGACCCTAGTTTTTTTTGTAGCATTTGCTTTTCCACTTCATCATTGTATTTTATTTTCTCCAGTAATCTTTTGTTCAGATTTGTATAAAGGGTATGTTTGACCCGAATTTTATGTCTTGGATGATATTCATTTGTGATATGTATCATTTTATTCCGTGTTGTTCATTATATTCTCGCTATCTGTGATCGGGGACTTGAGACTTTGCATTGTATTTATTTCTAGACGCTTAGCGTATTGGATTGAGAAGAAAAGAAAAGAAAAAAATGGTAGTGTATATTTCTTCTCAATCTAATACGTCGCGGGCTTGTTCACGTTTCGATTCCCGTGTATTTTGGGAAGCGGGGCGTGACATTGTGTGTGTGTAAACAAAGAGAAAATAAAATCAACTAAACTCAATATGAACACTAGTTTAGTAAAATGATAATCAAACAATATAAAATATAAAGCTTGATTGAGTTTAGAAAACTTCTCAATAGATCAAGAGTGGAAGGAGAAGAGTTGGATGCTCAAACACTAATGGATGATCTTCTCAAGTTCTTGTGAAATTGATTTCACAAACTCAAACTTCCAAATGATTAAAAGCTTCTTAAACCAAACTTAAACCCTTGTTAAAAACTCTTTAAACTTGTTTTATAAACACTCTCTTGTTGTGGAAGAGTTGAAGGCAATAGGGTATTTATACCCACTCAAAACTTCAGCAAAAACCCAAAACAAAATGACCAAAAAACCAAAGAATCAGAAATCTGATTATGTACCAAAACTAGCCGTTGGAGTCAACGGAGGTCGACCATGAAAATCTCACGGTCGATCGCGAGCCACTTTCGAAGCTGAGAATTTCCAGAGACTTTGGCGGTCGACCGTGGCATTCGACCGTGGGAAAATTCGAGCTGACGATCGATCGTGGCGGTCGAGGGCGAGCTGATGGCTCCGCAGGGAAAAACAAAGGCGCGGTCGACCGTGACGGTCGACCGTAAACTGACATATGAAATACAGGTTTGGAAGTTATTTTTTGATTTTAAAACCCTGTTTAAAAATATCAAATAAACTCAGAAAAATGCAAAACTTTGGAAAATGATTGTAAACATGATAATACACATGCTACAAAAACTAGTTTACAAAAAGAACCACCCAAATGAGAAATATCATCATTTTATAAAATAGTCCAAAACATGAAAATGTGAACATATGAGTTTTGACATTTTAGCTTAACCATGTTTTGAAACAATACAAAATGATTTTATAGACTTAAAAAAAGATGTAAACTATTGTGAAACCAATAAAATGTGTGTGTATATGATATTGAGCTTAACGTACTTAACACATAATATAACACCTACACTAAATTACCCAAGCTTGATGAAGGTCTTCAATGAGCTCAACTTGGTACACTTACGGATGAAGCTTTAACTTGGATCTTCAACTTGAATTGTACATAGCTTCACCTACTATTCCGCCAACCTCCATTGGATATTATCGTTGAAGTGCAATCCATCCAACCTCCAACACGTTGTTTGCCTAGAATAAATACGAAAACATAAATACTAGACAAACAACATTAAGAGTAAATTGTTTGTTAAACATCATCAAAACAAGAATGCCAACACTTTTACCCATGTAGAACTACGAAAAAAAGTGATCTATGTGAGTAACCTATGTTTAATAGCCAAGGGACTTGAGCATAAGTTATACAAATTAAGAAATCCTACATATAGCTTGAAATATTTTTCTAATGTGTAGTATTTTCAATCCTAATGGACCATAGTGCGTTAGATTTTCGGATGATCGATTCAGATGGTGGAACCACCTACACTAAGCTAATAGTGGTTTGAGGCCTATCATCATATATTAATGGCATATTGTTGATTTGATGTAGCATGGAGACCATTGGGAATTCAATAACTAAGAGTTAGGCTCTAAGTATAGAGCAATGTCCTGATATTAAAGCAGTGAAGAAGCTAATTCTAAATATCTTTTCACGGAGTGTAGTCGATAGTTTCATATGCATACAATAATCGACACATCCTCTGTAGTAGGACAGATGAGTAGGCATCAGTCCAATTCTAGTATGACTTACTGGGATGAGTTGAGAGAATTCTTAGATATTTGATTTAGATTACACATTATGGGTTTTTCTATGATTGAACAAATCCTTACCTATAGACATATTCAGATGTCGAATAGGCCAATAATGTGGAAGGATGAGCATCAACGTCTGGTTATGTTATCTTACTAACTGCTCATTTCTTAGAGTATTAAAAAGTAATAGTATATAACCCTTGTCCACATAGAGCGGAGCTTGTGATGATATGGATGCAGTCTTCTTATAAGATTCTTGGATAATTCGGCTGTAGTATGACATGTAGAGGATACAGTGATTCTCTATTGTGTTAGCATGTCGACTGCTGGTTATACGATAGGCCCAAATTAGTTTAGGAAATCAAATTCAAATCCAAATTAGGTGTCACTTCATTAAGAACTAAGAGAGGGAGGAGGTTGTGTTGAGTGTATCCATATGAGTCAGTTGATCGGTTATTAATTGGTAATGGAAATAGCTGAGAAATAGCTTGTGCAACACACTTGAGCTTTATAGGCTACATCTTTAGTGACAAAACCTTTATTTTATGTTACTTGAGACCTTAGACACTTAGGTTATTATAGATGATGACTTTATAAGAGATTATTTTTTATTTGATTGTCATTTTCTCATCTATATGCATAGTTGGGATTAGTTATGTCTTATTATTGATCACTTATTATGGCATGGATTTTATTGTATATGATGCATATATGGTGCACAAAGTGCACTATGTGTACTATAAGAAAGTTACATTAGCAGGTTAGAAATTATATTAGACAAAAGTGTTAGATCTCATGTTTATGAGCCTATTATCTAATCTTGTTTTGATGATTAACAAATATTTTCTAATCTTGTTTTCTAGTATTTATGTTTTCCTCCAACATGCATCCAAGTTGGATTTGCGCCTTAACGACGATATCTTGGAGGTTGGTAAAAATTGGAATAAAGCTTTGCGCATTCAAGTTAAGACTTACTATCATGCTTCATCCCGCTACCAAGATCGAGATTCATGAAGATCATTAGCTTGGTACAGTGTTTATTAGTCTTAGGTATTTATACTTTATGTGTTTAATACTTAAAGCTCAAATTATACACACACACATTATTTGATTTATCACATTATATACATTTTTTAGTTTATTGACTTTATCATATAGTTTTACATCTTTTCCAAAGTCTATAAATCCATTAAAAAGAATCTCAAAACTTGTTTGAAAGAATTTCATCAAAATCAAGTGTTTAACAATTTCGTGTTTTTGATCGTATTTGCAAAATGATGATTTTTCACAAATGGGAAATGTTATTTTAGAAATTCCTTCTCTAATATGTTTATTTTTATATATATAAACATTTTTCCAAGTTTTACTATTTTTGGTTATTTTAGTTTGAATTTAGAAAATTAACTCTTCAAGAAAAACAAAGTATCTGAAATATCATGTTATCAGTTGACCGATTGAAGAAACCAATCAACCGACCAGAGCAATTTTTATAGCCATTCTTTTAAAGTCTAAATCAATCAACCAATAAACTTGATCAGTCGACCGATCAACGGTCATCTTACTATAACAGCTAGTTTTTATTTCTTGTTGTTTGAGAGGCTATAAATAGTCCTCAAGCTTTATTTGATGAACCAAGTTTGTTTGGCTAGTTTTTGGTCTGGTTTTTCAAGAGTTTAAGTGTGTTTTGGTTTATGCAAAAAGTGTTTTACAAAGCGAAGGATTTTAATTTCGGTTTTGAGGTGTTCAACCTCAACTCTCCATATTTAAATCTCTTTGTTTGGAGAAGTTTTCTAAACTCAATCTCTACCTAATTTATATTTTGATTATCATATATAAGATAGAATTAATTGAGTTTGATTTTGTTTCATTCATTGTTTACATAACCAATTGAGCTTTGGTATTTCACATATAGTATACACTAGTAGAAAACAGGGCATTGGCGACGGGGAAATCCGTCACCAATGCCCCAAAATCCGTCACAAATACATATTGGCGACGGGCTTCTTTCCGTCGCCAATAAATCCGTCGCCAATAAGTATTGGCGACGGGTTTACCCGTCGCCAATACTTATTGGCGACGTACGACTATTGGTGATGGATTTCTTTGGCGACGGGTTACTTCCGTCGCTAATAAACATTGGCGACAGGGTAATCCGTCACCAATGTTTAAACATTAGCGACGGGGTAATCCGTCGCCAATGTTTAAACATTGGCGACCGGAAAATCCCCATTGGCGACGGGAAAATCCCGTCGCCAATAAACATTGGCGACGGAGTGATCCGTCGCCAATGTTTACACATCGGCGACGGGTTACCTGTCGCCAATAAACATTGGCGACAGGAAAATCCGTCGCCAATGTGTTAAACATTAGCAACGGGGATCTACCCGTCGCCGATGTTTGAAACATTGGCGACGGATTACCCCGTCACCAATGTTTAAAACATTGGCGACGGATATTCCCGTCGCCAATGTTTATTGGTGATGGGGAAATCCATCGCCAATGTATATATTTACGCAAAAAATTTTTTTTTAGATTCTGGCAGCCTCCCATACGAGAGAATACACATATAACCTGTATCAACATCAATTCAATGACAATATTTACCAACATATCATAAAATCAATCATGATATTCATTCACATTCCAAATGAATACTCATTCAATTTCATCCATCAATCCACAATATCAAATAATACTCATCATATATCACAATCACAATATATCTCACATGCTCAAATAATATTCATTCACTACGCAATAAAATCACAAATATACTACATATATGTAAAATCCAAAAGTCATAATATGTATTAACACACAAGTATCACTCATTCCTCGTCGTTGTCGGCATCCCTGTTATCAGCATCATTAGAACGTCGTATCGTATTGCTGCTCCCTACGGGAGTACCTCCTCCAACCTGAAAATATTATCACTCCACATAAGATATATATATATATATACAAAAAATATCATAATAAATACACTTAGCCAAAAATTGCCTTTTACTTTTCCAAATCTCTCAACTTTTATAAGGGACTGTTGTTGAAAGAAGAATGGCTAAAGCTTCCTAATCAAGAAAAGATGTATCCAAAGATTCTTTAGAAGCATAAAGATGAAGGCTTTTGTAGTGATTTGCTTTAGTAGCTTCCTTTTATTTTTGTTAAAGGGTGAGTATTTTTGTAAGGAATGAACCATCGGTGTGCTACTTTTTCTACTAACATTTAATTAAGCTTTTGTTTCCCTAAGATTTGCTTGGCATTTGTTCAAATGTACTTTATGTATCTTCTTTCCTATATTAATAGGAATTTATAAAATTGTGATATTTGTATGTTCCATTTGCACTGATCAGAAGTGATGTTGTATGTTCCAAAATGCTTAAGCTTATGAATTATCGGTGAATAATGACAATGTTTATCAAGAAATATAGACATGTTGATGTTCATGAAAAGTATATCTACATGTTGATTAGAAGACGGTTTCATCTTTTATGACAGGATTACCAATAATAAGATATATATACCAAAAGTATCATAATAAATACATATATGTCACGTCATACATACCTCTTCATCACCATGAACTTCATGCTCATTAAACGCCAACTTAAATATCTCTAAGTATATCGACTCAGGAAGAATCTCCTTCAACGATGGACAATCACTGAGGCGCTGCACAACATCCCAAGTCGATTGTGCACCTCCTAGCTCGCGCGTAATAATGGGAATAAATTGAAAAAACATGGAGGGTTGAACATTGTCCATTAAATACCGTCCAATTTTAGCCACGACGTACGATGTCCCATATGGTCGCTTTGAGGTCACGGACGTGTTGTTTTGTATATTCCTGCTAGTGGAGACTATCCTAACTTTTGCACTTGATAAAGGCACCCTCCCTTTCTTGATTGGTCTAGAGCCATAAACTCCATCAACAATTTCCCTCCACTGCTCTCTAGTCATGCGATTAGGATCGGTAGGAGTGTTCTCTATGCTCTGAGACTGGGACAAGACAAAGTCTTGTGAAGCTTCAAGCGCCTCCTAAATAACAAATAGCAATAGAATAGTCATATAACAAATAACAAATAGCAATAGAATAACAAATAACAAATATGTACATCAGGAAGCAATAGATTGCTACACCTTAATTATTCAAATAAAAGCGCGAACTATTCATGTCAATAAAATATTTGATTTTTTTCCCTATGCATAATAAGTTAAAAGAATTAGAAATTACAGTTTGAAACAGTCTGAAAATAAGTATTGTGTCAACTGTTCTATATTGAACTGCAGAAAATTCACCTGTGGTTTTATTGAGCAGGTGGTTATTGTGCCTGGGGCTGAGAATTGAAGGCCCTTCGGCAATGAACACGGCGTATCGTCGTAATTGGACAACTAGCTAAAGCATATACTTGTCTAGAAATTGATTTTCAGAATAAAAGAAAGATGATTTTCAAATTTGAAGGTAACAAACACATTATTATGCATTCATTTTTTAAGTGAAATTAAATTACAGCTATTTGTCTTACAACGTGCGTTGATGGTTGTGAACCCCAGAAAAAACCCTAGAAGTTAAAAAACTAAAATTACTCACTAATTACTGATAATTGTCTCTCAAGTTAATTAATTTGATAATTATAGATGTGTATGTAATCATGCATATTTGCAACGAGGAAAGAGTGATTATCGTGGGCCACGCTGGTTCGCTTTTGTCATTACTGTCATAACATATAATAAGGTGATACTTGATTATTAATACCACTATTTCTTGGTCAATAAAAAGGTCCACAAATATTCGAATCTCCACACACATAAATAAATGGTATTCGAACATTGATGTATTCTAATTAGAAATACATTAGTGCCAATATTGAAATTAAGCTTATACTTACATGCTATCCTTAATTTTTGCATCTTTCCCTCCTTATCTATAGCGCCTCGGGTGGTGTATATTCTCTTTTAGCAAGAAGAGTTGGCGGCATAGTCAAGGCGTCCTGTGAATAATCAAATTTCAAGTTATTTCTAATAAAGTATGAAATAATAACATGAGTTAGGTGAAGAATAAAAATTGTCTTACAAAATGACTTTAAAAATGACTTAAAAAGTGCAAACTAATGTATCTATCTAGAACTAGAGATCATAGCTAACAAATTGATTGACAAACATAAAACCTATGAACACCAAGAATTGCATATAAACCAAAACAATCGGACATTTACGTGGTCTATTCTAAGTTTCAAATTGATTGAAGAATTCCCTCCTTTCAATGTCCTCCTCTCAACTTTCAAAAGCAAGTACATTTACGATTGTCCTATCTCAGTTTCCCAAAACCCATGTGTAGCCAGCCAACTATCAGCCAGAATCGGAAAATAATTAAATTATTAATTTAACTTGCTAAGTTTCCTATATATAACAGACTTGTTAGCAGCAGAAGATCACCACATTGCAGACTTTTAACGAGGAATAAAGTCTTTTTGGCCAGCAATGATTTCCCATCTCTTTCACCCCCTCAAAAATAACAATAACAAAATCTATACTCCCCTACGCTTTCTATCCCCCACCGTCTTTCCCCTCCTTAAACAAAATGTAGAAAGAGAAAAAAATGCCCGACCAAAAAATATTTGAAAAGAATGATTTTACAGCGAGGCGGGTCGCGGCGAACGCAGGTGGCTGATCCGGTGGAGGCGGGTCGCGGGCCGACGCAGGTGGCTGGATCGCGCGAGGCGGTCGCGGGCGCGCGAGGTGGCGTGGATCCTGCGGCGGCGGCTGCTAGTGATGAGATATGGAGAATGAGGAAAAACAGAGAGAGAGAGAGGGGCTGAGAATGAGTATAGTGGGCTAGGTTTGGTTTGGGAAACTTAGTTTTAACCCTTAAAGTTTTAATATTTTCAAATATTGCCCGTAAATCATCAGAAATTGCTAGTGCAACCCTCAAATTAACTATTATTATCAATTATCTTTTTACATCCTTAAGGGGGGGGGGGGGGTTATTCGTGGGTAAATTAGGGTAAATTGTTCAATGGGTAATTTTACCCAATAGAGATATTGAGTGGGATAAAGTGGGGGGATAATAGGACAATTTGAGTGGACAATTAGTATGACATCTTTTTATAATATTATATTTAAGTTCAATTAAATTCAAGTTTAACTTGATATAACATCAAATGATAAATAAATAATATTATAATATACAATATGTTATTTTTAAGATTATTTAATATAAAATATTAAAATAATATATAATATTAATAATATCAATAATATCATATTAATCAATCTTTAAATATTTTGATGTTTATTTTAACTATTATGCTATCTTAACAAATTTTTTATTGCAATAAATATTTATCATTCATACATCTATAACAACTTATATGATATATATTTTTTTCCAGATAGAAGGTGGACGTTAAATCACCCATAATCCATTTAAATACATCCATAACCAACATTAAATTAACTACTAGGCTGAAGAGTTCACACAAAAATACAAGATAAAACATTCAGATGATAATTACCAAGAATTTCTCGGATACAAGATAACTTACTTCTCATTTAGGCAGCACTTTTAAAAATGGAGATTTTTTTTAAAAAAAGCACTTTTACAAATTACTCACCCAAATCATGAAAATTTCTATAATACCTCTCAAAACATCACAATATTTATAATTAGTTAAAACGTTAAATTTAAAGAAATATTCCTTTAAATAAATATTTTATCAGTTTCTCCTTAACTTTAAACGTGGAAAACCAAGTCACCCCCCCCCCCCCCCCCCCCCCCCCCCCCTTAAAAAAAAATTCTTTAATATATATATATCATATTCGCTCGAACTCAATTTCGACGGCTCTTTCTCCTCTTAACCTTATAAAAACTCCAAGAGAACTCTATCCAAACTATTTTCATCCGGTTTTTAGTGATTAAATCTAATTTAGCTCTTCTCAAATTCATTAATGATGTTTACAGGCTCAAGTTCATATGTAAACGAAGCCAATAGTAGTAGAGGTCATCTAATCTACTAGCATAAAGAATAAAAATAAATAAATTTTAAAATTAACATATATAATTCCTAATTAGTTAAAAAGGGCTATGATAAGTTCTGGTATATCAATAGCAAGATCAATATGGTTACATGTTCGTACCACGTATAACTAAAAATGATATTCTCATTGGTATCTCACCATTTTCTCATCATTTTTACTTTAAATAAATTTTGATATTAACTATCTAAATAATATGAAATACCTTTAGTTTGGATTCACTGAGATTAGCCAATAGTAGTAGCACACCTAACTAATTGTATGCATTCTTTACAATCAAGATCGTAGAGAATCCGAGATGTCAAGTTAAGAAAGCTTTCATAGCATTAAAAATAGTTCACAGGGTTATGACAGAAACGGCCCAAGTGAAGGAGTAGTTTGTGAAATTTAGCCCTTATTTATTCATATAGGAAACTTGCATCAAACATCCATTCATTTATTAACGAGAAAACTACTAGATTCGTTCTCCAAGCAAATTCAAATTCAGGAAGCATACATCACTTCTCTCTGAAGAAGAGACATGCCTCCAGTGACATAGTTGTGACTACAGCCTCCTCGACGGTGACGCTAGAGGGGAGCAGGGGGCCCTTGAGAAGGTTGCCAAACAACTGTCCTGGGTCATAGTAGACTTCCACGTCCTCAGCTCTCAAGCTATCATCTACCTGCGTGGAACAAAATAGTATTGGACAAAAGCAATCGGACATTTACGTGGTCCTATTCTCAAGTTTCCCAAAACCCATGTGTAGCCAAGCCAACTATCACGCCAGGAATCGGAAAAATAATTAAAATATTATTAATTTAACTTGCTAAGTTCTCCTATATATAACAGACTTGTTAGCAAGCAGAGATCACCACATTGCAGACTTTTAACGAGGAATAAAGTCATTTTTTGGCCAGCAGATGATTTCCCATCAATTTTTTATGATGGACACATTAGCATTGACGACGGATCACCAATAAGTATTGGCGACGGATTCGAATACATTGCCAATAAGTATTAGTGACGTATTTGAATCCGTCACCAATAAGTATTCGCGACGGAACATTGGCGACGGATTAGATCCGTCGCCAACACGTATTGGCGACGGATTAGATCCGTCGCCAATAAGTATTGGCGATGGATCTAATCTGTCACCAATACATATTGGCGACGGAACATAGGCGACGGGTCAAATCCGTCTCTAATAAGTACTGGCGACGGATTTGAATCCGTCGCCAATATGTATTGGCGACGGATCTAATCTGTCTCCAATACTTATTGGCGACGGAATATTGACGACGGGCCGAATCCGTCGCCAATAAGTATTGGCGATGGATCTAATTCGTCACCAATACGTATTGGCGACGGAACATTGGCGACGGATAAAATCCGTCGCCAATAAGTATTAGCGTCGGATTTGAATCCGTCGCCAATAAGTATTGGCGACGGATTAGATTCGTCGCCAATACTTATTGGCGACGGAACATTGGCGACGGATCTAATCCGTCGCCAATAGTTATTGGCGACGGATGTTATCCGTCTCCAATACTTATTGGCGACGGAATTGATCTGTCGCCAATGTTTTTTCGTCGCCAATACTTATTGGCGACGGAAAAACATTGGCGACGGATCAAATCCGTCGCCAATACAAACAATGGCGACGGGACTCTCCCCGTCGCCAATGTTCCGTCGCCAATGTTTGTATTGGCGACGGATATCAAATCCGTCGCCAATACCCCGTCGCCAATACTCAGTTTTCTACTAGTGATATTTGGGTTATGAGAGTGTTTTCATTGAGAGAGCTTACAAATTCGTTCACACTTGTTTAGAGAACAAAATCTTTATTCGAGATTATAGTTAAACACGTTGTAATATACAATGACACTTAGAGAAGTGGTTGGAGAGATACCAAGGTTAATTCTAAGAGGAGTGGGTTGGTAGTAAAGCCTAGGAGAGGTTGTAAATCCAAACACTTGAGGAAGGTAACACGGGTAGTCCAACACTTAGAGGAGTGTGGCTTGTGGGATTGATAACGTGTATTGTAAACGTTATCGGTGAACATTAAAAACCATTATTGTGTAGTTCGTGTTGATATAGTGGAGATCTCCTTGAGGTGAGGAGGGGAGACGTAGGTCGTAGGTTGACCGAACTCCGTGATCAATTCTTGTTTTTTTGCGATTGTGTTTTTGGCGCACTATTTCTCTTTATATCTTATTCTTATTGTTTATATCACCTATTGTATAATTGTTTATCCTTGCATATCCTCTAGCATATCATATTGTCAAGGACTTTGCATTATTAGTTTTAATTTGGCATCTAAATCTGATTAGATTAGCAATTATCCTATTCACCCCCTAGGGTACTTTAAAAAAGATCCCCTTTAAAGATTTGGTATTTGCCAAAGCTGAGACTGAGTACTAGATGTAACGCAACATGAAAGTAAAAAGCCTCAGAATCTATCAAGCGTTGTTCTTTAAATACAAAAAGATATAGCTACAAGAATCAAACCCACAAAGTAATTTAAACGAAAATGTTATTGAAGAAAGATAATGATTCTAGGGCTTATAATTCTCTGCTTAAAAAAAACAAATAAGACTCCTACTAGAACTAAGATTTATCAAAAATAGAAAAATAAAAACCTACCCTAAAAGACTACCTATGATTGAGGAAATAAATTAGTCAAATTTAAAATCAAACCATATTCGTTTCCTAATCAAAACAGACTTCTAAAATATTACCCAAAATATTAAAATGATAAAAAGTCTGATATCTCTCAATTTGGAGGAAATCTCATGAAGAGACAACTATAGACCGAACAATAGTGCATTTGGTTGACTCTGCCTTGCAAAAAATACATAATTTTCAGCTACTACTTGTGCAATTCTGATGCACAGTTTGGAAGATATGACATATTCTTCATTGTGGGTCAAATTATTTTGTGAAGCCCTCGTTTTGACTTATAACAATCTATATTCTCAATGAATGCATCCGCTGTGCACTCTACTTCAAGATGTTATTTGGCTTGGAGTAGTGATACAACTATCATAGTACTGGGTATGGTGATAGTCGTAGTGCTCTATTAGTTGTCTTGACTAGGTTAAGATAAGGTAGTTGTCTATTTATATGCCAAAGCAACCAAAGTTGCAGCTTCACATCAATTGTACCTATTTGCTAATAGCTAGACTAAGGGGTCTAACTGGGCAAATAGGTGTAGGCTTGTCAGGAGATCATAGGCATATCGTGGGGCGATATGATCGGACAAGTTCATTACAAGTAATGGGACTTAAGACTAAACGATATTCATTTAATGATGTGTGCTTTCAAGGTGGGGGTGGGGGGAGGAGATGAAATATTGTATCACATTATCATGCGACATGCGCTTTGGTCGAATATAAGGAGATCAAGTGATGGATCCCTACTCCTTTGGTGTCTAAGCCGTTATACATGATCACCAGTAATGGAGGCCAGTCAACTATACGCTTAGAGACATTAGGATATTTAGAAAGGCTGCTATGAGTGTCTGCTAGTTTGGCTGCTATTTCCTACCATGATGAGACAATACCGCACATACATGATAGTATTAGAAAAGCAAGTAATTAGCACACTTAACTATTCAAGGCTAGAGGAAGAACGATTGACATCTCCTAATTGCAACACATGTGCAACTCTTATTTATGCTAGTGTTAAGATTTAAGGGTGCGATGAAACAAGGATAGACCATGGTCTTTATGTACGTTTTTTTAGGGATCGAAGGCACTTTAGTAGATACGGTTGATCAGATCTGGAGTACAAGATACCACATACTTACACTTTTGGTTTGTATAATTTTATTTTTAGGGAGATTCTTATATCAGTCCTAACAAAATATGGCAATGAGAGTATACGCTTACAGGTTCTCAAAAGTCCATGCTAGACTAATGATGTATGGACATATTATTGATAAAGAAGGAGAATCTTAGGGATATTTTGACTTGAGGAGTCAATGGTTTAGGGAGTTGTCTTAGAGATTGTTAGATGACACCCACTTATTTGTCAAAATGCGAGTATGTTAATAATTGTGTTGCCCAATTGAGTGGGTGAATCCTAAGAGGGCTCAAATTGGTCTTTACTAAACCACTTGCTAATCCTGAAGGGTTAGGTTTTATCTTCTGCTTTATGTATATGTACTTATATAGAGATTAAAATATGGAGAAAACATGCTATTGTCATCTTCTTCCTCTCTCAATTCTATGATTTATGTGTTAGTCATGGGGGTGATATGCAGGGGCTTCTCACCGAAGCAACAGTGTGGTCACCTTCCGGCCATTGTTCAAAGGTCAAAAAGAGATGCATGGCAATCCTTCACGTGATGTGGGGTAGGTAATCTCTAATCAAGATATTTTTATATTCATATATGATCATGAATACTTTACAGTGATGAAGGAGGAGAAAAACCAAGACCACGTTTCAGTGGAGATACAACATGAACTATCTATCGAGGACTTTCTCAAAAAAAAAAAAATGATAGAATTATGATATTAGTTAGTTAAACACACTAGCTTATGCATCAAAAGGCATAAGGATCTAGGTGCACATTGTTATGTAATATGTTGATGTGTGTCTTATGTTTACTGCTTGTGGTTAGTTTCCTGGTTCATGTTTTCCTGATCATTGTGGTTGATCAAAATAAATAAATAAATAAATAAACAAATCATTCAACAAGACCAGCTAAATACAAGTGTCGGGCCATCAAAGACAGTTTAGTCATTTGATATGACCAAGGAACTCAATAATCAAACGAGTCCGTAAATTGGCTAAAGATGTAAACCTACAAAAAAAATACTCATGTCAAAATTGGCTGACATCAACTCAAGAAGGCAGAATTTGGATGCTAGCTCCGCGTGGCTGTTAACCCTGCATGACTGTTAACCCCACATGGCACTTAAGCTAACATGAGCTTAGCCCCACGTGACTCTTAACCCTATAAGGGGGATGATTTTAGTTCCAAAAATTTCATTGTACTTAAAGTATAGAAACATAATATTAAAAATATAACATGAAAACATATAAGTATGGTAACATAATCTAGAGTATAGCCTGAAAAGACATAAATATGGCTAAATAATGAAAGTATAGCAGGAAAATGCTGAAACTATAGCATAAAAAGACATAATTATAGAATTAAAATACTGAAATTACACCAAGATAAGACATAAGCATAGAAACAAAAATCAAAGTATAAGCAAGAAAGAAGATAACTATAGCAATTTCAGTACTAGTTTGTGAAATTTTTAGCGGGTTATTTGCACTTCAATACCGCAAAGTTTCATCATTTTTTAACTTTGATACCCTGTGAAGTTCAATTTTGAGAACTTGATACCCCCAAAGTGCAAAGAAAATACTTTTTTGTTCAAGAATATCAACACATAGAAAAGTAAATGATAAACAAATTTTCTTAACGTTTCCTTTTTTTTAACTACAGTATGGGGAGATTGAGGAACATAGTAAAGGTTTTGGGGGTATCAAATTGTTAAACTTACGTCAATTGTCAAAATAGAACTTTAGCATATATATCAAAAATAAATTAAAGACTGAAATTTTTGGGTAGTGAGGTGCAAATAAGTTAACTTTTAGGATTGTCGATTGTGAGTTGCTAAAGTCAGATGCTTTCTGTGTAGATGGCTACTTTGGCTACTTATTTTGGACTTGGACAGCAAAGGCACAGGTGACACTCTCTAGCTCTTCCTATATTTTGTGTTCCTTTTAAGAATTTTAGGTAAGTTTTTTGATATGGAAATCAATTGTTTACAGGAGCTTAAATTTCAGTTCCTGCTTGCGCTCAGAATGATGAGGAAGAAGGTGAAGAAGAAGGAGAAGAGGGCCTGAGTAAATGTATAGGGAAGGAGTTGAAGAAGCTTCTGCAGTGTCATAGCCATTGTAAATAATTTATGTAAAAGTTTGTAAACAATTTATGTATCTCTTTACTATTTTGTTGAATGTATTATTTGAATATAATAAAATTTGATATTGGAATATAATTAGATTGTGTTGGATATGAATATAATTTATTGTTCAATATCGTGTACACGCACTCAAAGTAGATTCTGCAAAAAAAAAAAAAAAAAAAACTACTGTAGCATAGCATCCTAGACGGAAATTCCGTCTAGGATGCTCAAATTCCGTCTAGGATAGCTTATTTTTTAAAAAAAAATTAAAAAACATCCTTCAGTCTAGGATGAGTATCCTAGACGGAAATTTTCGTCTAGAATACTCATCCTAAACAGAATTTTTTTCCGACTAGGATGAAGTATTCTAGACGGAATTTTCGTCTAGAATATTCCGTCTAGGATGTATTCTAGACGGTTTTGAATTCCGTCTAGAATATTCTGTCTAGGATGTATTCTAGACAGAATTTCGTCTACAATACTACATCCTAGACGGAAACTTCCTAGACGCGTATTCTAGATGGAATTCCGTCTAAAATACACATCCTAGACGGAATTCTGAGTATCCTAGATGGAATTTTCCGTCTAGGATACCTTATTTTTTACTTGTGCAACTTGATCCTTTAACACCAAAAGGCTTAAGTACAAAAGCAAACACATTGATAATTTCCATTTCACATTCAAAACTTACAAAAATATGTTGAAAATTTTCAAACTTACAAGAAGCATAATAGAAAATCATCGAACAAAAACATGCCACCAAATTTTTTTAAGGATTTGCAAGAAAAAACCTTGATGTTTAGGAATGTAAAAAATATCCCTGACAATTCAATATTTACAAAAAAGCCTAAAACTTTAAACCTATAAATAATACACCAAATATCCAGAAATTACAAACACCCCTCAAAAAATTACAATCTGAAAAAATATCTCGAAAAATTCAACAATTGCAAAAACACCCTAAAAATTTATAAAGCACTCTAAAAGGTTATAACTTACAAACATTTGTAAAAAACACAAGTTAATAAGTTTTGATCTTTCAAGGTGTTTTTGTAAATTTTAAAAAAATTGAGGGTGTTTTTGTATAATTTTTAAATCTTATTGGTGCTCTCTATAAATTCTAAATTTATTTGAGGGGGCTATTTATAATTCCTAGTTTGCAGCGTACTTTCTATATGTTTGAAAATTTTAGGATATTTTTCATAAGTTTTGAATTTGTAAGGTGTTTTATGCAATTCAAAACTTGTCGCATGTTTTTGCAAATTCCAATAATTTTAGAGGAGAGGGGAGGAGGATAAAATGGGATTTAAAAAAAATTATAGGGGGTGACAGTTATGTAGTGTATATGAGAGATTAGTTTAGAGAAGAGTACTGAAAGTTCTTTGGCTTTATGGGTACAAATAAAACAACTTGGGTTTAAAGTATATAATCAGAGTAAAACATTACATTTAAAGGCAAAAATCCAAACTTAATTATAAGTAGGATAGATTGATTAGTTTGTAAAAGTGAGAAGATAAAATAAAGTATTGTTCAAATCTTGGGTGCAGTTTGGCAAGGGATTAAATACATATGGTTAAAGAGAAGGATTAACATAGTTAATCCATCAGGAAGGATTAAAAATAATATAATTCCATTTATATTAGATAGTTAACATGAAGTCTAACTTTTCTATGTTTGGCAAATAAGGAAAGTTAAATAGGTTAACCCCTTTATTTTTCTTAAAAAATACCAGCTTTAACCTTATTAAGAGTATAAAATTTTCAAATAAGTTAATATATTAAGATAATTTTTTCCTAATATAACAAAAATATATTCCAATAGTGAAAATGATTAAAAAATTACCTTATAAAGATTTAGTATATCAACTGCCTTTGAGATATAAGAACAAATGATGAAGTAATCGGTGGCTTATGTGCGTTTGTATAAAAGATAAATTCCCTACACACAAATATCTTTCTCTATCAATATCTCCTCAAACTAAGGCTCCGTTTGGATACCATTGTGTTTTACTTATTTTCATGGTGTTTTTACCAAAAACAACACACCATGTATTTGGAAACCATGATGTTTTTTGAGCTATATCATCCTCAAACCAAAAACACAACACTTATTTCAAAACACCTTTTAGGTGTTTTAAGTTCGGTGTTTTGGTTTTGAGTTTGAAAAGGTGTTAATATAATATCTAACATAATATATTAAATCTAATCAATATAGAGTTATTATCGACATGTTTATTATATTATATTATACTATACTATATTATAGTTAATCTAATACATTAGTAATATTTATTAAATAATATAAAAATATAATAAATAAAATATCTTATATAATAATATAATAACATATTAAATACTAATATTATTTGTTAAATAAAGTATCTAATGTATAATAATAATAAGTAAATATAATAAACTAAAAAAAAAATAAGTTATTGAATAAATAATAATATATAATATTATATATAATATACTATACATAGTATAATACTATAATATTATTAACTTTTAAAAAAATAATTAATAAATTAATCAATTATAAAATTTAAATAATAGATAATATTATTTACAAATAATAAAAAATAATATAATAATATTAATATAATATATTGTATTAGTAAGTGCTAATATAATATATAAATATTACCATATTATATTAATAATAATATAATTTATTGTAAGTAAAATAATTTATTTGCTAACAAAATGTAAAATAATATATTCATAAATAATAATATTTGTCTATATCATAAAAATTATTATTATCAATTACTTAAAGTACTAATTAATTAAAAAAACCTCTAACATACTTAAAACTATACTATAATTATATAAATATTAAAATATTTATAATATATTAATTATTAATAACATACTAGTTATAACATAATTCTTTATTTTAATAAATAATATTATATATAATGAATTGTAATATAATAATTATTATAATATAATATAACTCATTAAAGTACAATATGATATTATAATACATTATACAATATTATATAATATTATATTTAATACTTATAATACTATGATAATGCAAACTAAATATTATAACATTTTATTTACAATATATTTATTATATTAATATATAATATATTAATAATATGTATAATACTAGTGTTGTAATGGGTCACACTAATGTTAACAAAAAATATTTAATATGGTGTTTTAAAAATATTTTAAGGGATAAACACAACACCATAGTGTTTTTTTATAAAAACACAACAAAAAACACCATGGTATTCAAATGAAGCCTAAAATATCTTTCATAATGTTTTTCACTCCACCAAAACATTCCCTCTATCAGATTACTATGACAATGTAATTATTTTTTATTGACATCTCTTGCGCTTGCCTGAGAAGGTGGAGTAGCTTACTTAGGTTAAGTGGTCCTAGTCACTTATTAAGGGTTAACAAATCCCTTAGACCTAATTTGATTTTCCAAACAGTGAGGCGTTTTAAAATAGTTCGGGCACACCTCCTCAGCCCTTGTTAGTTTTTTAATACGGTTCGGACTACTTTTAAGTGGGAATTACTTAATACCCAAGAAAGAGACTAAACTAAACTCATCCCACCCATACCTTTATATCAGGTATTAATAATCCAAGTGGGTTAGAAAATTTTTAATAAAATAGCCCACTTTCTCTTCTTTTTTCTTTCCGCTAATATTTTTCCGCCATTGTTTATTTTTTATGAAATATTTTTGTTTATGATTAATTTTTTAGGGAGTATCTATTCATATAAAAATGAAAAAAGAGAAAATTGATGCTCTTCTCATATCCGATTTCACATTTGTTGCTCTCATCCAGTGAAAATTCAACCCATTTTTGTTCCCTTTACATCTTCCAATCGATTGTGGTATGATTTTTTTTTACTTGTGTAGTTTCTAGATCTAGGGTTTGTATAGATTTTTTGTATTTTATTATAGTTGATCTTTTATCGATTTGTTGATGTATCATAAATGATGATTTCAAAAGGGGTATTGATTATATATAAAAACCCACCTATATTGTTTATGAAATAAAGATCTATAACACTTATCAAATTAATTATTAATCATGTATATGTATTTCACTTTTTTTATCATAATTGTTTAATAACATGCAGATAAAAATCCAAAAGTCTAAATAATTCTATGTCATGACGTATTTGAGATAATAGTACATAGTGAAAGAAGAATATTCATATAAACATCTAAAACTAGCGAACCCTTTTTCTACATCTAACGTTAATTTTTGTTAGTGGGACGCTACCCCTAGAAACCCCCGCTAGTCGCGAGTTCTTCTTTTGATATTAAAAGTTGGCTCTCGGTGACATGTAAATTTTGCATTATTGTGACATGAGGATATGTGAATGTGTATATCTGAGTTTCCTAGCATACTATATAGATTGGATTGAGCCTCACTTACTGCTAGTTTCTTTTTGGACTTTTCTTATTTGATAATATATAATTTTTTATAATCCACTATTCGCAAGTTCTCCCAAAAATATTTAATAAACACTCTTCTACATTAAAGCATTTGTTTTCATTTATTCATTCACCATTATGAAACATTAACTTTTTATTCCAGTTGAAAAAAAAATATAGATTCAAGTTTTTACAAAGTTTTGGGTTTTACTAGTTGATGAATTTTTTTATTTAATTCTAATAGGTGCATATGTGTTGTTCATGTATTTTTAGAGATGAGAAACCTTCAAGAATTCGTGGTTGTGTAATAAATTATGCTTACTTGTGCACCATCCTATCACAGTGCATGTTTTATAACTAATTAGTAGGTTGAGGAAAGATGAAAATGGTGAGAGATCGAGCAACTATGGTTTCTATAAGTAGAGAGGACAGATTATCAAGGAGAAGGAGGAGAATGGATTATCTTAATGACACAAATTAACGTTGTGTACTTAACATTGAGAGAACAATTAAGAATGACTAGGCATACATATGATCTATTGCGCCAATTGTTAGGAGTGAATGACTCGAAACATGTTACTGTTGAGGAACAACTATCGTTCTTTCTTCATATAGTTGTTGGCCATCATAAAAATAGAACTATTAAACATAGGATGTCAGGACAGATAGTAAGCAAGTGCTTCAATAATGCGCTTAAGGGAGTTCTCTGAATGCAAGGATAACTTTTAAAACAACCTGAACCTATTACAGAAGCATGCATCGTTAATAGGTGGAAGTGCTTTCAAGTAGAATACACCTTACTTTACACACAAATTCCTCTAAATCTTCATATATTAAAAAAAATTATTATGTCTAGAATTGTCTTGGAGTTCTTGATAGTACATATATTAGAGTGAGGGCACCCAAAAAAATCACCCAATATATAGGAGTAGGAAAGGTAACATTGCCACCAATGTATTAGGAGTGTGCACACCAGACATGTACTTCACTTTCATCTTTCCTTGATGAGAAGGATCAGCTGCAAATGGTAGTGTACTTTGAGATGCCATGACAAGAAGAAATGGATTAAAAGTGCCAACTAGTGAGATAGGTCAATCTACAGTTAATGTTCGTTCTTAATACTTTAAAAATATTTAAACTAATAGGTGTGTAATTTGATTCAGGATATCACTACCTTTGTGACACAGGTTACACAAATGGGGAGGGTTTTTTTGGCTCCTTATAGGGGTTAAATGTCCCACCTGACAACTTGGAGAGATAGGAAACAACCTGCATGTCCTGAAAAGTTCTTCAACATGACACACGCATTTGCCCGGAATGTTATGTAATGAGAATTTGGAGTTCTCAACTTCATTGGGCAACAGTCAGGGGTCCTTCATTTTACCTCGTCAACATTCAACGTCAGATTGCAACTGCAGTGGTACTTTTGCATGGCCTCATTTGTAGGGAGATGGGAGAGTAGGGATCCTATGGAAGCTAAGTATGATGTAGCTGCTACACATAATCATTTACCACTTGATTTTGAGTACAATTTAATTAATATTGTTGAAGCCACTGATGAATAGATTGATAATAAACACTAATGATTGTACTAATGTTTAATCAGTGGAGGGCAAGTAGGGTCTGTCCCTTCGTAAGGACAACCCTAACAACTATGATTTCTTATGAATTTGAGACTTGTGACAAACATCATAAGAAAAAATTGCTTCTTATGGATGTAACTATATAGTTTTTAGTGTTGAGCTCCTTGCATGTTCTAATATTTTAATAATGTAATATTTAAATTCCTTTTTTCCCTATGTTTGCACATTATTTATTAAAAGTTATACTTGGTGCAGACTTATTTTAATTTAGATATTGTTAATTTTATTTTTATTTTTTAATGTTGCTAATTGTTGGGTTTATTTTAACTTCATCTATGTGACAGCGATGGAAACTAACAGCAACCAAAGTTCCTAAATTTTGGTTACACGGCCAAGAGACAAGGTGAAAATTTCAAGGAGATCTTGGACTTTGATTGAGGAGAAAGCACTTATTGATTCTTACCACCACTTGATAGCTACAGGATGGAAACAATAGGATAACAATACTTTCAGACCTAGCTACATGAATGCTTTGGAAAAGTACATGTTAACGTTTTTGCCTACCACTGACTTGAGAACAAACGCACATCTCGATTTAAAAATTAAATACCGGAAAGAAGTGTATGGTTTCATTTATATTGCTTTAAGTACTAGTGGCATATTATGGAATAACACAACCAAAATGATCTCTATTGGCGACGGGGTATTGGCGACGGATTTCGAATCCGTCGCCAACACAAACATTGGTGACGGGAACAACCCTGTCGCCAATACCCCGTCGCCAATGTTTGCATTGGCGACGGGAATAACCCCGTCGCCAATGTTTTTCCGTCACCAATGAGTATTGGCGACAGGAAAACATTGGCGACGGATCTCATCCGTCGCCAATAAGTATTGGCGACGGATCGAATCCGTCGCCATACCATGGTTCGAATTGAAACTATAACTATAGTCCTCAGAGTTAATAAAATATATAATATATAAAAATTTCTACCCTAAACATAAGCTTGAATAAAAAGATTGTGAAAATATAAATTTTAATGTCAAAAGGTACATATCTGTTGAAAGAGATGAATCCGTCGCTAATACTCATTGGAGACGGATGCGTCTCGTCGCCAATACTAATGTGCCAATCGGAAAAATTTAACATTAGTGATTGATTATCCAATTGCTAACGAGTGACCCCCACAACAAATTAAGAATTATTTTAATGTTAGTCCCTCAAATATATAATATTTTAAAAGTAGTCCACTAATTTATGTAAATTGCTACATCTAGGATGTAAATGAACTAAATAATTAACAAATAGTTCGATAATTATTCAAATAAACTATTCAGTCATATTCGATTCGGTAGTTCATTTAACACATTCAAGTTTGCTAACGATTAGAATTTGACCAAATGTATATTCGATTCGTTTGTTTATTAAAGATTCGTTTACAATTAATCACATGTTATTATTTGTATTATTGTATATATGATGTCATATTTGTGAGTTTTTGGCTTCATCTTTGGTTAGTTTATAGAAAATGATGAGAAAAGTGTAAATGATGAGAAAATGGTAAATAATCAAATAATCTTAGATCTTAAATAATCTTAATCAAATAACTATTTCTACTTAAGTTTTATATACCGATTTTTAAACTCAAATAATCTTAAATCTATTTTCTAATTAAAATTTGATTTAAATATATACACATCATATATATAGTATAAAGGAATAATTTTTATTTATGAATTTTAATAATACTTGAAAAATAAATTCTTTAGCGGAATAAATATACTTTGATATTAAATAAGTATTCGTGAGTTTTTGACTTCGACTTTGATTAGTTAGAGAAAATGGCGTGAAAAGTGAAAATAATGAGAAAATGGTGAGATACCAATGAGAAGATCATTTTTAGTCATATGTGTTATGAACATGTAACCATATTGATCTTGCTAATGATATACTAGAACTTATCACAGCCCTTTTTAATTAATTAGGAATTATATGTTAATTTTAAAATTTATTTTCTTTTATTCTTTATGCTAGTAGATTCGATGACCCCCACTACTCTTAGCTTCATTTACGGATAAACCTGAGCCTGCAAACATCATTAATGAATCTGAGAGGATCTAAATTAGATTTAATCACTAAAGAAATGGATGAAAAATAGCTTGGATGAAGTTACTTTGGAGTTTTTATAAGGTTAAGAGGAGAAAGAGCCGTCAAAATTGAGTTATAGCGAATATGATATATGTTGAAAAAAGTCGTTTTTAATTAAAATTCAAGGGAAACTGGTAACAATAGTTTAATTTAAAGGATTATTTCTTTAAATCTAACCGGTGTTAACTAGGGGGCCTAATTGTAAACATTGTGATGATTTGAGGGATGTAATAGAAATTTCATTATTTGAGTGACTAATTTTGAAATATTGAAGATTTGAGGGACTACTTTGGAAATATTAAAGATTTGATGGACTAATATTGGACTAACCTAAACATTAACTTTGAAATTAAGGATGTAAAAGGAAATTTGATAATAATAACTGTAATTTGAGGGTTGCAATAGCAATTCACCTAAATGGCCTAATTTTAATTGTAATTTCACAAAAATCTAATATTACCCTAATTATAATTTTAATATCGTAATAATCCAACATTTAATATCGCATTCGTCGCCAATACTTATTGACGATGGATCGAATCTGTCGTCAATACTCATTGGTGAAGGATGCATTTTGTCGTCAATGCTAATGTGCCCATCGTAAAAAAATTAACATTAGTCATTGATTATCCCATTGTTAATGAATGGCCACTGCTCTTGGCTTCAAAACGAACATGTAACCATTTTGATCATTTTAAAATTTATTTTTGTTTATTCTTTATGCTAGCAGATTTGATGAGCTTCACTAATCTTGGCTTCATTTACGAATGAAATTGAGCATGCAAACATCATTAATGAATTTGAGAGGAGCTAAATGAGATTTAATCACAAAAAAATGGATGAAAATAGTTTGGATAAAGTTCTATTGGAGTTTTTATAAGGTTAATATGATAAAGAGTCGTCGAAATTGAGATAGAGCGAAGACGATATCTGTTGGATACAAAAAAGAAGTTTTTAATGTTTTTGGGTTTTCACATTTTAACGGGTCAACTAGGTCCAAAACGGATTTGATTTTTATAATTAAAAGTCAAGGAAAACTGGTAATACTAGTTAGATTTAAAGGAATATTTCTTTAAATCTAATAAGTGTTAACCAGGGGACCTAATTGTAAACATTGTGACGATTTGAGGGATGTAATAGAAATTTCGATGATTCGAGTGACTAATTTTGAAATATTAAAGATTTGTTAGTGTTTTTTATATATCCTTAAAACTTTTTATTAGTTTATTTCATTTTCCCCGAACTAAAAGAAAATAATTATTAACCACTATCTTCTAATTTGTTTTTGCTTTTTAATCCTTTTCATGAGTTAAAGAATTATTTTTAAATTACAAAAAATAATACATAAAAAATTTAAATTTTATTAATCTATTAAATATTTAATTATAGCTACATAATAAATCACATATTCAATACATAGTCTTAAAATTTAGTGCTCTAAATATATCCCCAAATAAAACATCACTCTTCCTCCGTTCTCTTGGTTAAGGGGTTGTTTGGATGTCTTTAGGAAACTAGTGTATTTATGACACAAAATAGAAAGTGGTTATCCACCTCACCACTTTCTATTCGAGTGTTTACATTATTTGGTTAGGAATCTTTGTGAATCCTAAAATAATAGTATTACATTGTTTGGATAGTATAATGTAAACTAGAATATTTATGACACAAAATGGAAAGTGGTTATCCACCTCACCACTTTCTACAAGGTTTTGATTTTTTTATTATTTTTTTGGACACATTTATGACATTGTGTAAGCTTTCCAACAAAATCACTCATAATTTTGGTGATTTTGCTTTCGGTGACACCTCATCAAAAGGTGTAAGCTTTTCATGTAAAAGAGAATTTAAACAAACAATGTAAAGTGATGAAAACTGACATTGGGACCCACTTTTTTACACTTTCCATCCTTTTACGTGATAAAAACATACAACCAAACAGCCCCTAACCAGCTTCCCCCCAAAATTTTCCCCCAAATTCTAAAATCCCGCCCTCTCTAAAATCCAGCCCCCTCTAAAATCCCTAACCCAATCTCTGTTCTCTCCGTTCTCTCCAACAGCCACCATCAACCTTCGTGCATCCTTCTTCTCCTCCTCCACTCCTCCTCCCTCTCGGACTCCCATCGTCTTCGTCCCTTCGACTCTCACGTGGCGGTCCTTCAGCTCCTGTATTCGTCGAACTTCGCCAACGTCGTGGTCTCTGTCTCCGACGCCCTCGATCTCCTCAACACCACCGCGACTGTCCCCCCTCCTCATCAGTGATGATCACCCCTTCCTCATCAACGATGACTTGTTGTAGCAAGCATAGTCCAGGTACTTGTGCATTCGTGCCTGGCCGTGGTCGCCGCCGCCGCGAAGAAGTCTGTGGCTGTGCTCAAGGGAAACTCCCAGGTCGAGGGCGTGGTCAACCTCCTTCAGGAGGATGATGGTTTGTTTCTTCTTTTCGTTCTAGCTCATTCTTTTCGTTAAAGTTTTGATTTTGATCCGTATTTGATTGCATCTGCCCTGATTGAGGTAGTGTAGCTATCGAATGCTGGGGATTGGGGGTTAAAGATTCATATTTTACGATAGAAGTTCACGAGAAAGGACACGAATAATAGTGTGTGGTCTACTTATCATACACCTTTTTTCGTCCCCTACTTAGTAACTAATATGACCCTGAAATATCATTTTGTTCATTGTATTAAGATCAGTTTGGGGGTTAGGTTAGCCAAGTAGGAGACAAATAGCATAGCAGTGTATGAATCATTAAACTGATATATATGCCACAGTGGGGATATACAAGTAGTGGATGATTTTTTCGGGACACGACATTGATGCGGCAATGCTAGTGAGCAGCAAGAAAAAGTTTTATTGCGGATGAACAAGTTTTGACTCTTCCTTCTTCCATAAATGATCTACGAAATGTCCTGAGTGTATATCTCTGATTCTCAAGTACTTCTCTCTTTTATCAGGTCCAACAACAGTAAAAGTTCGTGTCACTGGACTTACACCAGGACTTCATGGATTCCATCTTGTGAGTTTATTATTCATCCATCTATTATTTGAATCATTTGGGTGTGGCTTACATATCATGTTTATCCGACTTTACAGGAGGACATGAACTCAGCCTCAACACTGGGAATGCAGGGGGAAGATTAGCTTGCGGTGAGCAAATATTTTGTTTTCCCTTTCCAAAGAGCACTGAAATAAACATTATTTTTTGGTTGCCTTTCTCCATCTCTTTCTAACATTACCATTAAAGATGTTATATTTGACCGTAATCCTTTGTAAGTTTGTAGTATTGCACTAGTTTCCCCAATTTTTATCATTTTTCAGCAAGCTTGAAAATTCCTCATGAAGTCTTATTCATAATTCAAAGATTAATTACTCTTTGTTAAAGCATAAAGGATCTATTGGTAAATGTTTAATCTGAATATTATTCAGGCCTTTGACGATTCAAAATTATGATTTTGAACAAGACATGAAGTCTTAGGGGAAAAAAATCTCAAAAGTGGTTTGATTGAGTATTCATATTTATACATTACCCATTTGTTATGTTTGTATCAAATATCGTTTATTTGGTCTTCCGAATGTGCGAGTTTTGCCAAGGGACGTGCGTGTTTACAGAGCGTCATATGGGAAATAAAATAAGAATTCTCATGTTAAATCTTCTACAACTATAATGTTAACAGTTTTTGTTGAGGACTTTACATCATTTTATTTATGTTAATTATTTTAGGTAAGCTGCCTATTGTCATTTAATGTATTGCTTGCTTGAAATGTGCATGTGTTGTTGGGTTGACTCCAACTGAATGAGCTCTCATTTAATACATATTGAACCTCCTGCTTCTTCATCCTTGGAGTAAGGTTGAGGTTGCGTGCTTCTTTTCATGGGGAAGCAGGGTCTTCTTTGATTACTGTATTTGATTGGGGAGTTCATGATGAGTTGCTTACTTGTTGAACACGATTCATGTATTTGTACTGGTAATAAAATGACCTCATTGTAATTGCCCAAATTGAGGATTCATGTGATACTTGTCCGTCGTTGAAGGAGATTCTTCCCGAGTCGATATACTTAGCTATCTTTAAGTTGGCGTTTGACGAGAATGAAGTTCATGGTGGTGGAGAGGTATATATGATGTGACATATATGTATTTATTATGATATTTTTGGTATATATATATCTTATGTGGAGTGATAATCTTTTCAGGTTAGAGGAGGTACTCCCGTAGGGAGCAGCATATGATACGACGTTCTAATGTAGACGACGCTGATAACAGGGATGTCGACAACAACGATGACGAGGAGTGAGTGAGACTTGTGTTAAGACATATTATGACTTTTGAATTTTACATATATGTAATATGTTTGTGATTTTATTGTGTAGTGAATGAATATTATTTGAGCATGCGAGATGTATTGTGATTATATGATGAGTATTGTTCAATATTGTGGATTGACGGATGAAATTGGATGAGTATTTATTTGGAATGTGAATGTATATCATGGTTGATTTTATGATATATTGTTAAATATTGTCATTGGATTGATGTCGATACATGCTATATGTGTATTCTCGTATATGAGGCTACTAGAAAAGTAATTTTTTTTACGTAAATATATACATTAGCGACGGATTTCCTCGTCGCTAATGCACATTGGCGACAAGGTGATCCATCGCTAATGTTTAAAACATTGGTGACGGGTAAATCCTCGTCGACAATGTTTTAAACATTAGCGACGGATATACCCATCGCCAATGTGCATTGGCGACGGGGAAATTCGTCGCTAATGTTTAAAACATTGGCGACGGAGGAAATCCGTCGCTAATGTTTAAACATTAGCGACGGATTTTCCTGTCGCCAATGCACATTGGCGATGGGAACAACCCGTCGCCAAAGAAATTCGTCGCCAATAGTCATCCGTCGCTAATAAGTATTGGCAACGGGGAAACCCGTCGCCAATACTTATTGGCGACAGATTTATTAGCTACGGATCCATTTCCGTCACTAATATGTATTGGTGATGGATTTTGGGGTATTGGTGACGGATTTCCCCGTCGCCAATGCCCTGTTTTCTTCACTTCAACTATTTTTTGCTTTTAGTGGGGAGATAAAGCAGAGGGATACAGGCACGGCTATTTGGATGAGGTGTGGAGAAAGAATTTAATTTATAGTTTACTAATAATTTAATTTAATTTAATTGAAATATAATGTAACATTAAAATCGTTAGGAGTAAAATTGATCGTAGAAAGTTTTATCTAAACTCCTACTTTAAAGGGAGAATGATTTATCTATTTTTGAGGATCTAACTTTAGTTTGTACAAAAATTGTTTTATAATGCACATGCAATTTATGGAAGTTTGTTAATAATTTTGAGTTTATTAGGCATTGAGTAAAAGCATATAGTAGATTTTAATGTCAAATGAAGTAAATATTATTTTGTTCTTTAATTCTTTGAGCTCAAATAACTAACTAATTTCATTTTGACATTTAACTTTGCACCATATTCTTGTTAACGCCGTATGTTAATTTTGAACTATTGACCTTCCTTTAATTATTCCAAGTATCTAGATTTTTAAAATCAAAGGCAAATTAGTTACTCATTTTAATCATAAAACATAGTTTGCAATTTGTAAATAGAATTATTTCCAAATTACATAATAGCATTTTATTATTAAATTGCTTGATATTTTTTTTACATATGATCGGTATGTTTTAATATACCTACAACCAAGGTTTTAAATATCGGTTATCGGGGATTTATCGGACGGTCAAAATCCTTATCGGATAGCGAAAATCGGGGTTATATCGGGGATAACTAGTATTTATCGGAGTGATATAGTGGATGGTGTATATATAATATAATAACTAAAAAATATAATCTAACCATGCTTAATGAAATATAAACATACCAAAATATAAATAATCATGTTTAGAATCACTAACCAATTGTTGAAAGCAAAACTTGCATCTCGATCGCACGATGAAACCATTCAATTGCATAGCCTTGAAAAAAATATACTGTTAGTCAAAATGGAATAATAAACAAGCAAATAATAAGATAACATCAAGAATAAAGAACCATCTAGGCATCTACATAAGTATTGTGTAATTATGAGATTCATAAACTAACTAAGTTGATATTTAGTGGTTATGAGCTATATTAATATCCATAAACAAACAAAAACTAATCAACAATCAACCAAGTTCCAAAAGAAGTAACAAATAGTTCATAATTCTAAACATTTAAATAGCAAATCCAAAAGAAAGCAAAGCTGCAAAAGCAAAGATAACTAAATTAATCTTCATCGGAGATGAACGTTGGAATATTATCCATTCCCTCATCTGAATCAGACTCCGAAGATTCCATGTCTTTCTCCTCATCTTCCAAAGGCTCATTTCCCTTTGATGAAGATTCCCCGAACTTTTTATTTCTTTTATATTGTTTTGTTCTAACACTCTTCCTCTTTTTAGGATTAGCTCCAATGAGATCTCCATATTGCCTCCAAATAAGAGATTCCCCCGCAAACACTTCATCATTGCTCTCATCATGATGACCTCCTCTCTTCTTTGTAGTCATCAACCACTCGGAGGACCTTTCTTCATCATCAAAGGCAATTAAAGAATCTCTATCCTTGTTGGAATGCTTATTCTTCGACCTTGCATTGAACTTGACGTAGACCAAATCATGTAATTTCCAATACGTTAGTCTATTTCTCTTTTTTGTATGAATCTACAAATTAGAATCACAAAGAAGGAAAAATTAGTTTCAAATGTGATCCAATATGATTTAAAGTTAAAAAGAGCCATTACCATCTCGAAGGTGCTCCAATTCCTCTCACATGCCGAAGAGCTAGTTGTTAAGCTCAAAATTCTCATTGCCATCATCCTCAACTCGGAAGCGTCAGTGCCAAAACGTTTCCACCATATAACTAGTTAAGTCATAGTTGCAAACAATTAGTAACTTGTAACATTCAAACAAGAATTAGTCAAATCACCAAATTAATTTGAATAAAAAATGAAAATATACCCGGATTATTATTAGGCTTTTTTGCTTCTCTCTTTGCAAGTTCTCTCCCGAATGATCCTCTTTGATGCTGATAATCAGAGAGTTGGTCTCCAATCTTGCCAAGCATGTCACCATCATCTGAATAGAATTTGTTCATACAATCAACAAGGCAACTCAAGAAACTTCCATCCCTTTCAATTTCTATAAGATTTGGATAGTAGAAATAAGGATTTAAATAATATCCCGCTTTATGGAATGGTTCTTTAAGCTTGGCATCAAATCTCTTATCAATAATCTTCTCTATAAGAAGATATTTCTTCTCTTCATCTTGAAATGCCTCTTTGATCTCCTCCTTAGCCGTCATCATCTTTCCATACACAAACCCCATCGAGGTGATTTTATCACCATCTATTCTCCTTAGAACCTTCACCAAAGGAGAAAAAACTGTAAATGCAAGATCAACGTTGTCCCAAAACTTGTTGCTATGAATAATCTCGGCAACCTACAAAGTCAAAAAACAACATAATAATCAGTAATACAATAGAATTATATATTCTAAAGCAAATAAATATTTTTAGTTATTAGTTACAAACTTTAACTTTTAAATTGTATTGTACATTTTTCCCCGCTTTTTTTTTGAAAGCTCGCATTCCATCTATTCATTAGAGACAAACATTTACTTCAGCACTTTCTTTTTATCTTTTAATGACTCCAAAGCAAGGAATGCCTTAGCGAATCGTGTCACCCCGGGTCTAATAAGGTCCCCCCATGCAAATTCTCTCATCACATGAAGAGATTTCGTGTGGCTATAGATGTACACTGACACAGTTCTTCCCATTGCAATTGCACTAGGTCTTATTTTGGCTATATCGGCTAACATCAAATTAATAGTGTGTGCCACACAAGTTGTCCAAAATATATTTGGCTTCTTAATTGCTAAGCTTTTTGCGGCTGCCATGTTATTTGAAGCTCCATCTGTGATAATTTGCACGACATTTTGCACCCCCAACTCTTCAATTGTTTTCTCCACATAGTTACATATATAATTCGCATCATGCTTGTCTCCCGATGTATCACATGAACCCAAAAATGTTGTTCCTCCATCTGAATGGACAACAATATTCATAATACTTCTCATTTTCCTATCACTCCAAGCATCAGTCAGTATGGAGCATCCGTTAAGTGCGCAACTCTTCTTAAATTTTTTAATGATCTCCCTTGTCTTATCCACCTCTCTTTGCAGAATAGTCTCCCTCAATTCATATGGTGTCGGAGCATCCAAGAAGGCTTCAAACTTTCCAATAGCCTGCACCATTTGTATGAAAGAAGGAATACTTAAAGTATTAAAAGGGATGCCGGCTTCATAGAACCATCCCCCAATGTACCTGTTCACATCATCTCTTGCCTTCTTCCTATACTTGATGTCCATCACTGCTTGTTTTATTTTTAATACTACTTCGGCTGACTCCTTATGAGTGCAGCCTGCAAAAGCGTCCATTAGCCCTTTCGTCTTGAAGGAGGATGATGATGAGCTTCTCTGACTCTCAGTAGATGCGGTCACACTCCCTTCATATCTCTCTTCCTCCCATATATGAACATCATCGAGTAAATCTCGCATTTTCAACTCCTTTGCACCCTTATTCTTCTTGGCATTATCAATGATTTCATTTACTTTTTTCTTCACATCTTCGGGGACCTTCTCACATGGCAAACAGTTCAGCCAAGTGTTGTTTGAACCGACTTATGCCTCCACACATAGACTGCCCACAAAACTTGTAACGAACCTTTAAAGCATCATTACCAACCCGCTCAGTATATGCCCAACAAGAATCTTTACTGGGCTTTGGTGGTTTATTAGACGCTTGGCCTTCAGAAGACATTCTCCTTTCAACATGAGATAGTGAACCGTGAACACAAGTTTGAAAATAAAATAGCAACACAATTACACAATTGTATATTTATTTTATTTATTTCATCACGTCATAAAATTTTATGCCTAACACTGACTTGTTCTATTTTGTTGCAGACTTGAGATCAAAATGACATCAAGATTTCAAGGAATGAAGTAAGAAACTAAGGAAGACAACTTAAAATAGCAATTGTAAATCCAAGTTGTATATTTATTTTAGTTGTAAATTAATTGTAATTATAACTAAATTTTCTTATACAGTCTCACAAGTATTTTCTTAAAATTAATTACAAGTTTTCTGTAAACAACAAACAAGTCTCACAACATATTAAGTCTCACAACAATACTCAAAATTAGTTGCTCAAGTAAAAACCAATTGCTTAAAATTAATTGAAATTACAATTAAATTTGCTTATATAGTCTCACAAGTATTTTCTTAAAATTAATTACAAGGTATTTTCTATAAACAATAAGTCTCACAACAGAACAAGTCTCACAACAATTAATTACAGATTTACAGTCTCACAACAATTAATTACAGATTTACAGTCTCACAACAATTAATCCCAGTAATACAGTCTCACAACAAGTCTGAGAAGTCTCACAACAGAAATTCTATAAGATTAAAAAGGAAAAAAAATACCTGTTTGAGTAGATAATTCACGGAATTTCTTCACAAGAAGTCTCAGTGTCTCATAAGTCACAAGCAGAAAATATCCATTCAAAAAATCAACTTAAAAAATAAAAAACCACAGCATAGCCAGAGACGAAGGCTAGAAGAGAACAACAAAAATAAACTTAGCAAATAGCAGCAAACAGAGAGACGAAGGCCAGAACGACAAGATTAAACTTAGGAAACAGCAGCAGAGATAGAGACGAAGGCCAGAAGTGAACAAAAATGAACTTCGAAGGTGAGAAGAGATGAATGGTACCTGTTCGAACTTCGAAGGCGAGGCGAGCGTGGAGAGGCGAGGTTCTCAGGAATTCACGAAGACGAGAGAGGCAGTTTAGGGTTTGTTGGAGATTCACGAAGTCGACGCAAGAGAGGAAGTTGAGGATTCACGAAGTCGCTGCTCGCTGGAGATTCACGATGTCGCTGACTCGCTGCTCGCTGGAGATTCACGAAGTCGTGGTTGGCTGGAGATTGACGAAGGCGAGAGGAGAAGAACAACCGCCAGAGAGGAAGTCTAGGGTTTTCAGACTTGGATTCACAAAGGTTAGGGCTTAACTTTTCATTTTATTGTGAAAACGGGTCGGGTCGGCTTTCATATCTCAAACTCAACAACACAACTCTTGGCCGATAAATCCGATAAAAATAACTCTGTTATCGGATGATAATTCCCTTTTATCGACGATTTATCGCCGATAATGTGCCAAAAACAATAACCGATTACAATTTCAAGTTATCCTAGCGGCCAGCCCAAAAATCCGATATATCAGCGATAATATCGGATTATCGGCCGATATTTAAAACACTGCCTACAACATATTCCTGATTATTTGATCAAATATAGAAAAGGAATATAAATACACTGTATTCCAAAACATACATTTACAGTCTCTTTATCATTTTCATGCCATGGAAAAGATAAAAATGTAAAACAAGTATATATACATGCGACACACGTGCCCTAATATAGTAGAATATTAAAAAAATCTAGTAAAAATATCAAAAAAAATTTAAACATTAATCATCATCTTGCTCCTTGTAGTTAGAATACACCCCAAAAAAAGTATGAAGCACAACAGGTGCTGCGAAAAAGCTTGTTTTATGCCAAATGAAGGTACGGATCTTCTTAGCATTGAAGTTTCAAAATTCTCCAAAGAGAAGTTTTGTCTACAGGCTTGATCATAAATCCATCATCAATAAAACAAATCTAATGCTACCATGAGATAACATTTTATTCATATGACAACAAGGCAATTGTTCAACGAGTGTAACCTCCAGGACCACCATAACGGAATTGGTAACCGTCTGCGGTTTCGGATGCATAATTGTAATCAATGTTATAATATTCTGTAATATCAGCAATTGTGGCGACATGATAATCTTTTGGATCATAGAGCTCATTTCTTTCGTTTACTAACTGAACATTCAGAAAATAACATGTCTTGTTTCGACCTTCTTCAATTGGATGACCACTCCCCATCGGAGGACTAGGCTCGTTGAAGGGAGAGTAAACCGTACCACCATAGTCAACCTCAGTAGCTTTCTCTAAATTATTGAAAAGCTCCTTTGGCCAATATCCCACAAAAGATCTTTCATGTCCATATGTTAACCACCAATTTCCAGTTTCTTGATCCTACAGTTAAAAAGAAAATAATGGTTACTTATAGAAAAACCTCATGCATTATAGACCGGTATAGCTGATAACAACTGTTAATATTCTTTTTTTTAACACATAAATAATTCCGGTGATGCTGTTGTGTTTCATCCATTATCAAATTAGAATTCGAACACTGTGATAATGTTCTTGACATTTATTTTAATTTAACTTTCACATTATTACCACGAAGTTGAAAAGCAAACAAAAATAGCACATTCTCAAAATCATGGGATATATGTCCTAGTAAAGTATTCTATATATAAAAACCTAAGTATAGGAATGCAAACTCTATGTCAGTCTTAAATTTATAGAAATATCCCTTCCCTAACGCTAAACGTGCACATAAGATATAGAGAAAGCTAGACGGCTGACATAAATTTCCCAAAACAAAGTTAATACCTTGAAGATACTTATTTCAATTGATTTTTGTATCCCACCGTAGACAGAAAGCTCTGTTATTTCACTTCCAGGACCAAAGTCTGGAGACAGTGCAACAAATCCCGGACAGTTGAAGTTGAAGCAACCTGTTTTATATCCATCAGCCTGCACACATTATTAATCAACTTCTGTAAATCTCGATCGAGTACATATTTTATGTGATAAGGAACAAAATCTCATCTAAATTTAAGACGTAGTTATTAGATTATACCGTCCAAAACGTAGATAGATGGGTTAAAGAGTCACCATTTATACCAGGGTATACCTGAAATGTTATAAATGTATTTAGCACAAAATATTTAGTGGAAATCCAAAGTACTAATTTGTTTTCGAAAAAATAGAAAACTTTTTAAACAAATCTTAACAGTAATCTTACGGACATGCCATCCTGCTTGTACGGTGTTTATTTTATCTTCAGGTCCATGAGCGCCTCCTATGACCCATATTTGGCTTATGGTGATTTGATCAAGTTTAACATTTGGGAAGCCATAAACAATAAGCTTTGCACTTGCTCCATAATATTCGCCAAAGTCAGTTTTCATTACTGCATACTGTTTAACAACTAATTAATTCATTTTAAAGAAATTGATAATAGTTAACATGTGCAATACGAACCAGAACTGATAGAAATATATACCATAAACCGTAAGAGTCATAATTTATGGCTATTAATGTCCGGCAAATTACTTATACAAGCTCGTCGCAGAGTATATATAAGAGTTTTGCCTGGGCTAGATTGCTTAATATGTATTTTGATGTCTTGGTGTTCACATGTGATACCTCAGTTTTGAGAGTTGGAGGCAAATTTTTTGAAGCTGGGTGTGTAGATTCTAAGTTCATCAGGGGCTTATGTTGAGAGATGTCAATTGTACTCTAGGTAGGGGTGGATTCATTCGGGATAAAGCGTTGTTGCTCTTTGTATTTAGCCTAGGTAGATAATTACGAACCTCTTATATACTTAAAAGGGATAAAGCGTTGTTGCTCTTTGTATTTAGCCTAGGTAGATAATTACGAACCTCTTATATACTTAAAACGAGCATATGTCTACAGAGATCGTATGTCTTCAAGTTGCGCATGTTGAGAAATCCATCTAGAATGCTCCATCTACAAAAATTACTCAAGGAAAAAAATCCTCTATATTGTTACATCTTAGAGATCGTAGTTCAATTCTTTCCCTTTTTTTCCATTTTCTTTTTTGACTATCAATTGTGTGTGTGTATATATGTATATATGTAATTACTTTATCTTCTTTGTTGGTTCTATAATAGTATTATATCTAATTTATAGTCGACTTTACGGAGAAAGCTAAAAAAATTCATTGCGAAAATCATAATATTAAAATATTGTCAGTGCAGAGATATTGTCGTAATACCGAGCAAAATACAATTACGACACTATTCGTACTTCCGTTCTCAGCCTTTCGATATCTTAGAAGAGTGCTTGAATGAACAGAAAAGGTTAATATAATTCATTTTCATATGATTTTGATTAACAAGAAAGTTGGTAAACTATAGCTAAAATTGCAAAGTGAAAGAGGGTTACTCACATGGCTTCCGTCATTAATACTACTTTTGAAATTTGCACCGTGACTTTTCACATGATTTTGAAGAGTTTTGCCATATATTAAGTCATTCTTTGTAGTTCTGCGAATAAGAGCCGTTCCTGATGGACAAGTGCTATTTTGGCGCAAATTTGAGTTTATAGGCATGCCTTTTGGGAAACTGCTAGGCCACATCTGCATTAAGTAACTCATTGTTCAATTAATCAGTAAATAGAGATAAAGAAAAATGTCGATTATACTACTAAAACATTTAATTTTTTAGGCAAACCCGATTAAATGAGGATCTCTTAATTTGTCATCTCTCTCTGGTCAAAATGACACATGTATACTACCTCCTTCTATAAATTAATTATTATTAAATTCATTTCAGAGCAAACTAGATATTTTTTTACCAGTTAATTTTTCCTCCTATGTCTGTCTAATCTTTCTAGTAAACGTATATTGAGCCTATTTCGGTACTTACTTCATACTAAGAGGCTATAAGGTTACATAGCTAATAGTTTTTGTAATAATGGGAGGTTGTAACTTGTAAATTTACTTTCCGCAAATGGTTTCCAACCATTTCTTTAAAAAAGCACCGAAATGAGTTTCTTAGAATTGGGATCAAATCAACAGATAGAAGAGTGTCACCTCACCCTCTCTCTTGGTTTCCAAGTGCGAACTAAACACACATATATAAAAGTAAAGCATTACAGGAAATGGTTTCCCATAATGCAAATTTTTTGTTTTTCCTCACAACCAAACAGGCCAATGCATGTATCGAGATATTCTAGAATGGTATCATATAATATATGTCAGTCACAAAAATGAGCTAAAGTGAAGGTTTGAGTAGGGTCTGAATACTGCAACCTAAAAATTATAACCAAGTTCAGAATGTAGGAATTCAATTTGTACCTGAAGTTTGTGATCTTTCAGAAGAGGATTGTCAAAGGCTGGCTGTTTGTAGATATCAATACAATCATAAATATGTCCACTTTTAGACTGCAAAATAATAAACCTCCATCATCAGTGCATAAAATAAATGAAGCCCCACAGACAAAATTTATAAAGATGTTAAATGGTATTTGATTGGCATTGGTATTTAAAAAGCTACTGCTCAAAGATTTCACTGCGAACATATATAATTATTGCTGATATTTTGTTTGAGCATAAGAAATCTTATAACTGTTACTACGAATGTAGGATTAGATTTAGAGGAAAAATTGAAGAATGATCTGTGACATTAATTTAAAGTTAAAAAAGAAGTACCTGAAATGATTTTACAGGGGGCTTGTTAAGCACCTTCAGCTGTTTTTCAAGCTCCAAGTCTTCCTCCCCCTTCATGCTCCATCTACTCTCAACTCCTCTCGCACGAACATCGAGCGAGAATATTATAAGAAAAAATAGGGAGATTGATTTTCTCAAAGCCAAAGCCATGGATGAAGATTGAAGCACAGCTTCCTTCCCTACGTACGTACCCTCCTTTTATAGCATACTTGATTCTTACTTGGTAACAAATATTTTATTATTAAGATTCATAAATTGCCTTCTTCTAGAATATTTCCGTTGCATCAATTAGCTTTTATTACTTTCCATGGGAGAGAGATTTTATCCAATTTCAATGAATATTGTTGTCAATTACCCTTTTTGTATTACTATTTACGTCCGGAGATTATTTGCAACTGAAACTAAATTAAAAGCTATAAAAGTTAGATATAAATCAATCATTTACTCGTAGCATATCTATGTCACATTATCACGTATGCATAATCATTAACCATAACAAATGCTCATATGCTTATTTATGCGCCTCTTCTTGTAGTTGCAAATTTGCAGAAGAAAATGCAATCTTTGACAAAAAGGATTGATTTTTAGACAAGTAGTATACAAGTCTACAAGTATAGCTAGTTGTTGATGTCAAAAAATTGAGGTGTGATTTGGATACAAGTCTACAAGCAAGTCTACAAGTATAGCTAGTTGTTGATGTCAAAAAATTGAGGTGTGATTTGGATACAAGTCTACAAGTATAGCTAGTTGTTGATGTAAAAAAATTGAGGTGTGATTTGGGGGAGTTAAACTTTATTTTTGGGTCTCGTAATTGCCTTTGATGGTTAATCATTAGTTGAGGGTCTTGATATATACTTTGCTTTATTTTTGGGTCTCGTAATTGCCTTTGATGGTTAATCATTAGTTGAGGGTCTTGATATATACTTTGCGACACAAATAATAGAGGCTAGAGGCACCAAAGGTTGTTTCTTCCTCTATCCGACACTCAAGCCAATAACTATTTCTAGTTAATCTGGAACGAAAAATAGAGTATAGCCTTGTTGATTTTTTGTATGTAATATTGCATAACTTAGTTTGGTGGAGTTTACCATTGTTTATAGAGGGTTTATAGGGACACATTGCTAATTTTAATCGAGTGTGTGAAGTTTTGGTTCAAACCCTACAATACACGTGCCCGTAATTGATTGATCTAGTCACCTCTATACAATATCGGGAACGTTGGAGTAATGGCTTGTCCGAGAAGCTTTGAAGGGTCTTGCTCAAAAGGTCATTATGACTCTGATGCTGCATTACTTGTTGATGGTGACTGACCGGCGAAGTGCTAAGTCCCAAGAAATTCAAAGAGCATTTAAGAGAAGCTCAATAGTCTTAAATGAATTAAATACTAGAGAAATAAAGCCCACAAAGCCCATCTCTCAAGTATTGAATCAATGACGTAGATTATTTTGAGAGATTCTTTAGTTATGAGGATTACTTGGGGACTAAGTGAAATCCTATTGTTGTGAGGGTTATTTGGGGGTAAGACAAATCTAAAGATTGTGAAAGATTCTTACTATCTATAAATAGAGGGATAAAGTGAAGGTTTGAGAGTGTAAAAAAATTTATAAAAAAACTCTATTTGGAAGAAGAGTTTCTCTTAATTGAGAAGACCTTTCAAAAAAAAAATTCCAGTTAATAAAAAATTTTCTCAACCTTTTAAAATTTCTTTCTTTTTCTTTATTGATAGAGATGAAGATAGAGATATGCTTTCAAGAGCCATCCCCTTACAATGTATTTTTTTATTTTTCTATTTTATTTTCATGCTTTAAAAATTTATGCTTTAAATTTTTATTTTGTCTTTATTTTTGTTGGTAGAGTAGATTTATTTTATGTATTATAGCTTAGATTTACTTTCATGCTCTTTTATTTTTATCGTTTATTTTTATGCTACGTAGAAATTGCTTTTTTGTATTTTTTGGTAGTATAGATTTACTTTTATACTCTTTTAATTTTGTAAGTTAGATTTCATATATGCTCATAGTTAAGATCTTTATTACCTCATTTTTGTTGTTATCTTTGTAGTTAGTTTTTATTTTTATTTCCTTCCTCTTCTGCTTTTTAGCCTATATTGTATTTTCTTATTTATATTATTTAAAATGTGCAAATAAACCTTGTAGAATTCTAGAATTGTAGGAAACTAGTTAAAAAAATTTATTATAATTTTTGGATTGCTCTCTTGTGCTCAAATTAATCATGTTTAGAATAATCAACTAGAGAACTAATTGATAAAAGAAGAATTTGATTATCTATTTTAATCTTAAGTGGTTTGATAGGTTAAGCTTATGAAATCTAGAATTACTATCTAATTGTTGTTCTTTTTATAAAACGTGATTTTACTTAGATAATAATTTGATGGACTATAATTCTCTTAAGTAGTTTGATAGTCTATACTTAATAATTCTAAAGTAAAATGTGATAAAAAGAGAGTAGTTCATAAATACTAAATAAAATTAACTAGTGGATTAAATTCTAGATTTTTATCTTCTCTTTTGATTTCCTCCATATTTTATTTGTTTCAATTTTCCCCTTTATGGTTAATTTTTTAAATCTAAATTTTATTTTTTTTAATTTTCTTTATTTCTCCTCTTTGTTATTATTTATTTTCTTGTACTTATCCACTCTCTTTCTTCCCTCTTATTCTAATTTTTTTATGAGTAAATAATTACACACTCTTTATATCTCTTCTCTTTCACTCCTATTTTTCCACACACAACTCTAAGATCCAATTTAGAGTTTTTCCTACATACCTTTCTCGTGGGTTCAATATATTTCTATACTATAACTTGATAGTTGTGACCTTGTAACTTGACATTATTTAACCTCTATCACTTTAAACCTAAGACTCTTACTCTGTCACGAGCGCATCTTGTTATAAAAAATCTCACCATAATCAGACCATCTCTTCTCCTGCTTTGATGGCTTCCAATGCCCAACCAACAATTATATTCAATGAGGCCAAAGTCGCTTTATTGTGTTAGTATGACTTGAATGTGCTTACGAGTTGCTTGGAGTAGTACACCTAAAATTTTAACATCCCCAGTGCTTATACATTATCAAATTTATCATCATATATAACGGGGGTTTGGTGCCATTTTACTGGCATCATGTTAACTATGGCCTTCCGCTGCCGTTGCACCCATTCCTTTAGAAGGTCTTTAGGGCTTTGGTGGTTGCACCAGTGAATTTGACACCAAACTCAATCACTTTTCTAGGGCCTTTCTTGTCATCTACCATTATGTAGATGTTAGACTGATATTGGGCATGTGGAGCCACTTAGTGTGCATCAAGGCTGGTAATTAAGAGGTAGGGCCACTTTCATTTGCAAATAGTTGATGACTGCCGTCTAGTATCCAACATGCCCAAGACAAATAAAGGATTGTGGGAAAGATTCTTCTTCATCATGGGTGTTGATCCAATCCTGACTTGTCCTTCAGGTCCAAGATTAAGGAGGAGGACCTATGGACGAAGAATCATTTGAACACAGAGTTGCGAGACTTGGACAGGATCTGGACCTACAAGGGGTCACTGGTGCTAGGAGAACTTGTTTGACAACGCCGTCCTCCATGCGGCCAACATATCTATCGTATCTACTACTAGGACGGATTTGGCCCAAACTACGCTTCTATCTCTTGATGAGCAACTGATCAGTTGGCTCCCATTTTAGTACTCCTCTTGTGCCTCAAAAGTGACTCTGCAACAATCTAGAAGTAGAGGATATCTAGGTCTTGCTATAGTAGCCTGCCGCTGACATTACTACCAAATCTAGTTTGAGCGAATCTCTAGTTCAGACTGAGGGGTCCAAGAAGAGAAGGAAGAAGGTAGCCTCCAAGGGGCATTGCTAGGCTGAGAGTAGCACGCGGGAGCTATTCTCTCTTGGAGGTAGTTGAGGCTTGACCCCTGTAGATTGAGGTTTCACCTGGGTCGACTGGTGGGGTTGCAACTTTAGAATCTTTCCAAGATCCGTCTGAGTTTATTGAAGTGGAAGGAAATTCTCCGCATCCGATTCTTGATGATGAAGTCGGAGAGGAAGTTATTCTTGTCAGGGAGTAGGTAGGAAATGAGGACCCAGCTAATGTTAGAGTGAAGGGGTGTTGTCTGGACTGGAAGAGGGGGCACAAGTCATTTGGGGGACCTAAAAAAGAGTAGGTCATTGATGATCTTGTTGTTAAGGAGCATGTGCAATTTACTCTAGGATCCTTGCGTCTCTCGATTGCCGGGCATGAGGGTCGCTATGATTGGCCCTTTCCCATTGTGTCAGCGATCTCCACCCTTGTACTTAGGAGGAGGTGTGAGCCATCTTGAGGGGCCCTAGATCCCGTCCTCTCTATGAGAGAGAGTTGGAAGAGCATCCTTTCATCCCGAGTGTCGCATGGATGCAAGTGGTCAGTCCTAGAGTCCAGGACATGGTAGTGGAGTAGTTCCTTCTTCCTGCTAATGAGGCACCGCTACGTGAGATTTCTGACGTCGGTCTTTACTACTTAAAGGGTGAAAATAATATAAACTTGCATCCCACGAGGAAGATGTGTAGGAAGTATTCTAAACTTAATCTTATGTGGACAAAGAGAAGTGAAAGTGTGAAGATATAAAAAGTGTGTGAGAAATTAGAATAAGAGGGAAGAAAGAGAGTGAACAAATAAAAGAAAATGAAGATTAAAAAAGGAGGAAGAATAGGAAAATAGAAAAGAATCAAATAAAAAATAGAAGAAAATCATAAAAAAGAGCAAAATCAAAGTAAGTCAAAGATGTAGGAAATCGGGCAGAGAAATTAGGAACCTATAATTGAGTTCATTAATTTAATTTCATTTACTATTAATGAACTACTCTATTTTTTAATCATATTTTACTTTAGATTTACTAAATATAGATTATTAAACTACTAAAAGAAAGCACAATCTATCAAATTATTATTAAAGTAAAATTTCGTTCATGAAAAAACAACAATTAGATAATAGTTGTAGAATTCATAAGCATAACCTATCAAATTACTCAAAAGTATCATAGATTGTAAATTTTTTTCTACTAATTAATTATGTAGTTGATTATCCTAAACTTGATTATTTTTAGCACAAAGAGAGCAATTCATAGATCATAAAGAAAATCAAACTAGTTTCATACAATTCTAGAAATTTTAAAAGATTTTAGCACCTCATTTTATAAAATAAAAACATGGAAATAAAAGTTAGACTATAAGGCATAAAAGAGAGAGAGATATAATTATAACAAAAATTGAAACTATACTAAAAATGACAACAAGAATAAGAAAATAAAGATCTAAACTATAAGCACAAAAGAAAAAGAAAAATAAAAGAGCATAGAAATAAATCTACACTATAAAATAAAAATGCAAGTATAAAAGAGCATAAAAATAAATCTACACTATAAAATAAAAATTAAATACTACAAAGTGTAAAAAATAAATAATAAAATAAAAGAGCATGAAAGTAAATCTACACAACAAGACATCAAAATAAATCTAATCTACCAACATAAAAATAGAAAGAAAATAAAATCCTTTGATATGAAGCTCTAAAGCAAGAACATAAAGAAGAAAAATAAAAACTTACATTACAAGGGGTTGGTTCATTGAGAGTCAGTCTTCATTTTCACATTCATTAACAAATAGAAGGAAAAAAATTAAAAGGAGAATTTTTTTATTAATTGCAAATAAAGTTTATAATTTTTAAATGTCTTCTTAATTAAGAGTTACCTCCTCTCCAAATAGAGTTTTTATTAAAAAAATTTATACTCAAAACCCTCATCTTCTACCCCTATTTATAACCTACAACAATCAACGAGAACCCTTAGATTAGCCTTGGGCTCTAAGGAATTAATCTCAGCCATTTATTTGCTTTCGTTATAAAGCAATCGGTCAGCCATGGGTTAGCTAATTGGTTGGTCAATCGATTCGCTGGTCAACTTTTTGCCAATCGCTCGGTGAGCTAATTGGTTCCTAACAGAATTGATTCATTAGTTGACTTGTTGACTCGATATTTTCTTAATTCATTGGGCTTTTGTGTGCCTCTTCTTAGCTTGATATTGGGCTTCAATAGCTGATAGAAAATAAGAGAATTTGGTTCTTTTGGGACTTTATTCAATAATTCTTTATTTCTTATAAATTAAGAGAAAAATCCATTATTAGTGATATATTTATTCTAAAAAATAGATAGCAAGGGAATAAAAATCTAATAAAATATGATAACTATATACCCTTATTTGCGTCGAAAATTATTTTATTTGTTGAACTCATTACAAATCGTTTATCGAATACAATGAATTCAAATAAACAAGCCTTTTTATAAGACTTCTCGTTACAAACAAATAACCTTCTAGAGAAACACACGCAGATGATATTTATCACATGTTGCTTGCGTGAGATCTTTGCCTGTGCTGGGGGTGCGTTAGCCCGTGGACGACCGAATCATAGATCCAAGTTGAATCGTGAAGAATGCTTAAGGTCGAAGTTTCGTTTTAGAAATAAAGACAGAAGTGGATATCTTAGCAAAGTAAGATAAAACACTCTTCTCAAGATCAAGTCAAAGCTTAGATCTCGAGGGAACGCCAAAGGCTCTTGGAAGTGTTTGAAAACAATGAAGACTCTTTCTGTCTTGCTCAAAATCACCAAATTGCTTAAGTCCCTGCCTTTTCTGCCCTCGTCCTCATCAGTAATGGTCCTAGGAGGGTAACTATAACCCATAAGAATCGTAACTGAAGTCTGAAGTTGAAAATAAACTGTGTCGAAGAACCTGTGTTTTCAAAACACTCACGGCTATCTAATTACCATTATTCCAGCAGTTATGGACGTGATTTTCGCTTGTAATGGCTCCCCTACATTTATGGATGATCCCCAACAGTTATGTAGCCACGTGGATAGCACAAAACTTGAGAAAACCGTCGCCAAGTCCACTCTAGTTTCCGAGACAGTCACAAGTGTCTCGGAAACTATGATTTGCCTTCATAGCTTCCGAGACAGACGCAACTGTCTCAGAAACTATGAGTTTTCTTATAATTTCTGAGACATGTTCTGTGCCTCAAAACTTGTGTGGTGCTCTTCTTATGCATTCCTTAGTTGATCTTTGACTTTGGATGATCCTTTATAACTCAGATAATGACGTTTATCGCCTTCTCTTCATCTTGAGCTATGGATGGTAATCTATAGGTAATTTTTGATGCCTACAGATACCCCCTCCAAAGTGTTTCAGCCTTATTTTTTCATAGAGGATGATGGAATACTTTTGATATGATACACTCATACTTAAATTCATTTACTTCTTCATATTTTAATCTATTCAGTATTTTGTCGAATAGCTAAAATTTTTCCGGTGTTGCGTTTATCGTTTGACCGTTGTCGAAATCTTGAACTGAAGCTATTGTGTTGAAATGTGAATTAGCTCGTATCATTGAATTGATGATGAACTGATCATCTTGGTTAGGAATTCGTATCTGAATTGTGATTGAACTCCCAGGGATAATCCTTGGACTTGGAATAGATCTGCGTCTTGTTTCGGCAAAGTTATTGACGTGTTGACTGGCGTCGACCTTCATTGCGATGAAAACACAGTTTATACTCATACGTTAACTAGAGTCTACATAGTTTAGGCTCTAAAGGCATTGGAGCGGGGAGAATCAGTTTATACTCATGTACTCCTCAGAGTTTTCGGGAATCAGTTTAACCTCGTGTACCCGTTGGAGGTTCAAGGAGATGTAGTTTATACTCTTATACTCATCGAAGTGTTCAAATGTACTGAAAATGGGTCGAGAATGCCACGCGAATACAACTCTAACTCTCATTGAATTAGCCTATTTGCGAGACAGTCGCCACTGTCTCGGAAGCAAGAGACAATGTCACTGTCTTGGAAACGCAAGACAGTTACGACTGTCTCACGAATGGGCCGACAGAGAGTCGCTAGGCTTGTACGAAAGTCAAGACTTAGGCTATTTTTTTGCTCACTTTGTGCCACCTCTTTGCATTCAAAAACATCTTTAGATCTTCTCCAAAGAGTTCTTGAACTCGTCCTACTTCTTTTACCTTCGGATTTGATCGGGTTTTGCTCGAGAGATCTAGGGTTTCACGACTTTCCTTCGAGGTATGTTCTTCTAACTCTCATTTCTTTTCACCAAAGTTTATTTTTTGTTGATCCTTGATGAAAACCGAACCCCTAGTCATATCTTAGATCTTTTTGAAGCTTTGTTTAGGTTCCTAACAAACCTTGATGAAAACCGAACCCCTAGTCATATCTTAGATCTTTTTGAAGCTTTGTTTAGGTTCCTAACAAACCGTAGCTTCACCTTCAAGATTTCGGTTGAGACCCATTTTTCTACTATGCCTCCCAAGAGATCGAGAGTTCCCAAGGGTAAATTAGTAGCCCAATCACATGGAAAGGTGGAGGATGCTGACTCGTCATTCATAAGTGAGATTTTACCCCTTTGTCAGTTAAAAATTTAAGATTTTCCATATGCATCCTCGTTTGTTCTTCTTCGTGAGATCACTCGGGAAGAGCCGATATCCTCCTTCGTGGGGATCGATGCTTACTAGGAGTGTTTTGCATGATCAAAACACATCCTAATGTGAAAAGCCAGTTCCGTGTCTTTACAAATTCTTACCTTTGTTTATGTTCTCAAGCTTCGACCATGGGCCATGGTGAGGAAAAGCTTGCTCTTCTCCGGCTTATTCACTCGAAGGTTTGCATGGACAGCCTCGTATAGATTTACGATCTTTATGACATCCCCAGGACTCTTACATTGGTTGTACCTAAAAAGAGTGATCTAGTGTATTGTCATGGCGTGAATCGAGTGCCATTATATCTGACCCATCTGGAATATAGTTTACGGCTGCCTCTCCATTCTTTCATTAGGGAAGTACATGTTGCTTTAGGAGTTTCCCCCTCCCAATTTCATCCAAGTGTGGTTGGGATTTTGGTAGCCTTCATAGTTATCTGCCGTCGTATTGAAATCCAGCCAAGTATAAGGTTACTTAGTCATCTGTTCAGTGTTGAGTCGACTGAGAAAGACTCACACTACTTTTATCATTACTGAGGTGATTTCCAACTTATCACTGACACTTTGGAGCAGGATGAAGACTGGAGAGAGGAGTACGTGTCGGTTTATGGTGTCGACAACATCCTCGCCTGTTCGATTTGGCCTAAGGTGAATAGGGACGTGTTAAGTCCGGTTCCTCTAAATGGCTTAGAGAGGAATCATTTGAAAAAGATTCTGTCCTATGTCGAATCTTGAGAGAAGGATGACCTTTTCGACACAACATCTCTTCGAGTGTCGGGTGTGTCCATGACCTCACCTTCTATTGATGATCAGGCTAGGGTTAATCTTCTATTATTAGAAAATTTTGGGAGGACCACAATGGGTGAGGAATCAGGTTCTACCGCCAAGTCTCAGAAAAGATTAAGAGGGATCCTTGCTTCTGAAAAGGGGCTTGTGGGTAACCTTGACCACACGATAAGTCTCTCCGAAGCTGATCGCAAGTTGAATTCTGAACTGCTATTCAAGCGCTGCTACAGGACCGACTGTTGGAGCTGGTTCATTTACAAGAATGACTTTTCATTCTCAAATTCCATTTATCCCTTTGTTGTTCAATTCAGATACTTATACAGAAATTTTGACTATAGGACCGGACACTGGTGTCGATACAACTACAGTTGTTGAAGCCTCAGAATAGGTCCAGCATTTAGGCTCTTCAAGTGCTAAGCGTATCGTAGCTGAGGTCGAGCCATCTTCTTTTCAACATCAAACTATTATGGAATCAGCTCTAATACTAACAGAGGTCCCAGCTGCTAAACCAACCGACAAAGCGGGTCGACCATAACAATTTCTGAGAATGCTCCAGCTACCCACAAAACTGAACTGACATCATCGGGGTAAGAAAGCCATGCTAAAAGTTCTTCTGTTGGACTTGGTACATTCCTATTTGATAATCACATTTTATTACAATTTTATACCCTCATTATCTATTTTATATGAATAAATACAGCACTAATAATTACTTTTATCTTTAATTGCAGGTTAATAAAGAATAAATCCCAAAAAACCCATCTCTCAACAAAGACCCTTGAGTAAATGAAGAAATAAGAGAATTAATTTTTGAAAATCACATGTGTGCAAGGAACCGGATTTGGACTTGGTTGCTTAAAAATGAATTGGACTTTTATGCAAAAATCACAAGCTGCTACAGTGGACCGGAACCAAGGCTGCAAAGTTTCAATTGGGCCGGACTTGTTTTAGCTTTTCATTTTCATTTTGGTAAATCATCAAGGGAAGCTAAAGTGGACCGGACTGCTTGGTGTGCAATCAAATGAATGGGCTGGATTTTCACAAGAAAAATATGCAATCAAATGAGTTGGAAACCCAAAAACAAATTACACTCCATGGTCGGATTTTTCTGCAGTTCTTCCTTTTCTATTTTGAAGATCAAATGACATTTAATTGGGCCGGACTTCATAGGACCTGCTGCATTTTTGGAGACTTGGAAAATCAAGGCTTGGGCTGGTTTTAGTTAGATTTGAAGTTTGAAGACCCAAAAAATGGAATGGGCCGGACTTGAGATTGCGATGAAAACACAGTTTATACTCATACGTTAACTAGAGTCTACAAAGTTTAGGCTCTAAAGGCATTGGAGTGGGGAGAATCAGTTTATACTCATGTACTCCTCAGAGTTTTCGGGAATCAGTTTAACCTTGTGTACCCGTTGGAGGTTCAAGGAGATGTAGTTTATACTCTTATACTCATCGAAGTGTTCAAATGTACTGAAAATGGGTCGAGAATGCCACGCGAATACAACTCTAACTCTCATTGAATTAGCCTATTTGCGAGACAGTCGCCACTGTCTCGGAAGCACGAGACAATGTCACTGTCTTGGAAATGCAAGATAGTTACGACTGTCTCACGAATGGGCCGACAGAGAGTCGCTAGGCTTGTATGAAAGTCAAGACTTAGGCTATTTTTTTTGCTCACTTTGTGCCACCTCTTTGCATTCAAAAACATCTTTAGATCTTCTCCAAAGAGTTCTTGAACTCGTCCTTCTTCTTTTACCTTCGGATTTGATCGGGTTTTGCTCGAGAGATCTAGGGTTTCACGACTTTCCTTCGAGGTATGTTCTTCTAACTCTCATTTCTTTTCACCAAAGTTTATTTTTTGTTGATCCTTGATGAAAACCGAACCCCTAGTCATATCTTAGATCTTTTTGAAGCTTTGTTTAGGTTCCTAACAAACCCTTGATGAAAACCGAACCCCTAGTCATATCTTAGATCTTTTTGAAGCTTTGTTTAGGTTCCTAACAAACCCTAGCTTCACCTTCAAGATTTCGGTTGAGACCCATTTTTCTACTATGCCTCCCAAGAGATCGAGAGTTCCCAAGGGTAAATTAGTAGCCCAATCACATGGAAAGGAGGAGGCTGCTGACTCATCATTCATAAGTGAGATTTTACCCCTTTGTCAGTTAAAAATTTAAGATTTTCCATATGCATCCTCGTTTGTTCTTCTTCGTGAGATCACTCGGGAAGAGCCGGTATCCTCCTTCGTGGGGATCGATGCTTACTAGGAGTGTTTTGCATGGTCAAAACACATCCTAATGTGAAAAGCCAGTTCCGTGTCTTTACAAATTCTTACCTTTGTTTATGTTCTCAAGCTTCGACCATGGGCCATAGTGAGGAAAAGCTTGCTCTTCTCCGGCTTATTCACTCGAAGGTTTGCATGGACAGCCTCGTATAGATTTACGATCTTTATGACATCCCCAGGACTCTTACATTGGTTGTACCTAAAAAGAGTGATCTAGTGTATTGTCATGGCGTGAATCGAGTGCCATTATATCTGACCCATCTGGAATATAGTTTACGGCTGCCTCTCCATTCTTTCATTAGGGAAGTACATGTTGCTTTAGGAGTTTCCCCCTCCCAATTTCATCCAAGTGTGGTTGGGATTTTGGTAGCCTTCATAGTTATCTGCCGTCGTATTGAAATCCAGCCAAGTATAAGGTTACTTAGTCATCTGTTCAGTGTTGAGTCGACTGAGAAAGACTCACACTACTTTTATCATTACTGAGGTGATTTCCAACTTATCACTGACACTTTGGAGCAAGATGAAGACTGGAGAGAGGAGTACGTGTCGGTTTATGGTGTCGACAACATCCTCGCCTGTTCGACTTGGCCTAAGGTGAATAGGGACGTGTTAAGTACGGTTCCTCTAAATGGCTTAGAGAGGAATCATTTGAAAAAGATTCTGTCCTATGTCGAATCTTGAGAGAAGGATGACCTTTTCGACACAACATCTCTTCGAGTGTCGGGTGTGTCCATGACCTCACCTTGTATTGATGATCAGGCTAGGGTTAATCTTCTATTATTAGAAAATTTTGGGAGGACCACAATGGGTGAGGAATTAGGTTCTACCGCCAAGCCTCAGAAAAGATTAAGAGGGATCCTTGCTTCTGAAAAGGGGCTTGTGGGTAACCTCGACCACACGATAAGTCTCTCCGAAGCTGATCGCAAGTTGAATTCTGAACTGCTATTCAAGTGCTGCTACAGGACCGACTGTTGGAGCTGGTTCATTTACAAGAATGACTTTTCATTCTCAAATTCCATTTATCCCTTTGTTGTTCAATTCAGATACTTATACAGAAATTTTGACTATAGGACCGGACACTGGTGCCGATACAACTACAGTTGTTGAAGCCTCAGAATAGGTCCAGCATTTAGGCTCTTCAAGTGCTAAGCGTATCGTAGCTGAGGTCGAGCCATCTTCTTTTCAACCTCAAACTATTATGGAATCAGCTCCAATACTAACAGAGGTCCCAGCTGCTAAACCAACCGACAAAGCGGGTCGACCATAACAATTTCTGAGAATGCTCCAGCTACCCACAAAACTAAACTGACATCATCGGGGTAAGAAAGCCATGCTAAAAGTTCTTCTGTTGGACTTGGTACATTCCTATTTGATAATCACATTTTATTACAATTTTATACCCTCATTATCTATTTTATATGAATAAATACAGCACTAATAATTACTTTTATCTTTAATTGCAGGTTAATAAAGAATAAATCCCAAAAAACCCATCTCTCAACAAAGACCCTTGAGTAAATGAAGAAATAAGAGAATTAATTTTTGAAAATCACATGTGTGCAAGGAACCGGATTTGGACTTGGTTGCTTAAAAATGAATTGGACTTTTATGCAAAAATCACAAGCTGCTACAGTGGACCGGAACCAAGGCTGCAAAGTTTTAATTGGGCCGGACTTCATAGGACCTGCTGCATTTTTGGAGACTTGGAAAATCAAGGCTTGGGCTGGTTTTAGTTAGATTTGATGTTTGAAGACCCAAAAAATGAATGGGCCGGACTTGAGATTGGTTATGAAAATCAAATGTGAATGGGCTTTTAATTTGCTGCAGTGGATTTTCAAGTGAAGACCTGGCTTGTGATCAAATGAAGACCGGACCTACAGTTGGACTTTCATTTTGTTGTTTTGAAAATCAAGCTCAAGCAAAATATTTCATGAGGAAAAACACCGGACCTGCTGCAAAGAAATGAAGGGAATGCTGGACCGGACTTGTGATTTTCTTTTGAAAATCAAAATCATTTTAAATGAAGAAATGGGCCGGACTTTGGACTGCTGCAGTGATTGGATTTTCATTTTTCTTTTGAAAATCAAATGAATTAAATGGGCCTCTTATGTTGGGCTAGAGAAGAACAAAAAGCAAATTCAAAGGTGGAGATTGTTGCTTGGGGCTCAAGACAAATCCAATGGCTCATATTCATTATAGATTACTATAAATAGGGATAGAGAGTGAGGGGTTAAGGGTGTAAAAATTTTTGTAACTCCTTTTGGAGAGGAGGGCTACTCTTAATTGAGAAGGCCTTCCAAAATTATAACTTTAGTTGCAATTAATAATAATAATTTTTCTCTTCTTCTCTTTGTTGGATGATGAAGATGAAGATGAAGATGGAGAATTATTTGAAGGTTTGCATTTCTTTTCTTTTTCTCTTTTATTGCTTATTAGTTTAGATTTATTTCTATGCTTGTAGTTAGATTTTATTTTCTTGTTAAATAGCCAAGAGGCTAGAACCCTCTTGCCTTAGATTTATTTTATGCTTATAGAGTAGATTTATTTTCGTGCATTTAATTCTTGCAATTTTATTTTGTAGTTTAGATTTTACAATTTATTTTTTAGTTAGATTTAATTTCTTATACTATTCACCTTGAGGCTAGAACCCTCGTGGGTTTAGTTTTTCTTTTTGTTTATTTTTATTTTGTTTGATTCGCCTTTAGGCTAGAACCCTCTAGGGAATCACCCTTTTCTAAGAAGTGGGTTCAATTTTAGATTACACATATCTATAATTGAATCCACCATCTTTAATTTCTTGTATTTTCTTTTATTCTAGAGTTTTGTTCTTCATTCTTGATTTTTATTTGTTTCTTGATTTTATTCATATTTTTCCTTCTCACCTTATTGATCATACTCATTCTTTTTCAAATCCACTCTTACTTACATTTACACCTATTTACACACCATTTTCACTCTCTCAATCTCTTCACAATCACATTCACTTATCAATCTTATTTGTCACGCACACAACATAAGAACCGATTTTATATTTTCTCTTACAAAACACCTTCCTCGTGGGATCGATATCTTTATACTATAACTTGACACGGTTGTGCACTTGCAACCTTTTTGGTACATGTTTATGCTGCATCAAGTTTTTGGCGCCGTTGTCGGGGAAGGTGCTTAAGTAGGTTTTAATTATTTTGGTTCTTAAACTTGTGTGTTTCTTGTGAAAGAACAACTTGAAGATTAAAGATCGAGAATTGGAGATTGAGGAATTGGATATTCGCTTGTGGTAAGTCTTCTTCCTTATATTTTCAATTCCACACCTTTAGTTAGTTTCTCACAATTAGTGACAATTAGGATCTTAAAAAAAAAGATTTTATTTCCGTTGACCATAATAAAATTCACCCTTCACTTTGACAAATAATTTCCCCCTTCTCATTTGCTTGTTTGTTAACCCTAATTAAAAAAAAAGATTTTTCTTTTCCATCCTTTTTAGTTGCTTTTAATTCATAGGGTTGTATTTCATATTGATAGTAGGAATTCACCAAGTGATTTGAGCATCTTGATTTGGCACACACTTAAAAGTATCTTTAAGGGCAAAACCCCATAATCAAGATAAGGTGAGGGATTTCATTACTGTTTCCTTAGCCCAAAAATCACTAATTCCTCACTACACTACCTAAGCCTAATAAAACTCATTAGACGTTGGCCCCTAAGGATTCGAGCTCAATAAGGAACAAGAAATCCTTAAGTGAACCGGTTTAAGTTTTCTCAGATTAGTTGGTGTCTAAGGCAAGGTTTAGGGGTTGCGTAAAGCGTTCCGCAAGGAAAGAGGTACTTAATTGATCTTTGATCACCCTCTAGTACTATCCTTACCTGGCTAACTACCCGGGTAAAATTTTTATCTTTTCACTTAAGGAATTTTTGGTTAGGAGCTAGTCTAGTTGAGTTAGGCTTAACCCTAGAGTTAGAGTGATTGAAAAGTGATTGATTTTGATTTGTTTTAGTTAGGATTTTCCATTTTCTTCTTAAAAAAAACTAACTTTTTTTTTCCAAAAAAAAATTATATAAAAAGAAATTGTTTTTGGTGCATGCAAAACGTGGATTAGGGACAATACACATCAACAAATTCATTTTGAACAAATGGATAATCCACAAGTTTTTCAAAATTTATGTTATCCCAATAGAATTGAAATTTCCAATGAAGTACGGGAGTTTGTAGAGAGTCCATATAAGTATTCGGTAAATGATCCATTTTTTCCAACCTACAACCCAGGTTGGGCAAGTTACACAAACATTGCATGGAATCAGGGAAACCACTCCGAAACTCAAAACTTCACTCCCTCTTCGACCCAACATTTTCCTAGGAAAAATACAGTTCCTTTCAATTCTCATCCACAATTTCAACAACCCAGTCTGTCACATCAAAATCAGTCTCCTCATCATCAAGTTGTAACTCACACTCCTCTTGATACAGATCATGATGAACGTCTCAATTTTTTGGAAAAAGGTTTTGAAATCATTATTAAGGCCTCCACACTAGCCACGGATATGTTAATTCAAACATCCTACACGATGAACTCCTTTATGCAATCAACCGAACTCATACTTAACTCTAACACTCAGGCCCTAGCTAGATTAGAAACCCATATTGATCAACTAGCTAGTGCCATAAGTGAAGTAGAGGAAGGAGAAAAACTGAGTCAACACATGATCAATCCTAAGGACACTCAAATGAATACACTACAGTCAGGAAAACAGGTCGATAATCAGGAAAGAACACCTTTAAGCCAAATTCTTATCCCAATTCATTCTTCCCCTGATAATTCAATTCAGGAAAGACCGGCGGAAGAAGAAGAAGAGTCAGATCCAAGTTTTGAGGAAATTTATGGTGAGGAGCTGAATACATTAGGAGAAGCAGATCAGGTTTGTCAAAATAAGAAAACTGTGTTAAACAATTACTGCTTTGAAATGAATTTTGAAGAACTCTTTCTTGATAAACTAAGATTTTTGGAAAATAAACAACAACCAAATTTTTACACATCAACCATGAATCTTGGGGTTGAGAAATTTGTTAAAGAAAAATTGGTTGTTAGAGAACAAACATTCACAAATCAAGAATCTAAGTCCAATATGCATGACACCAATAATACCTACCTTCCATTACCACAAAAATCAGTGAACACCCCGCAATGCTTCAAATTTCACATTATTGATTATATCATTCTGAATTTGTTTAAAATCCGGGGAAGAATTTTTAGCAATAAGGTAGGAATTTGTTTAAAATCCGGGGAAGAATTTTTAGCAATAAGGTAGGATTCAATGTAGAACAGGAACTCTTCATGTTGAATATTTGAAGAATTTTTAGCAATAAGGTAGGATTCAATGTAGAACAGGAACTCTTCATGTTGAATATTTCATTCTATATTGTTTATTTTGTTTATTTTAGAATAATAAAAAGAATTTATTCTTCTCTCATTTGAAAGTTTCTTGTTCAGTTGTTTAAAAAAAGAAAAAAAAGAAAAAAAAAGAAAAAAAAGAAAAGAAAAAAAAGAAAAGAAAAAAAAAGAAAAAGAAGAATACAATTTTTTTCATCCTCCTCAGACCAAGGGTAATTGCAGATTTTTATCAGCCGACCAAATGTAAGTGCTTCACTTCTTATCTACTTTACTTTATACATCATAGAGTTTGCATTGAGGACAATGCAAAATTTAGGTGTGGGGGTGAGAATTAGTTATTTTTCTCTTTATTTTACATTTTTAGTTACATTTTTTTCCCTTTAAAAAAATTATAAAAATATCGTCACTTGCCAAATTGATAGAGTTATGTAATAATTAATTTATTTGATAAATTTGAAATTTTCTAATCCCTAGTTGGTTATTTACTTAAGTTCACTTTTTATGATAATTCTAAATAAATTTCTTAAGAAATGATTTTCAAAGTAGTATACTTTACTTAAGCCTTAACTTGGACTTTTATTTAAAATAATGAAATTTCTGCATGCCTAACTTAGAGTTGAAAATAATTTTTCAAAGTATCTTGATTTACATATTTTTTAAAATATATATACATATAAAAAAAATATTTGCAAAAGAAGAGTGCGAAAAATGGGCACAAAAAAAAACTCTTGAATTCGAGGTGATTCTATCTTATAAAGCCTAAGCTGACCGAGTAATTAAGCCCAAGGAGTATTTCCATACTTAATGACCTAAGCTCAATTGAGATGAGATCCATTGGCCCAAAACTCGTTAAATGGTCACTTAGAAAGCCTGTTAAAGTAGAAAAAATCACCAAGGGATCCATTGGCCCAAAACTCGTTAAATGGTCACTTAGAAAGCCTGTTAAAGTAGAAAAAATCACCAAGGAAAAAAGAGTGAAAAAAAACTAATAAATGTTTTATAGTTGTATATATGGTCTTGGAAAATATTTTAAATCAAGCAACTTGGAAATTATTTAAAACAAAGAGTTAGCATGTTCTTTTCAAAACTTTTAAATTAAATTTCTAAGTTTGGCTTGGTTTTGTATTGCTACAATGAGAAGATTTTCTTGAAAATATACCTTAGAGTTATATATAAAAATGTTTTCTTGAGTGATAACTGGCTCCAATTAGATTATCTAAAAGTTATCAAGTGAATTTAGTTATTTACTGACTTCTTTAATTTGGCAAGTTGACCGAATTTTGTGGGTATATTCACTGCAAACCCTCACGAGACTACAACTCGTCCACTAGGGTAACCTAGGGGTTTAAAGGCTTGTTGTATGCGCTAAATACAACCGCGATTCCTGCGAAAGTAAGTTAGGATTTTCTTTTTATTTTCTTTGCTAGAGGACTAGCAAAAGTTTAGGTGTGGGGGGATTTTATAATCACATTTTATTACAATTTTATACCCTCATTATCTATTTTATATGAATAAATACAGCACTAATAATTGTTTTTATCTTTAATTGCAGGTTAATAAAGAATAAATCCCAAAAAACCCATCTCTCAACAAAGACCCTTGAGTAAATGAAGAAATAAGAGAATTAATTTTTGAAAATCACATGTGTGCAAGGAACCGGATTTGGACTTGGTTGCTTAAAAATGAATTGGACTTTTATGCAAAAATCACAAGCTGCTACATTGGACCGGAACCAAGGCTGCAAAGTTTCAATTGGGCCAGACTTGTTTTAGCTTTTCATTTTCATTTTGGTAAATCATCAAGGGAAGCTAAAGTGGGCCGGACTGCTTGGTGTGCAATCAAATGAATGGGCTGGATTTTCACAAGAAAAGTATGCAATCAAATGAATTGGAAACCCAAAAACAAATTACTCTCCATGGCCGGATTTTTCTGCAGTTCTTCCTTTTCTATTTTGAAGATCAAATGACATTTAATTGGGCCGGACTTCATAGGACCTGCTGCATTTTTGGAGACTTGGAAAATCAAGGCTTGGGCCGGTTTTAGTTAGATTTGAAGTTTGAAGACCCAAAAAATGAATGGGCCGGACTTGAGATTGGTTTTGAAAATCAAATGTGAATGGGCTTTTAATTTGCTGCAGTGGATTTTCAAGTGAAGACCTGGCTTGTGATCAAATGAAGACCGGACCTACAGTTGGACTTTCATTTTGTTGTTTTGAAAATCAAGCTCAAGCAAAATATTTCATGAGGAAAAAACACCGGACCTGCTGCAAAGAAATGAAAGGAATGCTGGACCGGACTTGTGATTTTCTTTTGAAAATCAAAATCATTTTAAATGAAGAAATGGGCCGGGGGAATGCTGGACCGGACTTGTGATTTTCTTTTGAAAATCAAAATCATTTTAAATGAAGAAATGGGCCGGACTTTGGACTGCTGCAGTGATTGGATTTTAAGAAATGGGCCGGACTTTGGACTGCTGCAGTGATTGGATTTTCATTTTTCTTTTGAAAATCAAATGAATCAAATGGGCCTCTTATGCTGGGCTAGAGAAGAACAAAAAGCAAATTCAAAGGTGGAGATTGTTGCTTGGGGCTCAAGACAAATCTAATGGCTCATATTCATTGAAGATTACTATAAATAGGGGTAGAAAGTGAGGGGTTAAGGGTGTGAAAATTTTTGTAACTCCATTTGGAGAGGAGGGCTACTCTTAATTGAGAAGGCCTTCCAAAAATTGTAACTTTAGTTGCAATTAATAATAATAATTTTTTCACCACTTTAAATTTTTCTCTTCTTCTCTTTGTTGGATGATGAAGATGAAGATGAAGATGGAGAATTATTTGAAGGTTTGTATTTCTTTTCTTTTTCTCTTTTATTGCTTATTAGTTTAGATTTATTTCTATGCTTGTAGTTAGATTTTATTTTCTTTTTAAATAGCCAAGAGGCTAGAACCCTCTTGCCTTAGATTTATTTTATGCTTATAGAGTAGATTTATTTTCGTGTATTTAATTCTTGCAATTTTATTTTGTAATTTAGATTTTATAATTTATTTTTTAGTTAGATTTAATTTCTTACACTATTCACCTTGAGGCTAGAACCCTCTTGGGTTTAGTTTTTCTTTTTGTTTATTTTTATTTTGTTTGATTCGCCTTTAGGCTAGAACCCTCTAGGGAATCACCCTTTTCTAAGAAGTGGGTTCAATTTTAGATTACCCATATCTATAATTAAACCCACCATCTTTAATTTCTTGTATTTTCTTTTATTCTAGAATTTTGTTCTTCATTCTTGATTTTTATTTGTTTCTTGATTTTATTCATATTTTTCCTTCTCACCTTATTGATCATACTCATTCTTTTTCAAATCCACTCTCACTTACATTTATACCTATCTACACACCATTTTCACTCTCTCAATCTCTTCACAATCACATTCACTTATCAATCTTATTTGTCACGCACACAACATAAGAACCGATTTTATATTTTCTCCTACAAAACACCTTCCTTGTGGGATCGATATCTTTATACTATAACTTGACATGGTTGTGCACTTGCAACCTTTTTGGTACATGTTTATGCTGCATCACTATTCACCATTGCCTTCACATTCTATCTCAAACATTTATCCAACTGTTCTTTCGAATACTTATTTTCTTTGCTCCTGTTGCAGTGCCTCCTTCATCACTACTTGAGCCCATCAAAGTCTTGATATCAGATGAGGATCCGGACAAGAGTGTTATTATTTTAGATATTCAAAGCTTCGTTTACTTCCTAAACCTCATGATCGATCGAATTCTTCATAAAGGATCATCTTTTGACAGCTTTAGGAGTTCACTCGATCGACATGTGTTGGGGATTAAAGAAGATGGATACCCTGAGCTGGCTGATTCTATTGAAGCCTATTTGGTCCAGCTGAAACAACAAATCGAGTATATGAAGGATCTCCAGAATAGGTGTGTTTCTTCTTACATAGCTTCCCAGATAGATATAAGGCTGAAGGTATGGCATGACTCATAAAAATCAGCTGAACTCGAACTTTAGAGGTTACTGAGCTACGTGAACCAAATGAGATTGAGTATCGGCAAGAAAATGAAAGCTAAGGATGATTTGCTTCAGTCTTTAGAATCACGTCGAGCAGAGGTAGCCCACTTAGAAAAGGAACTCGCGGAGGCTAAGGATGCTGAGGGCATTTTGGAGCTTGATTTTACTAAGGCGGAACATGTTGAAACAGACCTATTCAGACAATTGGAGCTCTAAGACAAAAAACTTACTGAAATAGAACAAGAAGTTCTCAAGGCTTAGAATACCAGCGAGGAATGCTTAAAAGCTAGACTGATAGCTGAGTTTGAACAAGCTTACATGGAAAAGATTTCTACATTTGAGGCTCAAATCCGTAGCTACAAGTTGTCTTTAGATTAAGAATTCTTTCTTGTATCGGCACTTCTTTTGTATTTCCTTAAACTTTTTCTCGTAAATAAAGCACATTTTTTTGCTCATTCAAGTTTTATTATGATTACTCATTCTTCTTTAGAACAAATAAACATAATACTTGTAGATTTTTTGGCAAATTCTCAGCCATCATTGGATTTGATGTGCTTTTACTGATTACCGTCTAAATCGGGCTAGCATGTAGATTATCTAAATCTGTTCTACATGTAACGTTGTGCTAAAAGAATGAACTCTTTCAAACTTTATGCTACAATGTTGAATATGTAGGCTACAATATTAAGGGAACGAGATAACGTCCCTCATGCATAAAAGGCATGGATTGGGAGATTATTAATTTAACAATAATCACCGGCTACGATATTGAATACGTAGGCATTATCGTTTTTATGGTAACGTACCACCCGACAATATGTGTTAGACGCAGACTTATCTCTAATAAGGGATCGAGATAACATCCCCCATTCATAAAAGACATGGATTCGGAGATTATTAACTTAATAATAATCATCAGCTATGATATTGAATACGTAGACTTTGTCATTTTTACGGAAACGTACCACCCGATAATGTGTGTTAGACGTAGACTTATCTCTAATAAGGGATCGAGATAAAATCCCCTATGCGTGAAAGACATGGATTTTAGTGGTGTCTTCTCTTGGGGCAAAGAGGAACGCAGTGCCGGAGAGGAAGAATTTTATATTCTATCTCCATCTTGCCTTCTCTTAGGGCAAAGACGAACCCTTTGCTGGAGAGTAAGAATTTTATATTCTATCTCTTGCTGCAAAAGAAACTCAAAGTGAGATCTCCACTTCGAGAATCTAGAAGGTGAAACTAAGAGTGAGATCTCCACCCCAAGAATCAAAAAGATCCATATAATTCTAACTTTTATAGGATTGATTACCTAATCTGAAGATGAATATCTCATTTATCGAAATTAAATTCCAACTTTGGCCCTAACTATTTAAAGGTTTAATCAAGATGGGATTTGAGATGATCCTAACTGTTTAAAGGTTTGATCTTTCAATTTGAGTGGACCTCTCATTCATGGAAGGAATCGAGAGGGCATTTTGGTTTTGGCCCTAACTGTTTAAAGGTTTGACCATATAAGCATTTGAGACGACCATAATTGTTTAATGGTTTGATCGTTCAATTTGAATGGACCTCTCGTTCATGGAAGGAATCGAGAGGGAATTTTAGCTTTGGCCCTAACTGTTTAAAAGTTTGACCAAATGAGTAGTTTGAGACGACCCCAACTATTTAAAAGTTTGATCGTTCAATTTGAAAGTGGACCTCTCGTTAATTGAAGGAATCAAGACGGGATTTTGGCTTTGGCCCTAACTGTTTAAATGTTTGACAAAATAGGAGTTTGAGATGACCCTAACTATTTAAAGGTTTGATCGTTCAATTTAAAAGTTAACCTCTTGTTCATGAAAGGAATCGAGAGGGGATTTTGGCTTTGGCTCTAACTATTTAAAGGTTTGACTAAATAGGAGTTTGAGACGACCCTAACTATTTAAAGGTTTGATCGTTCAATTTGAATGTGGACCTCTCGTTCATGGAAGGAATCGAGAGGGGATTTTGACATTGGCCCTAACTGTTTAAATATTTGACCAAATAGGAGTTTGAGACGAGCCTAACTGTTTAAAGGTTTGATCGTTCAATTTGAAATTGGACCTCTCATTCATGGAAGGAATCAAGAGGGAATTTTGGCTTTGGCCTAAACTATTTAAAGATTTGATCAAATGAGCAGTTTGAGATGAGCCCAACTGTTTAAAGGTTTGATCGTTCAATTTGAAAGTGGACCTTTCGTTCATGGAAGGAATCGAGAGGGATTTTGGCTTTGGCCTAACTATTTAAATGTTTGACTAAATGGGAGTTTGAGACGACCCTAACTGTTTAAAGGTTCGATCGTACAATTTGAAAGTGGACCTCTCGTTTATGGAAGGAATCGAGAGGGGATTTTGGCTTTAACCCTAACTGTTTAAAGGTTTGACCAAATGGAAGTTTGAGACGACCCTAACTATTTAAAGGTTTGATCGTTCAATTTGAAAGTGGATCTCTCGTTCATGAAAGGAATCGAGAGGGGATTTTGGCTTCGGCCCTAACTGTTTAAAGGTTTGACCAAATGAGCAGTAGGAGTGGAGGTACAAATAACAGTGGGAATGTTGACTTCTACAAATCATTCAGTGGGGTTTTTGTTGTCTAGTGGCTAGGACTTAACACGAAGGGGTTTGATAATCACCATGGATTAGCAGATTAAAATTTAGGATGTCATGTCAGGACATTAGTATTAGGAGTGTTAAAGGCTTAGATACAGTGAGAGTTTGAATGGATTTAACCATAAAGAATTTTGGTGGACCCACCGTTAATTAATTTGAATAGTGAGAGATTTTGTGGTGGAGGGCCGTGAAACATTAAGCACTTCAAAATTACACCCTGAGAGTTTCATTTGGAAAGATTGACCAAATGCAGTCGTTGAATCTCATCTTAACAAAAGAGTGCTCCGAAAGTCACAGTAGGAGGGTTTTAATCATCTTAAAAATGATTAAATAACCACAGTGGGAGGTTCTTAATCATGATTAATAATGAATTATTCTGATGATTGGTTTTCACCTCGAATAATCAGTTTTGGGTTATCGTTAAGAATACCATGTGTAGTATTCTCCAGGAACTTCCCATTAGAATGCATTGAGGTATTCCACCCCAGCTCTGTGGCGAATCTGAATATAATTGTATTCAGTCACATTGTTTGGTTTCCTTATGAATATTAAGAGTAGCATTCTCCAGGAACTTCCCGTTGTTGGAAATAAGGGAATTAGTTTAACCTCATATATCCGTCGGAGGAGAGGGAGAAGCAGTTTATACTGTTATACTCTTTGGAGTTTTTACCGTTCTCATTTAGCTTGTTTCACCATTACGATGTCGGTGTAAATCAAGGCTTGGATTCTATTTTTGAGAACGAAACAAGCCTTGGTGGGATGAAGAACTCTCCTATCGTACGCATAGTATTTTAGGTTTGAACTCTTGTTGGCTTCCTCCGAATTTTTAATAGGTGGTAGCTCAATTTTGTCGTTATTCAGTAGATATTTGAAGATGGCTGGAACCTCATCGTCCTTGAAGAAGTACCGTTGCATTTGGCGACTGTTGTGGTGATTGTTGTCATGATTGTCACTGTAATGTTTGATTAGCATCCGCAACAATTACAGGCATCGTCGGTTGGCTTCTCTTAGCCTTCTTTATTTTGAGAAAGCATTCAGTCTGTTCACCGTGTAGCTTTAACTCTTTCCAAGTGGCTGAAGACACAACTCCTATGGTTTCCAACACATCAATGGAAAGGTTATTATGACAGGTTTGAAGTATGAACTCCTCTATGATTGGATCTCGACAGTTAATTGCCCTGTTACGGAAGCGTTTAACGAAGGTGTCGACTGACTCTCTACTCTTCTGCTTCTCATCCAAAAGGGTTCCGATTAACACATTGGTATCATCATCGAAGAAGTTGCTAAGGAACAGATTTTCCATGCCGTCCTAGCAGTTAACATTCCCTGGCTTGAGACGTCGATACTAATCGAAGGTGGCCCCACGAAGGGTGCCTTGCGAATGACCATATCATCAAGGTATCATTACCAGAAATCATACCCAAGTGAGACTTGAAGTAGATCAAGTGTTGAGTTGGCGAGCCTTTCCCGTTGAATGGCGTGAAAATGATCAAACTAAACTTCGACGGGTATGGAATTGACTCCTACTCCCTCGGGTATGGGCACGGAATACCGGTCTTTTTCACCTCTTGAGCCAACATCAAGGCGTTGACCTTGTCCTTAAGCTCTTCCATCATTTTATTATCTCTATCCTCATTTTTCTTTGGGGGACATTGAGAAGGAACAACCGGACCAACCCGAGTGTTATGGATGTAGGGAAGAATGTGTTCATCCACATCTATGTCGCTATCATCTACGTCATTTTGACCATGACAACTAGATTCAGCTTGCTGACTTAGCTTAGGTTGTTGATGAGACTGAGTCTGCAACTCCCTTATTTGGTGCATGGCTAATTCCATCTCCATCTTCATATCAGCTTGAATTTCTTCTTGCTGTTTAGATAGAGCTTCTTGAAGCATTTGAGCCAATTGATCAGGTGTGATGGTGAATGCCTCCCTAGCTTGCCTTATACTAGATGTTGTATCATTGGAAGTAACCGCGAAACAAGTATCTGAGGACTCATCATCTGAAGATAGCCCTTCGTGCATTCTCCTATAATCTCTGCGTCTAGTTGCCCTTAGCTGTAGCCATGACATTCTTTAACAGAGCCTTTGATCAACTCTTTCTCCTAGAGAAAAGTCGGGGTCAGAATTGGTAGCCTGTTGTTTCCCTTTATCAGCCATGTTGATAGTGAATTTTGGGAGTTCATCATCTTGAACAGCTGATCTTTTCTTTCGTAAACGTCTCGGTTTGGATTTTGATGTTTCAGTTGAAAGTCTCTAAAATATAGAAACCCTTGGTGGAGTGCCTCTAGAGCAGCTACATTTAGACAGTTGCTCTGATGAGTCTTTCACATGAGCAATGAGAACTTATTTCTCGAATAGTTCTCTTCCGAGATTTATTCTTACCTCCAGCCTGATAGTACAACTCGTCAGTATGATGATCGGAGCAAGTTATCAAATGTTAGTGTGGTTGAGCCTTGTTGACATTCTCAAGATGACTTGTCATCGCCTTTGAGCGATCTAAGGTCATACCAGGAGTCACACATTTAGACCTACCCTCTTGCGAGTGTGGACTCTCAACAGGCTCCCGAGTTTCAACATGCACCCCCAAGTGTGTGGAAATCGGAGTTTTCCTAACTTGTGATCTTTTTGACTTGGTGTGAGGATGCGTATGACCCCAGCGTGAGAAGTCACTTAGGATTTATTCACCGGACCCAAGCGTTCTTTGACCAAAGCTTTTCCTCGATCCTCGTGTAAAGGCCAAGGCAATCCGCCATTATAATTTTGAAGTTTGATAGGTCAGGACTGTCCTAAGGCTTCACTGGTGGCTTAGTAGATATGGTTGTAGCAGACAAATAAGGAGCGGACGTCGACGGAGTTGAAGGAGAGCCCTCGGGAGTTGGCCTTTGTCCTAGACACTTGTGTGTGTCTCGGATATGGCTCCCTTTGACGAGATAGATGCTAGTTGTAGGCTGTCTAAAAATCACAATAGATAGCCGATCCCTATCAAGCCCTGATAATGGAAGTTACAATCGGATGACTTTCTAATCACTGCATCCGCAACTCTGCAACCGCTATAAACACGACCTCATCTCTGAGATGATTGATCTTGATGGCTGCGACAACAGCATGACTAATACTATATTAGCAACTATTAGAGATGCTGATGAGCAGTGTAATGATTTCAGAAATAAAAGGTTGGACTTAGTTGGTGAGTCGCTTGGTAGAGAGCTGTGGGCAAATATCCATCTTCAAAACACTATGGATGTTGATTCCCGTCAAGCTCTCACAACGAAAGCTACAATCAAATAGCTTTCGGGTCGACAGTCGGAAAGGGCAAATAGGAGACTTTTCACACAGATCGAGAAGAGTTACAATTTGACGACGCTTCCGACAGCTGATGAAAAGCCTTCGCAATCAACAGTGAGAGTTACAATCTGACGACTCTCATATCCTATAACAGGCAAAGATCAATAAGCAATAGCCTTTGCAATGTTATAATGGATGAGGTTACAAGTCAACAACCTCTCTCAAACGCAGAAATTCACTTCTGTGTTTCTCGAATTCAAAAACGCACACAACCTGTGCGTTCCTCGGCAGACATTGAACTCTGTAACGCAGAGTTAAATCATGAAACACACACACCCTGTGCGTTCTCCAGCAAATATCTAACTCTGAAACACAGAGTTAAAGCACTAAACGCACACATAACGTGCGTTCTTCAACAGGCTCAACTATGTGCCCCAAACTCTGGACGCAGAGTTGAACTTCAATGCACCAGCGACCTGTGCGTTTCCAATTCCAGAACGCATGCGGCCTGTGCATCTCAAATCTCTAACAGAGATTTAACTCTGCGTCTCAAGCCTTGGACGCAGAGTTAAAGCCCAGAACGCCAATTGAGGCATTTGACTTGTTCAAACACAAACCGAACGACCTCAAAACCGTTATCCCACGTTCTGAGGGATCTTCGCCCACTTAGGAGCAGATTTAGGGGTTGGTTACGCCCCTAATCCCCCTATAAATAACCGACTTACTCAACTGAGTAAGGGGTTGATCGGTTTTCTAATAGTAAAACCGCATAAGGTTAAGGTGAGCTGGCATCAAAACCGCCTAAGGTCAACAAATCTCAGCAGTTCCGAATCCCAGAGGATTTCTTTATCAACGGCATAATTCACTTGGCAATTAACCGAATCTTCGGTTCCAACAACTCTTTTACAGAGTTCCAACTCACTCTGAGTTTTGAAACTCATTTAAGAGTTCGTGATTAAGCTTGCAACCCAACTTAATCACATCAAACCAGACATTCGGTTTTCAACAACTCTTGTCAGAGTTTTTAACTCATTCAGAGCTCCTTATGCTCGTCAAAAGTTCTAAACCAAATTCATCAAGCAATTCAATCGGTTTCGTGAGATAGAACGGTCGGATCGTCAACGGAGAGCAAGTTCAATACAAGCATTCGAAGGAGGCACTCCATCGCTGCCAAGAAGAACCCAGTTTTAAATAAAGGGGAGAATCAAATTCATTCTCCTCTCTTTTGTAATCGGAATCCAAATTGTAATTGATTTTGAGAGGAATACAAGTCAATTTTTCTTTCATTTCTTTTACTGCAAATTTCCAACAAACAAAAGATGGCGACTCCGCTGGGGACAAGCTTCTCTGACGAGGATGTGGTGACGCAATCTGACGTTCACCTTACTGGAACCACCGTCGAAACTCTCGTCGTAGAGTTCGACCAAGCCAAATATGAGGAGGTCCTCTCCTCCGGGTCGCTTAGCCCTAAAGCTAGGCGTGATACCCACAAGACCTCTAAGGAGGTCATCACTACTGCTGAGATGCCAAAGAAAGCCCTCTCCTTTGGTCAAGACCTTAAACTCGCTCTGCGAGTTGAAGACTCCTCCCCCGTATCACTACGGCACATAATAGGTCAAAAGAGACCTATGTCGGAGGAGAATCCGACCAACGCCGACGATGCTGCGGCCAAGGCCTTGAAACAGGCCAAGAAAAATGCTGCTCGACGAAGGAGAAGATCCTTACGGTGAGCGTACTTGCGGAATAGCCGAGCTACTGCCCAACGCAAAGACTGCGTTTCTGAGCCTGTGCCCGAAATGTGCGTTTCTGCTCCAGAACGCACACTTCGTGGCAATGAACCCGACTATGAGCCTTGGGTTATCCAACTCAAACGCGACCCTCAGTGGCGCGTTGTTCAACATAGACGCACACCTCAAGAGTGCGTCCCGAAACGTGGCTTCCAAAAGCACGTTCAATCATTCAAACGCACACCGTGTGTTCAATCAGAACAAGACCCTCAAGGGTCTGTTCAAATAACCAAACGCACACCACAAGGGTGCGTTCATCCTAAACAAGACCCCCAGGGGTCTGTTCAATCATCTAAACGCACACCACAGGTGTGCGTTCAATCAAAACCCGACCCTCAGGGGTCTGGGTCATCAACCAAACGCACATCACAAGTGTGCGTTCAAACAAAGAACGACCCTCAGGGGTCTATTTCATTATCAAAACGCACACCTCAAGTGTGCGTTCAACCAAAACAAGACCCGCATGGGTCTGTTTCAACATCAAAACGCACACCACAAGTGTGCGTTCAATCAGGACAAGATCCACAAGGATCTAGTCTATCAGTCAAACACAGGCCTCGGCCTCGTGTTTATAAACCTAAACGCGACTCTCGTGTTTCTTCTCAAGAACATGACACGGTCCGTCAGGTTCAAAAGGGACAGCATGGATTTAAGATTCGTGCCCAACCCATCCAAGGGCAGGGGGTTCCATCTCCACCTTCACGAAATCTTTCCCAGGTCTCTGACCTACGTGAGCTACTGTCAAGAGGAAGGCCAACACAGCAAGTGGCTCATTCATGCCAGTGTGAACGGCTCATTTCCGCTGTCCTCTCCGAATGCAGTTGTTGTTCACCTACGCCTAGACATTCGGTGTTCAATAGGTTAACGAATATTGTTAGACCTCCCAAACGACAACGGTGACAGAAGAAGACCTCTGAAATCGACTATCCCGAGGTTACTATCAACATGATTGGCAGAGGAAGAGCCTCACATTCCGATTCTGACGAGTCACAAAGAAGTCATTCCCCAACTGTTAGGGAAATTTGTGACCAGTTCGAAGGAGTATATCAGCATACCCGGACTCGGACAGGAGCTATTCGCCCGGTTAACTATCAAAAGTTAGCCAAAGGGATTACCACAAGTGATGAACATTCGGCAATAGCCGAATCTCAATCTTCGAGCTCGGTCGGACCACAAGAGGTATCTGCTTATATGGCGGGAAATCCCGAGGACATAGCCAAAAGAGTGGACGAACATCACGTCATGCTCTAGGCGCAACAAGAGACACTTCTCCAATTGAAGGACATGTTGGCCCAAGTTCTGGCAGAAAAAGGCCAAAAACCTGAATCTTCCCGGAGGACAACTTCCAAAGGAAAACAGAAAGTGACCGAGCATTCGGATCGTGAGACTCACAACCTAGGATCCTCTTCTGAAGGTGAGAAAGAGGTGGAAAAAGAACGGCACCCTTAGTCCACTAAAATGGATGAATTGGAAGCTCGCCTCAATGCAATCGCCAACAGAAGTGAGCTCCACGAAGAAGGAGTGGTGAGGCCTTATCCTGCTGAGTGGGATATAGCTCCATACCCACCGAAGTTCAAAGCTCCAACCTTGCAACCGTTCGATGGCACAGGATCGCCAAATTAACACATCTACTACTTCAAATCTCAAACTGGAGATGTGGTGGCGAACGATGCCATCCTGACACGCTTGTTCATTGGCACTACTAAAGGAGTGGCCTTTGAATGGTTTATGAAATTGCCTGCTGGATCTATTCAGAAATGGGTAGATTTGGAAAGGCTTTTCTTAGCTAGGTTCTTTGAGGATGATACAGAAGTTTCTGTCCCAACTCTTCTCGCCACCAAGCAGAGGAAGGGAGAATCCATCAAGGCTTACGTGGAGAGATTCCGTAGCATGGCATTGCGATGCCCCTCAGGTATGACTCAGTCAACCCTGGTTGAAACTTGCAGGCACAACTTGCAGACTCAGCTCCTTGCCCAGATGGGGGTAGCGGAGTGTCGCTCCTGGAGACAACTTGTTTCGCAAGGAGAACAAGCTGAAAAGATTGTAGCTCAGGTGAAAGCCGAAGAAGCTGCACAGCCCAAACCGCAACAGCAGCAGCAACGCAACCAGAACAACGCTCAGCGGTCTAAGGGAAAAGAGACCCTAGCAGCCGACTACTCTCAAGTACCACCGCCCACGAAGCAAGGCAAAGCTCCCAATAAGCAAAAAGTGCCCAAACAGTATTCTTTCAAGGAAGAGCATGTGGATACTTTATTCCAGCTACTGCGAAAGAATAACAAGTTACAACTTCCTAAAATTAGGAAGCCAGAGGAGGCAGGGAAGGTAGATGACCCTAATTACTGCCGCTATCACAGGTTCCTGGGGCATCCTACCAGAAGGTGTTACATCTTTAAGGACATCCTTCAGAATTTGGTGGACGCCAAAGTGCTTACTCTGAAACCTGAGCAGAAGACTGTCTCTACCAACATGATAGCAATCCAGTTCGGTGACTTCCCTCCGGTGACGACCGCAGATGGCGTTGTCCCCATCCACAAGGGAGAAATGCACCTGAAGAATACTGACTTGCACAGTCAGAAAGACAAGGGGTTGATACCCCTCACCACTTCGAAAGGAGAAATCATGTGGGTACACCCGGATCTAGTAGGAGACCAACAGTGGACGAATACCTCGTCCAAGAAGAAAAGAGGCAAGGCTAAATCTTCCAACATGATTAGCCCCTCCATTACTGAGAACGATGATCACCTCAAGACCCTCACAGATTCAGAGAAAGAGAGAATTGCCCTGGCTGCATATCCAGGAGATAACCCTGGCACTCGGTCAGGAAAGGCTTACTTGAAAGACTACAACCAGAATACTCAAGAAGCTGAAGAACATCCCCAAGACGCTGGGGGTTCTGTCCCAAAGAAGCCGACTGATAAGGGGAAACAAAAAGAACTCCGGTTCAACAGGAATCTCCACCAGGAACACGGGGAGTCGAGCACTCCCTTCCAATTTAATGTCATGGCACAGTTGGCTAACATACCAGCCAGAATTACGCTATATGAGCTCCTGAGGTTGTCCAAAACCACCAAGGAAGCTTTAATTGAAGCGTTGAAAAATACGGAGAGTTTTATCACCCAAGTCACTCCGATCGCCGAAGCTTCTGAAGATCAAACTTGTCGGCAATGTCTGCAAGCGGCAAGAAGTTTACCCTGCATATCATTTACTCAAGAAGACATGCAGGTCAAACACCTGGGGAAAATCAAACTCAGGTGTCAAATTGGAGACCTCAAATCCGAGGTGACATGCTACATCATAGATGCGGACACGTCCTACAATCTTTTGCTAGGACGACCATGGATACATGCAAACCGCATTGTCCCGTCTACCCTACATCAGGTCATGAAATATGCCAATGATGAAGGAGAAGTTCGAACCCTAATTGCGGAAAAGTATCCTTTCCGAGGGGTAGAAAACTTTCACACCGACTCTGTTTTCTACTTGGAATCTCAGGAGAAGGAAGATATTGACAGTGGCAATGAAGCTGATATCGAACCAGATCCTGAAGAAGATTGTCCCTGGGAATTGAACTTAGATGTAATGGGTCAGGATGAGAGTAATAATAATGTACCGAGCGAGGGTGAATGGTGCATTAATGAAGACTTTCTTTTAGCGTACTTGCCTGATGTGTCCTCTAAAAATAAATCAGTAGAGAATGATTCTAATGCAGGTACCAACCCATGGCACACACTGTGCATAGAGGCATCACTTACGTTGCCAATCAAATCTTTCTTTGCTTCAGATGAAGAAGCAGAAGACATACAGAAGGCTTTCTTCAAAGTCCCATCCAAAAGGAAAGGGCAAAAGCCGATCTGTTTTGGTAAAGTCAAACCCGAACAACTCAAACGAGGAAGTTCAGAGGAAGACGACGGAGTTCCCTAATTCCATTATCATGAACCCAATTCTATATACTTAATGAAGCAAATGGGGTATAACTTTAATGAGAAACATGGTCTGAACTTCGGGAAAGGTAGGCGAACCCCAATCCGGATGTCGCTAACCCCTGAAGGAAAACCTCCGGATTACTATCAAAAAACCGGAAGGGGTTTAGGTTATGTCACAACTCCTCCTGCCTCAGAAAATGAAATCAGTAATTATCTGCATCAGGATCATTCGTCCGGAACCTCTTCCTAGGAATCCGACGTCAGTGTTGGACCTTTCTTTAAAAGTTTGACTGTGAACATGGCTTCAACTAGTCACCCTGATGAAGATGCAGGGGGTGATGAAGAGTTAATCGAATTAACCGACGACCCTTGGATCAAACGTCTTAATATTTTGTGGGATATGCGCTTCGAACAACGCGAACCACCCACTGAAGATAAAGTAATTCAGGTCAACATGGGAGATGAATCTGATCCCAAGCCTATCTTTATAGCTGAAGACCTATCATCATCCGAGAAGGAAGACCTTATATCTCTCATCCGAGAATATATAGATGTCTTCGCTTGGAATTATGAAGATATGCCTGGTCTTGACCCGAAGGTGGCCATGCACCGTCTCAACATCGATCCGGATGTAAAACCCGTTAAACAACAACAACGCAGGTTTCGTCCAGAGATCATGGAATCAATTGAGTCAGAAGTTAAAAAGCTTATAGACTCAGGTTTTGTTAGGGAAGAACAACACCCTGACTGGGTGGCCAACATTGTTCCAGTTCCCAAGAAGAACGGTAAGGTCCGGATATGCATTGATTTCCGCGATCTTAACGCAGCCTGTCCAAAAGACGAGTTTCCTCTTCCCATCACTGATGTCATGATCGACAATACTTGCGGATATGAAAGGATGTCTTTTATGGACGGATTCTCCAGGTACAATCAGATCAAGATGCACCCGGACGACGAAAAACACACTGCTTTTAGAACACCACTGGGGGGTGTATAGCTACACAGTGATGCCCTTCGGCTTGAAAAATGCAGGTACAACTTATCAACGTGCAATGAACACAATCTTTCACGAACACCTATGAAAGAAGATCGAGTGCTACGTTGATGACATAGCAGTAAAGAGCCAATGTAAAGAAGATCATCTTACAGATCTGAAGACAATGTTCGAAATCATGCGAGCACATCAGCTGAAGATGAATCCGACAAAATCATTCCTCAGAGTTTCAAGTGGAAAATTCCTAGGATTTATCGTTACTTCCAAAGGAATCTTTCTTGACCCAGAAAAAGTGCGTGCCATCCAAGACATGCCACCTCCGAAGAATCTCAAAGAGCTCAGAGGTTTGCAAGGCAGACTGGCCTACATTCGAAGATTCATATCAAATCTTTCAGGGCGCTGCCAACCTTTCTCTAAGCTTATGAAGAAAGGAATATCCTTTGTTTGGGATGTAGAGTGTCAAAGAGCATTTGAGGAGATTAAGAGATATCTAACTCAACCGCCAGTTCCCGTGGCCCCGATATCAGGAAAACCATTCCTGTTGTATGTGAGGGCCATGGATCATTCTCTTGGTTCTTTATTAGCCTAGAACAATGATCAGGGTCAAGAGCAAGCCATCTATTACCTGAGTAGGACTATGATGGGAGCTGAACACCGGTACAATCCGGTCGAAAAAGAATGTCTCGCCTTGGTATTCGCAATCCAAAAGATGTGACATTACCTAGTTGGACAGACCATTCAGGGGAGCAATCACCGCGGGAGTAGGAGTAGTATTAATCTCTCCGAACGGCCATGTAATTCCCAGAGGATTCTCCTTAATCGAACCTTGCACTAACAACGTAGCCGAGTATAATGCTCTGCTATTGGGAATGCAATTTGCTGAAGAACTCAATGTTCGACACCTTGAGGCTTACGGTGACTCCCAACTCATCGTTAATCAGGTCCGAGGAGAATACGAAGTTCGTCATGAGGATTTGATCCCGTACTACCTCGCAGTGCTAGAGCAAGCTCAAAAGTTCGAAGGTTTCTTTATCGAATACGTGCCAAGAGCTCAGAATGCATATGCCGATGCTTTAGCCTCTTTGGCAACTTCGCTAGCCTTGCCCCCAGGGATCGAAACGACGATTCCGGTCATAGGACGTAAACTATATTCTTCCAAAATTCCTATGGAGGAAAACTCAAACGAGACGACGTCAGGAGAAGTCTGTACGGCATTTATGGAATTAGAATCTAGAGATTGGCGATTCCCGTACATCGACTATGCCTTATATGGAATTCTACCTGAGGACCCTAAGGAAGCGGCTGCAATCAAACGAAAAGCCCTCCGATTCTATTACGATGCAGTCTCTCAAGTCTTGTATCGTAAATCACATGATGGAGTCTTACTTCGATGCCTTTCTCGGAAGGAAGCGAAAGAGGCCCTCAAGGAAGCTCACGGCGGAATGTGCGGAGCTCATCAACCTGGAGCTAAATTAGGAGATTGTCTCCGACGAATCGGCTTTTATTGGCCGAAGATGTTTTCAGATGCGGTTGACTATGCTAAACGTTGTCACGCATGCCAAATTCATGGAGATTTTATCCACCAAGCACCGGGGAACTTACACCCCACATCGGCAACTTGGCCATTCGAAATGTGGGGCATGGATATCGTCGGACCGATCTCCCCTCCGACGTCCAAAGGACACCGGTTTATTCTAGCCGTGACCGATTATTTCTCCAAGTGGGCGGAAGCAATTCCGTTGAAAGAAGTCAAGACTTCAAACGTGATCAAGTTTATCAAACATCACGTCATCTATCGCTTTGGAGTCCCGATACGGATAGTTCACGACAACGGGACACAATTCGTCAGCTTTGGGTTTCAGAGATTTTGTGACAGATTCAGAATCCAAAGTGTCGCATCTACGGCGTATTACCCACCAGCAAATGGTCTTGCAGAAGCTTTCAATAAAACCATAGTGAAGCTTCTCAAAAAGTTTGTTTCCAAGAGCCGACGCGATTGGGACGAAAGACTTGGTGAATGTCTATGGGCTTACCGCACAACGGTGAGGACCCCTACAAGGGCTACCCCATTCTCTTTGGTATACGGCTACGAGGCTGTACTGCCATTGGAAATCCAGATCCCTTCTCTGAGAGTTGCTATTACAACGGGGCTAACAGAAGAAGAAAAGCATTAACGACGTCTGCAAGAACTTGAAGCCTTAGATGACAAACGACATCAAGCTAAACAACAGATCGAGCTATATCAAGCCCGTATTTCCAAAGCCTACAACAAAAAGGTTAAGGAACGGATTTTCAAGAAAGGTGATCTAGTTTTGGCCAACAGACGACCCATGGTGATGACACACAAAACCAAAGGGAAGTTCAATCCTAAATGGGAGGGGCCCTTCGTAATAGAATCAGTCTATTCGAATGGAGCTTATCGTCTCATCAATCAAAAAGGAGATAGGCTCATGATGCCAATCAATGGGAAGTTCCTTAAGAGATATTTCCCATAAATCATGTAGCCCCCTAAACCCCAGCTAAATCAGGTTGGGGGTTGCCTATTTATAGTGTATTTCTGTCTTGTATTTCGTCATGTTAACATTAAACCTCTGACGATTGAAATTTTCTAGAATTATTCTAATAAAGAGAATTTCGATTTCATGCCAAGTTAACACTATATATATGGCATTTGCTGTACTTTTCATTGTCCTGAACCAGATTTCAACAAAAGAGATGATGAAAAACCAAAATGATATCATTTTCATTCAATGCCGTTAAATGTGAATACAAAATGAGGACAGTCGAAACGAAAATGATACAAAATTATTCCCTAGCTAAAAGCAATCCAAGTCCTAAACATCGGGGCTCATCAGTCTAAAAGACTTGAGTTTAGATTTCAGCGCCAATATTTTCTCCTCACGAGCCTTTTTAACTTCCTCTGTTATCTTGCTCTTGAGCCCCTCTTCATTTGGTGCTGCTTCTGCAATCTCTTGCCTAATCTTGTCAGCAGCGACAAGCTCGTCACAAAAGCCCTTGAAGAGACCGTCGCAGAAAGTAATTAACCCTTTTATAACTTCCATATCGCCCGAGAAGCGATTAGTTATCTGAGATTGCTCCATACCAGCACGGGTAAGCTCAATCGCAGTGTCCCGAATACCTGTAGCAAAAGTGCCCAAGTCCACTTGCACTTGAAGATGTTCCCCGCGCAGGCGAGCGATACGAGAATCTGCTTCGTTTAGACTCTTCTGAAGAGCCTCTTGCTGCTGTACCTTCTGGTTCTATGTCGTCGCGTTGTAGCATTGAAACGAATTCCAATTCATATTCCAGAATAATAATGCTCTCGCGACAATGTTCAGTCCACGATGTATCCCCCTGGTCCCTAATCTTAGCGAGACACTCCAACAGATGGGGTTCAAAGACTTTGAAACTCACGTCCCCGAGACTAACAACATCGATGGTCATCTGCATCCAGTACTCTAATCTCTCAACGAGCTTCCTTAAACTTTCTGAGCCTGGGGGTGGAGCAGTCGGCGGATAAATAAAGCAATTCTCATAATCAGTGCGAATGGGAGTGTGCGCAGCTTCAGATGATAGCTTTTCGGGTACATCTGGCACTAAACTTGGGACGGTCAATCCCTGCCTACCTGTGGGGATTTCAAGACTAGGAGGAGCAGCTGGAGGCATAGTATCCCCGCTGTTTTCGGGAGACGAAGCAAGTGCAGACTTCATAGCGTCCCCCATCAACTTAGCTTTCTTGGAATTCTTAGCTGCAACGGGTTTTCGTTTGCGAATCCTTCTATCGTATTCGCCTGCCTCCTCAGCAGTGAGAGCTCTATTCCCGGATGATCTCAAGGAGCGAGGCTCGGGAGGGGGTGCTCCTTCGAGAACTTCTCTAGTGTCCTCGTCTTCAGAAGGCTTTGTAACAGGCAATTCTTTTGGGATCTCTTCGATTCCGACCGCCTCCCGTTCGTAGGACAGATAATCCTCTATCCCGGGTAGTCGAGTCCTGCCGGAACCACTTCTTGATTTATAAAGTTCTCGGATTTCGTTTATACATGAAGTATAAATGTCATATTCTTGGATTAGAGAAGCTTTATCAAACCAATTGCGGAAATCCGCTACGGTAGAGCAATCAGGCGGAAAATTAGGCAGAGTAAACTGCGCATGAGTTCCTCGAGCAATAAAGAAATGCCAAGCACGAGCTCCTTCATACAGATTCCCGATGTGAGCTAATTGTGGATTAGGGTTTCCAACGTAAAGCTGATCATACCCGAATTGTCGAGCAAAACGTGAAGGAACGTAAGGCTCAATTATGCATCTTTCACCTATTCTAAAAACCAGGTAACCCACTCTGATAGTGAGAAGCCACTGGAAAGTCCCTGTATTTAAAAGCGAGGACCCTTCAAAGACTACGTCACCAAACTTTGGGGCTTCTTCTTCAGCCCCATCAAAGCAAGGGCGGCAGCAAAAGAGGTCATAACTGGCTTCCGAAGACAAAAGTTGTCTAGCCCGGACTATGTACGTAGTCGTCCATGTGGCTGGCTCAAGCCTTTGCACGAAAGGAATAGAGGTCTCATTATCATGTATAATCCCCCGCATCAAAGAGGGACAGTGCAGCACAAACCAAGCCACTAAATAAGTGTAGGGCATTGGTGTGCGGGGTTAAGAAGTCTTCCAAACTTTTCTTCCGGCAACATTCATCTCCTTGACATCAAGGAGTTCAGAAATCAAATCCCGCAAGCCTCTCTGCAGACAACCTGTCATCGCAGGAAGAAGACTGAGAGGTCTTCCGTGAGCCAAGAGAACGGCTGGGTAGACAGCCTCAATCAAGATTGACTCAGCTGGTTTCGTCGGCACGACGCATCGTTTCAACCATAGCATCAAGAAACCAGCAAGGAAGGCCGTGTCAGAAATAGGAATTGCAGCTTGATAATGGAAACTGTCAAATTCACTGTCAGCTTCAAATCCATCTTCCAAACACGTATTCTTATAAACAGCATTAGGAGTCTTGATGCGAGCTTTAATGCTTTTAGCAGAGCTTACACCAAGACGGGTCACCTTCAGATCTTTTTGACCCAGGTTCTGAAATAAGTAATTTGCCCAGGCAGTATGCATGAGACCACCCCCACGCATCCCAGCGACCTGAGCGCAGATGTGGAAATGACATAGCAACTCCCAAAAAGTGCTGTATATCTCTGGATGAGCAGCCTTCAGGAGGGAGAGTTCTTCAATGGTTGGAATAAATTCTTCGTAAGGTGTTTGCCCGAAAGATAATCCCGATATCGCATGCATTTCATGGAGAGCAAATCCTAGCTCCCCAACAGGTGTGAAAAAAGTGCAGCTATCCGGGTTATATCGCTCCAGCATGGCGAAGAAGCAGGGATAGCTCTGAGTGATACCACGTCTCGTGGCCTGTACTGGTATCATAAGGCCAGACTGAGCAAGAGGCTCCTTGAGTTCCTCAAGGACAAAATCCACCATCCGAGTCCACCAACCATCTTCTCCAGAAAACAACCAACCAGGAGAACGGAAGGCTTGTGTAGGAAATTCGCCTTGAGCAGCAATAAATCGGCGTATGAAAATGTTCGCTGGAAGAGGTGTCTCTGGAGTGGGGTCCTTTTTCTCAAATCTGCCAGGTCACAGACCTTTGAGTTGTCCGCCAATCTGAACACGAGATGGTCGACCAGAGCCAAACGAGACGTTCTCTTTCTCCTTGACGAGATCGAAGGCCAAGCCCGTACGACCACCAACACTCAGGAAGTAGGAAAGCGGGTACATTCTCTTCATGCTGGGAAGGAAGAGTAAACGATCATCGACTCTTCGCAGCATTCGGGAGTCTTCTACATACCCGACTTGTCCATCGGCAGATATATGGTCACCGAATAAAAATGAGGGTTTGACAAATTGATCCAGACCCGCCGGAGTTTCCAGATCCAGATCGATGATCAGAGCCCTAAGGGTGGAACACTCAGCAAACCTAATTAAATGTGTTCGTTCTAAACTTGGGAAAGTGCATAAAGGAATTTCTCTACGAAGACCAAAAGCTCTCCCCACTTCGGAATCATCAGTGTAGTTGAAGTGCTGCTCCGGCAGAAGTGGCACATTGGAAAAAAGCACTGTAAAAAATCAGAAGCAACAGTTAGCAGTATAAAGAGATTGCTAACATGAAATGAACAACGCAGAGATAAAATCCTGCGTTACAACATTTGAACGCAATACTTGAACGCAGAGATCAAATCCTGCGTTACAACACTTGAACGCAGAATTCTAAGCCTGTGTTTCCAATTTTTAACACAGAGTCCTAAACTCTGCGTTCCTAATTTTAACATAGAGAATTAACTCTATGTTTCCTAAACGCAGTCTTAAGTCTGCGTTTCCAATTTTTGAACGCAGAATTCTAAGCCTACGTTTCCAATTTTTAACACAGAGTCCTAAACTCTGCGTTCCCAATTTTAACATAGAGAATTAACTCTATGTTTCCTAAACACAGTCTTAAGTCTGCGTTTCCAATTTGTAACACAAAGCCGTAACTCTATGTTTCTGATGGAGAACGAGTCATCTTCTTCGTTGAGGAGAACCCATCTAGGGTTTTCAGAAAACTTGTTGAAACAAGTTGCCATGGCCACCGCTTACCACAGCACCGAGGTCCATGTGATAGCGACACCAATGCCGAAGCGCTGGTCAGAACAGCGACATCGCCAGTGGTCTCGGCCGGCGGCGCCTCCAAAGCCGCCTTGGCGACCTTATTGGAACCCGAACTCATCCTCTTGGGTGCCATGAGGGTGATCTCGATCGGAGAAGACGAAGTTCTTCGGGGAGAATTGACTGAAAATCAACAAAAACGAGAATTCTCGTTCTTGTAACTAAGCAAGGCAAAAAGAGTTGAATGACTCTTGATGTGACCTTACAGGTCTATTTATAACAGCCGTCGGGCTGTTCAATTGGTTCGGGACTCTAAGAAAGAATCCCAACCGAATCTGAAACGTGATTTCTCGCGTTAATGGATAAAGTCGGTTAGACTTTAACGCAGAGCTCACCTCTGTGTTCAAATTTTTCAAACGACAGGCCTAGACCTGCGTTGTAATGGTTCTTAACTTTCCGTTTCGAACCTCGAACGCAGAGGTCGCCTTGTGCGTTGTGATTATCCTAAACAAAGGATCCACCTTTGTATCTTTTAAACATGAGACTTATTCCTTGAAGTTCATGAAATCTTCCAACATGACATTGTTAAACCTTGGTATTTCCTCAGCAAGGTTTAATTCCTCGTCAGGTTAATATTACACCTCAGACGGATGTCATCCCCCACAGAGCTTGAGTTTAGTTTACAGTGTTGTAACAATAATTCCTCTGTCTAATTCTCACTTATTGATTCTCATCAAAAGAACAATAAGTCTCCAAAATTGGTCAAATCATGATCAATTTGCTAATTCTCCCTAATAGAGTAGTAAATATTCAATTTATCAGCTCTCCTTAATAGAGTGATAAAATTCTCAAAATCTTGTTCGAATCACAAGTATCACAATTCATCGCTCCAATGATAAGATATTTAGCAGTCCTTCCTAGTGAGACGCTACAATATTCTTTCCCCCACAGATGTCACGTTAACACTACACCTCTGACAAAAATCCACTTATCGACTCTCTTCAATAGAGCGATAAGTCCTCAAAATTGCTTCTATAGCAATATTCTTCTTGTCACGTTAACACTACACCTCTGAAAAAAATCCACTTATCGACTCTCTTCAATAGAGCGATAAGTCCTCGAAATTGCTTCTATAGCAATATTCTTCTTGTCACGTTAACACTACACCTCTGACAAAAATCCACTTGTCTACTCTCTTCAATAGAGCGATAAGTCCTCAAAATTGCTTCTATAGCAATATTCTTCTTGTCACGTTAACACTACACCTCTGACAAAAATCCACTTATCGACTCTCTTCAATAGAGCGATAAGTCCTCAAAATTGCTTCCATAGCAATATTCTTCTTGTCACGTTAACACTACACCTCTGACAAAAATCCACTTATCGACTCTCTTCAATAGAGCGATAAGTCCTCAAAATTGCTTCCATAGCAATATTCTCTTTGTCACGTTAACACTACACTTCTGACAAAAATTCACTTATCAACTCTCCCTAATAGAGTGATAAGCCCTCAAATTACTCTGATTGCGATCGCTCGCATGTCAGAGTAAAATCATACCACTTACAAAAATTAATCTATTGACTATTCCCAATAGATCGATAGATCCCCAAATCTCTGTTATGTTAACAAACCACCTCTAACAGTTCAAACCCGTTTGAACCAGTTAATTCTTCTACAAAGGAATAACGAGTGTTCATACCCCCCCCTACAAGTTAAAGTTTTTCTAGAATTATCTTAGATGATAATAAAGGAAATTTTAAAGATTGGGTATTTTTCCATCGTTGCAAGTCAGAACACGACACATGCAATGAAAAGAGACAAAACAGAATCACTCTTTTTATTATCATCAAGAATATTGAAGAGTGATACAAAAGCCCTGTTCTTATTAGACAAAAAAAAAGAACAGTACATGATTAAGCCTCTGGATCAACAAAGGTGAAATATGCAAGCTAGGATTTAATAGCAGATAGTTTTTCTTCGTGAGCGGCCTGCACCATCACTTCGGCTTTCTTCCTATGTGTACTTTCGTCCAGTGCAATCGCATTAGCTTGCTTCTGGATAAGTTCAAGGTCCTGTACCGATGAGCGGTAGGTGGCATAAGTTTTCACACTTTCTAGTGTGAGCTTTTTCAATATCTCTTCCTCTCGCGTGAGCTCAGCCTCGTGTCGAGCCAACTCCACCTTGAGACGATCAATTTCTGCACGAGATGTCTGTATGGCAATGCCAGAAGCATCCACACTATGTTTCTTCTACATGCATTGCCCCTGTAAGGATGCAATTTCAAGCTCCCTTTCAGTGATGGCTTCTTGGAAAGTTTCGTATTGGCGGGCCGCTTCAGCTTTAAGATTATCAAAGACTGAAGCAGTCTGGGCAGCAAGATCAGCTTGATGCAATTCTTCCAAAGCCCTCAGATCTTTTTCTAACCGAGAGACGCCCTTGGAACAATGCTGGAATAATCGAGCATCATCCACATACCGAATGTCGTTCAGGGAGTGCATGAGTAGTGGTTTGAAAGAATCGAATGAAGCTCGTTCAGCACTGATTTCCTCAATCGCTATCTTCATCATATCTTCCAACGGTCGTATAAGAACCTTTAGGATGGAAGGAAGGGCCACTGGACTTAGCGTCTTCACCGGAGATGTCATTGGGGAGCCTAAAAGCATAGATCCTGATGCAAAAGCAATGGGTGATGATCGTGAAGAAGTCGGAGAAGCTATGGTGATATCCAATTGCGAGGGACTGGAAGGTAGAGCCATGAGTACCCCTGTTTGGGTTTAACTTAGCACAATCTCCGTCCCCACAGGTTTGAGAGGAATTGCCAGCGAAGGAGGTTCTTCTGGTGAAGAACTCGTTGTCACCGGCACTGATTCAGAGGGAGGAGCGGCTGTTGCTTGCGGGGGGAGAGACGATGACGTCCCAGCAGCCTCAGTAGTTGGAGAACCTACACAAAAGAACAGTCAATGTAAAAGAAAGAAACACCAGAAAAATCAAAGGGTGTAATTTCTACTAGTAGGGTAAAAAGGAAGATAACCAGACGCCTTGTCAGAAGGTGGTGGTGGTTGATCCGCCCAATTATAAGCTCATCTGTCGCCAATTCATTTGTAGGCAGTGTATCCCCTTCAGATGGAGACGTTGCAGGCGGTACCCTTGCAGGTGAAGCAGCAGCACCAGGAGCCTGATCTGGAAATGGTGAGATATCGGGATCCGTTGCAGAAGAAACCCCCATATCCCCACTTGGGAATTCATCTCCACCCTCTGCCTGATCCAGGGGACAGTGAGGAGAAAATTCTTCAGAAAAGGTAGATCCCCCAGAGTGAGGATCAGCACGATCAGGGCGACTTGCAACAGCTGATTCTTGCTCTTCCCTTCCACTGGCAGATTTGAAAGCACCCTCCATGAGCTTCTAAGCAGGAGGATCTACTAGCAGCTTCCTACGAGTATGTTTCTCGTATTAGGCTTCTTCTGCTTCAGAGAGAGCCCTCTTTCCAGTTGCTTTGGCTCTCAAAGTTTCAACAGCCTTAGGGCTCGCTACCGGGGCACTCTCTAGTCCCAGTTCTTCTTCTCCTTCTTCAGCTGCATCTTCAAAATGTAAAAACTCGTCGATCCCCTTCAGACGAGATACACGACCACCTCCTTTCCGAGAAGAATACATCTTCCTAATCGCACGAAGGCCTGAAGTGTACAGTTTGTAATCTGGCATCGAGAAGAGAATTAGGTGTTTTGTGGGGTAATCTGAAGGTAGCCCCAGTGCAACCTGCGGTGGAATAATACCAAGCTCGAGCTCCTTCGTATATGTTGCCCATAACTGAAAGCTGGCTCCTCGGATTCCTAACGTATAGTTGGTCGTATCCGAATTGGCGAGCAAAGCGATACGGTTGATAGGGCTCAATTATACATTTGTCATTTTGCCTGAAGAGGAGATAACCAGGTCTAATATTTAACAGCCAATGGAAAACTCCCACGTCCAAACGGGTAAAACCATTAGGACCAGCGATATCCTGGAAGACCTGTCCATATCCTCCACCCTCAAAATCCGGGAAGCAGCGGAAGATGTCGTAGCTGAGGTCTCTCGACAGAATCTGACGGACCCTCACTACGTAAGTGCCTATCCAAGTAGCTTTTTCTAATCCCTGCACGAAAGGGATGAAGCCTTCATCCGTAGCAGAGGGAGCACTCATCAAATGTACACAATGTAAGACGTACCAAGCCATTAGATAAGTATACGGCAAGGGTACTCGAGGATTAGGGGTCACCAAGCTTTTCGTTCCTTCAGAGTCTACCTCCTTCACTTGAATAAACTCGAGGCACAGTTCCCTCAAACCGTGTTGCAAACAACACGTCATGGCAGAAAGTAGATTTATGGGTCTCCCATGTGCTAAGAGGACAGCGGGATAAGCTACTTCTATCATCACTGCATCTATTGGCCTGGTACGAACCACACACTGCCTGGTGATGGAAGCTCTCGAATTCAGTCTGCGCTGGGAAGTCATCTTCTATTCCCTCGCTAACATAGTGAACGGTGGCGTCATTGATCAAATCCTGAATAGTCTCAGGAGTGCTCGTCTCCCGACGAGATACGGTGATAGCCTTGTTAGACAAATTTTGGAAAAGATACTCGGCCCAAGATAGCTGCTTGATACCACGTCCACGTGCTCCTGTCAGTTGGCCGCAGATTTGAAAATGACACATCACCTCCCACAGAGTGTCATATACTTCGGGGTTCGTCTCCTTCAAGATCTTCAGCTCAGTTGATCCGGGAATAAACTCTTCATATGGCAGGTTTCCAAAAGGAAGACCTGAGACATCAAACATCTCATGTAGGGCAAACCCTAATTCTCCTTCCGGTGTGAAAAACGTACAAGTCTCTGAATTGTACCGTTCCAAAATGGCGAAGAAGTTATAAGGACTAAGAGCGATACCGTATTTGGTAGCCGTAAAAGGGCAACCAAACCCAGATCGAGCTAATGGTTCCTTTAATTCTGTCAACACGAATTCTATCATTCGTGCCCACCATCCTGCCTTGGTGGAATGTACCCATCCAGGAGCTCGGAATACTGCAGTTGGGAATTCTCCTTTGGCGGTCAAAAATCGTCGCATCAAGGTGTTAGCTGGGCTAGTTGTTTCTCCTAAAGGATATCCCCGTGAGAATAAGCAGGGTTCCAAGGCCGACACTTGTCGGTTATAACCAGCGGTATGCACGCCCTTATGAGTCAGAACTCCAACAGCTACCCCATCTTGCTCTCTCACCAAGTCCCAGTTCATGTGGCGGGGGACAGAAGCACATTGGCAGTAAGAGATGGGAAACATCCTGTGCATGTCAGGGAGGAAGAAGCGACGGTCTCCGATCTGCCTAAGCCATTTGTAGTGACCACCATGTACGATATCCTTTGAAATGGCGACGTGATCCCCAAATAAAAAATCTGGCTTGGCGAGTTTCTTGCGGGACCCAGTCTCAAACTTAGCATCCGTAACTAAAACCCTGAGTACATCTGTACTTGGATCCGAGACCAGGGTGACACGATCGTTGTCAGTATCTTGGAATATTGGGAGTTCTTGACGCAGATTGAATTGCATGTTAAAGTCCACGCCTCCCCCATGCCCGAAGTGGTGACGAAGATTGAGAGGTTCGCGGGTGTAAGGCACTGCAAAAGAAAGAAATATTCAATCAGTCAAATGAAGGGAGCTTTAGTTAAGTCCATAAGAAAGAAAATTATCAAACGCACTGTTCAAATCTGGCGTTAATTTTCGTCAACGCAGAGGTCAAACTCTGCGTTAAGTTTTCGAACGCACAGTTCAGACCTGGCGTTAATTTTCATCAACGCAGAGGTCAAACTCTGCGTTAAGTTGTTGAACGCACAGTTCAGACCTGGCGTTAATTTTCATCAACGCAGAGGTCAAACTCTGCGTTAAGTTGTTGAACGTACAGTTCAGACCTGGCGTTAATTTTCATCAACACAGAGGTCAAACTCTGCGTTAAGTTGTTGAACGCACAGTTTAGACCTGGCGTTAATTTTCATCAACGCAGAGGTCAAACTCTGCGTTAAGTTTTTGAACGCACAGTTCAAACCAGGCGTTAAAATTTCATAAACGCAAGGGTCAGGCCCCTGACGTTTCGAATTCAAAACGCAGAGCCTTAACTCTGCGTTACAATAATAAAACGAGTCATCTTCCTCGTTTGCAAGAACCCATCTAGGGTTTTTTCAGAGAACTCATCGAAGCAAGTTTGACGACAATACATCTAGGGTTTTAAAGAACTCGCTGAAGCAAGTTTGACGGCCAAGAAGGGCGACACTTACCACCGACCGGTGGAGCCGGAGGCGGCGGCGCTGCTGCAACAGGAGATCTGGGGTGAGGAGCAGCCTTTTTCTTGGAACTCGTGGAGGATAAGGATCGGAGAAGATGAACAGGGTCACCGGAGTTGAAAACGAAGAGGCTTCGTTAAAAAATCTTTCGAAGAAAAAGAGGCAAAAAGTCGGGTGACTTTTGATTTGACCCTTGGTGGTCTATTTATAGACAGCTATGAGCTGTCAAATCGGGTTGGGATTCGAGAATCCCGCCAAACACGGCCTGTGCGCCTGTGTTACGTGAACTTCCGAACACGGAGCTTTGCCCTGCGTTGTAATGATTTAGCACAAAGATACATACCTGTGTGTCTGCATTGGTTGAACCTTTGAACGTAGAATTCAACCCTGCGTTTCAGTTCGATTACGCAAGAAATCTATCTGTGCGTTCTAATTCAATCAGATGAATTCCTCTATGTTTAAAGCCAAGACATGGTTCCAAATAAATAGAGGGAGGTTAATGTCAGCCATCAAGGTGACTAAAGCCAAGAAGAAACAGGTGACTCTACTGAAGAGTCCATTGGATGAGTACAATTAGATTACAATCAACCGAGTTTGAAAATGTCTTCTAAATTTTGGGATCCAAAGTATTCCGAAAATTCGTCCCAGTCAACCGCGAACTTTCGAAAACTTTGGAGGGGGTTCTGTAGGCTGTCTAAAAATCACAATAGATAGTCGATCCCTATCAAGCCCTGATAATGGAAGTTACAATCGGACGACTTTTTAATCACTACATCCGCAACTCTGCAACCGCTATAAACACGGCCTCATCTCTGAGATGATTGATCTTGATGGCTGCGACAACAGCATGACTAATATTATATTAGCAACTATTAGAGATGCTGATGAGCAGTGTAATGATTTCAGAAATAAAAGGTTGGACTTAGTTGGTGAGTTTCTTGGTAGAGAGCTGTGGGCAAATATTCGTCCAGAAGACACTATGGATGTTGATTCCCGTCAAGCTCCAACAATGAGAGCTACAATCAAATAGCTTTCGCGCCGACAATCGAAAGCGGCAAATAGGAGACTTTTCACACAGATCGAGAAGAGTTACAATTCGACGACACTTCCGACAGCTGATGAAAACTCTGTTCAGTGGCCTTCACAATCAACAGTGAGAGTTACAATCTGACGAATCTCATATCCTATAACAGGCAAAGATCAATAAGCAATAGCCTTTGCAATGTTATAATGGGTGAGGTTACAAGTCAACAACCTCTCTCAAATGCAGAAATTCACTTCTGTGTTTCTCGAATTCAAAAATGCACACAACCTGTGTGTTCCTCAGCAGACATTGAACTCTGTAACGCAGAGTTAAATCATGAAACGCACACACCCTGTGCGTTCTCCAGCAAATATCTAACTCTACAACGCAGAGTTAAAGCACTAAACACACATACATAATGTACGTTCTTCAACAGGCTCAACTATGTGCCCCAAACTCTGGACGCAGAGTTGAACTTCAACGCACCAGCGACCTGTGCGTTTCCAATTCCAGAACGCATGCGGCCTGTGCGTCTCAAATCTCTAACAAAGATTTAACTCTGCGTCTCAAGCCTTGGACGCAGAGTTAAAGCCCAGAACGCCAATTGAGGTGTTTTGACTTGTTCAAACACAAACCGAACGGCCTCAAAACCTTTATCCCACGTTCTGAGGGATCTTCGCCCACTTAGGAGCGGATTTAGGGGTTGGTTACGCCCCTAATCCCCCTATAAATAACCGACTTACTCAACTAAGTAAGGGGTTGATCGGTTTTCTAACAGTAAAACCGCATAAGGTTAAGGTGAGCTGGCATCAAAACCGCCTAAGGTCAACAAATCTCAGCAGTTCAACAACACGAAGGAGGAGATCTTTTGAAGATCAAGGAACTGATCAACGATCAGTTAATCAAATCCCAAAGGATCCTTTCATCAAGGGCATCATCAACTTGGCAATTAACCGAATCTTCGGTTCCAACAACTCTTTTACAGAGTTCCAACTCACTCTGAGTTTTGAAACTCATTTAAGAGTTCGTGATTAAGCTTGCAACCCAACTTAATCACATCAAACTAGACATTCGGTTTTCAACAACTCTTGTCAGAGTTTTTAACTCGTTCAGAGTTCCTTACGCTCGTCAAGAGTTCTAAACCGAATTCATCAAGCAATTCAATCGGTTTCGTGAGATAGAACGGTCGGATCGTCAACGGAGAGCAAGTTCGATACAAGCATTCGAAGGAGGCACTCCATCGCTGCCAAGAAGAACCCAATTTTAAACAAATGGGAGAATCAAATTCATTCTCCTCTCTTTTGTAATCGGAATCCAAATTGTAATTGATTTTGAGAGGAATACAAGTCAATTTTTCTTTTATTTCTTTTACTGCAAATTTCCAACAAACACTAGTATCTCGGATAAGGCCCTTTTGGCCGGGACACTTGCAAGTGACTCGGTTGAAGGAGGTATTCCGCGATTCTAATTTTCGCGCAAGTTCAGATTTTAGGATCCAAACTTTGCAAGTTCTCTGTGATTCTTTGGACACCATTTCCTTATTCCCTTCTTGTGTGTATTACAGAAGGGCACGGGCACGAAGCACATTTGCACGACGCTTTTGAACGCGTTCTTTGATGGTCGAATGGGCTCTTTTGACGAGAACCCATTCCTCCATCGATAGATAGGCAGAGATGCGAGTGGTTTGTCGTTGAGGCAACTGGACCACTCGATGTTTCCTCGACTCTAGATCCGCGTAGTAGCGAACCCCATCGACTTGTTCTAAGGCCTTAGCCATTTGACGAGCGCAGCGGTGACGTTGCCTCTGACAGCCCTCTTCGTTAGTGCCGGCGGACTTTGATTCAATGACCCCCTAACTAGAGAAGAATCATTGCGAGTAGAGTTTTCAACATTGTTGATTGTAAGAGAAGCGTTATGAGGGGAAGCCTCAATAACAATCAGGCTAGAGTCTTCACCCGTAGCTTTCATTGGAGTTGACGACGGGAAAACCTTCTTTGAAGATAAAATCTTTCTACACTTGTGAGGCGAGGAAGATCTTGAGGATGAGGATGACAGATACTCCTCAAACTTTGATTGGTCGAATTCATACTTGATTGTGGATTCAACCAGGATCTTGATCAGTTACGGCACGACGGTCTCGGTAGCGAGACCGTTGGCTCCCACTGTGGTCCCCAGCGTGTTTGCGTCAAAAATTATTTTATTTGCTGAACTTATTATAAATCGTTTATCAAATACAATGAATTCAAAGAAACTAGCCTTTTTATAAGACTTCTTGTTAAAAACAAATAACCTCCTAGAAATACACACAGATGACGTTTATTACTCGTTGCTTGCATGAGATCTTTGCCTGTGCCGGGGGTGCGTTAGCCCGTGGATGGCCGAATCACAGATCCAAGTTGAATCGTGAAGAAGGCTTAAGATCGATGTTTCATTTTAGAAATAAAGACAGAAGTGGATATCTTAGCAAAGTAAGATAAAACACTCTTCTCAAGATCAAGTCAAAGCTTAGATCTCGGGGAAACTCTGAAGGTTCTTGGAAGTGTTTGAAAACAATGAATACTCTTTTGTCTTGCTCAAAATCACCCATAAGAACTATAACTGAAGTCTTGTAGGCGTCTAAAAATGCCTATAGCTATCTACACACAGCTCGAAACGGAGAGAAGATGACAAACGACATTATCCGGATCTAAGAGGATTATCTAACATCGACCAGTGCATGAAAGCGCGGTGCTCACCGCCACCGCCAAGTGGCCCGCACGTTCACACATCCACGCAAATTCGACAAACCAACTGCTCCGTACGCTCACGGCAGCACACGTCTAAGTGACTGCCGCGGTACTCGTGCAGCCAGCTCTCCAACGTACGCTCACCAGCCACCTCTAAGTGACCCGCGCACTCGTCAGCCAACTCCAAGTGGCCCGCGTGCTCACCGGCCACCGCCAAGTGGCCCGCATGCTCATTGGCAACCAAATCAAACCAAATCGACAAAGCAAGCATCCCGTGCGCTCACCGGCCACCCCCAAGTGGCCCGCGCAATCATTGGTCAGCTAAACAGCGAACCAAGTAGCCTGCACGTCCGTCGGCCACCGTCAAGCTATCCATGTATTCATGAAACTAATCAGGAAGGCATATAAGCCAACGAAATGATGAAATACGCATAACGACAGAACAAGTCAAAACTCGAAAAACCGAGAAAGTCCCTTGCTGCCGAGTCGCGTCAAAACGACTCGGCCAGGCCAGTGGCTCCCCCCTGGGCCGAGCCACCAATTGGTGCTTTGTGCCTGAGCCGAACCGGTTCGGTTCGTTTTGCACCCGGTTCGGCCAGTTTCGATCCAAAAATGTTTTTTTCGGTTTTGACAGGTTTTCTCAGGATTTGTTCGTTTCTGAGTGTCCCAACTGATTTGATATCATCCATGTAGGCTGTCTAAAATCACAATAGATAGCTGATCTCCTATCAAACACCGATGATGGAGGTTACAATCTGACGACTTCCAGAAGGTTACAATTTGAAGATTTTTATATTTTCAAGGAGCCAAGATGAAGATTACAAGATGGTGATCTTTGCAACGCAAAAGAGACTACAAATCGACAGTCTCTTCAAATTCAGACGCAGAGCTCACCTATGCGTCCCAGGTTCAAAACGCATAGCTCGTGGCCGCGTTCCAAACTCCCAGAACAAAACACTGTAGGCGTTAAAAAATGCTTATAGACATTCAAATACCGCTCAAGGCAAAGAAAAGACGATAAACGCCGCTCTCTTAATCAGAAGGGGATGATTCAAAGGAAGCAAAGCAAAACAACATGGAAGAACAATGTACACACCAGCAGGCAGCACACGTCGGCGCGATTGAGGCGCGGCAGGACATGGTGCCGCGGCTAAGGCGCGGCAGCCCATGGTGCCGCGGCTATGGCGCGGCAGCCTATGGTGCCGCGGCTATGTCGCGACAACCTATGCGTTCCGTGGCGGTTTATTAGGAGAGTGTTGTGGTTGTTACAGACATTTTACGATGATTAATTTAAAGCGCACGTGGCAGGCTGACGTGGACAAGCAGTTAAACCATGAAAAAGGTGGTTAAAGGTCGTGGGAGAGCAGTTTTAGGCACGATGCTGATAACCGCCTCTTTGGCCGCGGTAGCCTATACTGTCGCGCCAATGGCCGCGGCAGTATAGACTGCAGCGGCCAAAGAACAGTTATTTGGTCAATTGTTTCGCCTCCATTTCAACTGTTGTGCACTCCTACCCCTATAAATACCTCCATAGACACGAGATAAAGGGGGAAGAGGGCAGATTGGAGCAGAAAAGGTTTGAGTTTTGGTGAATTAGAGTAGGAGAGAGAGTCTTCCTTCTTCACAAACATCCTCAAGAAGCTTTTGGCGATTCCTAGAGATCTAAGCTCAGACTTGATCTTTGGAAGAGTGAACATCTTACATCGATAAGATATTTGCTTCAAATTCTTTTACTTCGATAAACGAAGGAAGAATTCCCAAAACCTTCACGATTAAGCTCAGACTTGATCTTTGGAAGAGTGAACATCTTACATCGATAAGATATTTGCTTCAAATTCTTACTTCGATAAACGAAGGAAGAATTCCCAAAACCTTCACGATTCAATCAGAATCTGTAAATCGGTGGTCCACGGGCTAACGCGCCCCCGGCACAGGCAAAGATCCCACGCAAGCAGCGATCCAAACAACGATCATACGTTTGTTTCTAAAAAGTTATAATTTTCTCTTTGTTGTGTAAAAGGAGTCTTATAAAAAGGCTATTTCTTTTGAATTTATTATAATCGACCGAAGATATAATGAATTCCACAACGAAAGAAACTTTTGACGAAAACAAACTGGCGACCACAGTGGGAGCCAACGGTCTCGCTACCGAGACTGTCGTGTCGCAGCCGATCAAGATTCTAGTTGAATCCACGGTCGAATACGAGTTTGACCAAACCAAGTTTAAAGAATATCTCTCATCATCCTCTTCAAGATCTTCATTATCTTGCAAGTACAAGAGGATCTCATCATTGAAGAAGGCTTATACGCCAAAGAAGGCTAAAAGTGAAGACTCTCGCCCAATCGTTGTTGAGGCCTTGCCTCGCAACATTATCCCAGCGACCCCCAAAGCTGAAAGCTCTGCTCATAATAATTCCACTCTAATTAAGGAGTCGTTCGATCGAAGTTCGCCAACTCTGACGAAGAGAGCTCGTCAGAGGCGACACCAACGCCGCGCTCGTCAATTGGCTAAGGCCTTGGAACAAACCGATGGAGTTTGTTACTATGCGGACTTAGAATCGAGGAAACATCAAGTGGTTCAGTCGCCTCAACGTCAAATCAGTCACATCTCAGCAAACCTTACGTCGGAGGAATGGACTCTTGTCAAAAGGGCCCATTCGACCCTCAAAGAGCGCATACAAAAGTGTATGGCAAACACCGCTTGTGCCCGTGCTCTTTTACAACAAAGACGAGAAGGAAAGAAGAAAACGGTGGCCAAAAAACCACCAAAATTCTACAAAGTTTGGATTCCGAAGTCTGGAGTTGTGCAAAATCAGCATTTGGAGCCCGTTAAGACTCCGCACCCGCAAGGGAGTGGTTCTAAACGTGTGACTCCTGACATAACCTTGGATCGCTCAAAGGCAACAATAATTTGTCCTGAGAATGCCAACAAGGTTTTACACCCTCAGAAGAAGATGTGTTCGTCAAAAGACATCGTTATGCCTGTGAGGTCATACCAACAGACGATAGGATTTTCCGGCAATCATACCGATGAATCGTACTATCAAGCTGTGGGTTTGAATAAATTTCGAAAGAGAACTATTCGAGAAATAAACTCTCATTGTTCCTGTGCGCGACTCATTAAAGCAGCATTGTTGGAATATAACTATGCCAAACGAGAAGTCATCCCGCAAAGAGTCTCAGTGTTCTAGAGGCTTTTCACCGAAATGTCAGAGCCTAGGCCGAGACGTTTCTGCAAGAAATTTGCTATTCAAGAGGATGAATTCTCTGAAGTCACCATCAATGTGGCTGATAAAGGAAAATCTAAGCAGCATTCAAGTGACTCAAATCCCGACTTTTCCCCGAGAAGAAAAGTCAATCCAAGAATTGCTCAAAGGATGTCTCGACTCCAATTAGGAGCCATCAGACGTAGAGATTACAAGAGAATGCAAGAAGGAATGTCCTCGGAGGATGAATTCTCGGACACTTATTCTGCAATCGCTTCGGATGATACAATGTCTAGCACGGGACAAACCAGAGAAGTACTCACGATCACCTCTGATCAATTTGCTCAAATACTTCAAGAAGCTCTAGCCAAACAACGTGAAGAAATTAGAGCTGAAGTGAAGACAGAAATGGAGTTAGCTATCCAACAAATGAGAGAATTGCTAACTCAACGGCCTCAACCTCCTGAGTCCAGTCAGCGAGCTGAATCCAGACGCCACACTCAGAATGTTGTAGATGACAGTGATCCAGAAGTGGATGAAGTCATTATGGCTGATACACCTCCCAATAGCAATAACGTTAGGGGTGGTTTAACGCACCCTCCCAATAACGATATTGGGGGTGGTTCAATGGCACCTCTTACAGGGGATGGCCTAACTCATTCTCCTCAACGTCCTTCGAATGAAGACATAGAGTTCAATGGCACCTCTTACAGGGGATGGCCTAACTCATTCTCCTCAACGTCCTTCGAATGAAGACATAGACGATGACGAGAAAATGAAAGTGCTTGAAAACAAAGTCAATGCTTTGATGACGGCTCAAGAAGTGAAGAAGACGGGTATTCTGTGTCCCTATCCAAGAGAATGAGATTCAATATCATACCCGACAAAATTCAATCTGATCAACTTCACACCGTTTGATGGGAAGAGCTCGCCTATTCAGCACTTGATTTATTTCAAATCTCATTTGGGCATGATCTCTGGAAACGAGGCTTTAATAGTCCGGTCATTCGTTGGCACCCTTCGTGGGCCCGCCTTCGATTGGTATCGACGTCTTAAGCCAGGGAGCATCAATTGCTGGGATGACATGGAAAGTTTGTTCCTCGGTAATTTCTTCGATGATGACACCGAAGTGTCAATCGGAACCCTTCTGGATGAGAAGCAAAAAGACGGAGAGTCAGTCGACAATTTTGTCATCCTCCTCCTCTAGATCCTCCGCCCCTCGCAAGTGCAGGAAAATCAAGGCCTCTGTTGCTGCTACCATCTCGCCTTGCAACGTCCCTCTAGCCTCCAACGAGGCCGGATCTACAGATCTGGACTCCTCCTCAATCAAGGAGATAGCCGCTGTAACCGCGCCAACTTTATCGAAAAGAGCTCGCCAAAGTAAGCGCCAACGCCTTACGTGCCAATTCGCCAAGGCTTTGGAGCCTGTTGACGGGATCTTCTATGAGGCGGATCTGAAACTCAGAAGGCACCAAGTGCCCCAGCAGCAAACAAATATCCTCTCCTCCAAACCAACAACGAATGAATGGATCCTAGTCAAACGGACCCGCTCAACCCTCAAGGAGCGCATTTAGAAGCGTTGCGCCTTGATTGCACACGCACGGATCCTCGTGCAAGAAGCACAGAAGCTGAAGAAAAAAGAGGTGATCAAGAAGCCACTGAAACCAAGCCAAGTCTGGAAACCAAAGTTTGAAACGACATCGACAAAAAGTCAAACAACACCCGGAACTACCGGAATGCACGAACCACCATCTGGTGGCTCGGCCAGAACCGAGCCACCAAATGGTGGCTCAGCCAAAACCGAACCACCAAATGGTGGTCCACCAAGTGGTGGTTCGCGCCGGTTCACACCCGTTTCGGTTCGGTTCACACCCGGTTTAGTTTTGTTCGCACCCGGTTTACCTCTCGCAGTCCCGTTTAAGCCTCCGACAGCCCCTGTTTTTGACCCGATGAATCACACACTTTCGGCAGAGCCCCATGGCAGCGTGAAATTGTTTCGATTCAAGATGAGGATGGAGGATCGCCTGGGTTCTTTGCACGAGGACTGAGGCAAAGTTCCGATCAAAGAATGCTTGGGTCTATTGATTAAACCCCGAGCAACTCATCAAGCTGGGGGTCGCACACGCCCTCGCGACAAATCAGAGCCTTCCCATAATAGTAAAACTCCTGTAACTGACTACCTTGGACTACGAGTCAGTGTCCAAGAGTCCATTAAGGTCCCACACTCAAGCAAGCATTGCTCCAAGCGTGTGGCTCTTGAGAACGCCATCAAGGAAGCAAGTCCTCAGAAGGAAACGTGTTCGTCAGGTGACGTTATACCTAAGAAGTCGTGTCAACATGCGATAGATTGCTCCAGTTATCATGCCAATGAGTTGTACTATCGGGCTAGGGGTACGAACAAGTCTCGGAAGAGAAGTACCCAAGAAATAGAGTTTCACTGCCCGTGCGCCAAACTAGTTAGGGCAGTATTATCAGCGTATAGCTGCCCCAAGATCGCTCCGCAGAGGGTCTCGATATTCGAGAGGATCTCTAACGGGATGGCTAAGTTCAAGCCAAAACGCTTCCGCAAGAAATGATTGGTCATTCAAGGTGACGAACTTCCAGAAGTCATGGTTAATATGATTGATAAAGGAAAATCGACTCGACCTTCTAATTCTGACCCACTCATATCGCATCGTCTAACCCGGTTGAGATCGGGAACCATTAGACAAAGGGATTATCAGAGAATGCAGAGGGATTATTCTCAGATGATGAGGTATCAGATGCCAACTCTGTAGTTGCTTCGAATAATACAGTATCTAGCCCAGGACAATCCCCCGAGGTGTTTATGATTAACACCGAGGAAGTAGCCAAAATCGTTGAGTATGCTCTAGCCAAGCAGAAAGAGGCATTCAAAATCGAAATGGAAATAGCTATGCAGGAGATGAGACAAATGCATGACCAATAGATCCGAGCCTTGTCGAATAAAATAGGTGAATCCAGTCGTCACAACAATGTTAGCCAAGCAGCTAGCGATTCAGACGTGGATGAATATATCAATGCTAACGAACCCCTATTGACCAAAATGCTGGGGGTGGTCTCACTAAGAACAACGATGCTGGGGGTGGTCTCTCTGAGAATAACGATGCCGGGGGTGGTCCCACCAATAATAACAATACTGGGGGTGCCCCCGTTGTTCCTCTCAGAAATTGTCCGAAGCATGATACAGGCAAGGACGAAAAGATGAAGGACCTCGTGAGCAAAATCATGCTCTGATGTCTGCTCGATAGGTAAAGAGAACTGGTATTCTGTGTCCTTAATCACGAGAGTATGATTCAGTTCCATACCCAGCGAAGTTCAACCTGATCAACTTCACGACATTCGATGGGAAGGGCTCGCCCACTCAGCATCTGATTTACTCCAAGTCCCACTTGGGCGTGATCTCCGGCAATGAAGCCTTGATGGTTCTATTGGGTCATTTTGTTTTGATGATGATTTGCAAACAATTTAAAACTAATATTGTTTGTCTAGTATTTGTGTTTTTGTATTTATTCTAGACAAACAATATGTCGAAGAATGGATAGAATCGAGCATCAACGATCATATCCAATGGAGGTTAGCGGAATATTAGTGTGAAGCAATGCAATTCAAGTTAAAGATTCAAGTTCAAGCTTCATCCGTAAGTTTACCAAGAAGAGCATATTGAAGATCAAGATTAAGCTTGTGTAATTTAGTTTAGGAGTTTATATTATGTGTGTTAGATAATCTAAGCTCTATATCACACATACACAAAATTCTTGATTTTGAGTAATTTTGACAAAATATTAAGTTATTAGTTTTTAGACTTAACAACCATTATATACATATTCTATTAAGTCTATAAAATCATTTTATATGGTTTCAAAATATTGTTTAACTCAATAGTCAAAAATCAAGAAGTTTATGTACACATGTATTTATAAGTTTTGCAAAATACATGAGTTTTCACAAATGAGAAATTCAATTTGAGAAATTAATTTTCTAACATATTCAATTTCATGTTTATAAATGTTTCCCAAATTTTTATTAATTTTGGAATTAATTTTTCATGTTTAATCGAATTTACAAAATCAAATTTTAAACAAGTTCATGTTCGTGCACATGTTTGTGCATGTTTTTGCAAAAAAGATGAGTTTTCACAATTGGAAAATGTAATTTGAAAATTTTCTTCGTTTACATGTTTATATTCATATATACAAATATTTACTTATATTTTACTAATTTTGGAGTTGTTTTGTTATTTTCAATTGGATTTACAAAAAACGAGTTTTCAGCAGTTTTTCAGAAACTATATATATCTGTATTAAAACAATTATTTCTCTCAAACTAGGAAGTGATATTTCAGAAATTCTTTCTCTAGCATATTGACCTACATGTCTAGAATCTTCTCTCAAAATTTTATGATTTTTGGATTTGATTTACTATTTATAATTGATTTTACAAAATCAGGTACGCAAAATTCCAGATTCCGTCAAAATATGAAATAGTCTGTGAACAGTGCGGTCGACCGCGAAGGTTACCATTACACAGTAACGGTAACATTCTGATTTTTGTTTTTTAGTGGGTTTTTGGGGTTTTTTAAGTTGTTTTCTTCAAACCTATATATACCCCTTTGCCATAACTATTTTCTACTACCAAGAGAATGTTTCAAAGAAGTTTAAGAAAGTTTTAACAAGGGTTTAAAGTTTGTTTAAGTGGGTTTAAAAAAGCTTTTAAGCAATTGAGAGTTTGATTTTGTGAAATTAATTCCACAAAAGCTTGAGGAGATCATCTATTGAAGTTTGAGCTTCCAACTATTCTCTCTCTCTCTCTCTTGATCTATAGAGAAGTTTCCCTAAATTCTTTTCTAGCTTTATATATATTTGTTTGATTATCATTTTATTAAAGCTAGCTTTATATTGAGTTTAGATTTGATTAATCTCAATGTTATACACACCCACTTGAGATTATTGTATTTGCATTCATAATATATTTGGGGTTGTGAGAGATAGTAACATTGAGTTGTGCCTAATTGAGTTCTCACCTTGTTAAAAGAACAAATCATTTGTATTGTGAGCTAATTTGTGAAGATCACATTGTCTAACACTAGTACACCGAGAGGAGTGTGTGGTGAGAGACGTGGTCATCCCAAGAGGAGTAGGGTAGGTAGTAAAGCCTAGTGAGAGGTTGTAATTCCTAACACTTGAGGGAGACACGAGCTAGAGACCAACACTTGAGGTGGTAGTTAGTGTAGTTACATTGTGAGTGTTGTAAGGTTTTCGGTGAGCTAGAAAACCGAGTGTGTCGATGTAAACGTTATTCGGGTGAGCGTAGAAAACCCGGTTATGATAGTGGAGATCTCCTCGAGGTGAGGAGCGGTGACGTAGGTCGTGAGGACCGAACCTCATGAACATATCGTTTGTTTGTGATTGCATTAGCGCACTTATTTTTATGTTCATATCTTATGTCGCCTTTGTATATTGCTTGTATTTTATATTGCCCACTATCTAGTTTAGATCGTTTGCCCTTGTGTTATTTATACATCCATGCATATATATTTTATCACATATCATTTGCTAGGATATATTTGTTAATTAGTTTTAATTGGCAGAAATTCGGATTAGATTAACATAAGACCCTAATCACCCCCTCTCTAGGGTCTAACAATTGGTATCAGAGCTTGGTGCTCTTTGATTTACCCTAATCACCCCCTCTCTAGGGTCTAACAATTGGTATCAGAGCTTGGTGCTCTTTGATTTAAGGTCTAACCACCTTGAGTTAATATCAGAGCTTGGTGCTCTTTGATTTAAGGTCTAACCACCTTGAGTTAAAGATCCAAGTTATCTTTTTATACTAATCTAGTTTTGATTTCATTTGTATATTGCTTGCATTTTATGTTACAATTATGAATATGTATGGTGCATCTTGTTTAGGCTATGATCCTAGCGTTGCTCCAAAAATCAATACTTTCCCCTATGATCAATGGTGCTTTAGATTCAAAATATTTGTTCAATCTAAAAATATCGATTTATGAGAAGTTATTAATTGTGCTTATATTGTGCCCACATTGGAGAAATCCAAGTGAAGCAAACATGATAAAAAGATGTTTACTATGAACAAGCTTGTGTTAGAATTTTTATTAAATGCATTTGATTCATCAATGTCTAACAAGCTTTATTCTTTTGATAGCGCTTATACATTATGAAAATTTATAAAAGCGCATTAAGGGAACTTAGAGGCAATCCGACAAGCTTTGGCGGGTTCCTCTTCAAGTTCATGTGGAGCCTCATCATACACACGTCCACTAGGGGATAACCCTAGTGTAAGAAGCGATTCCAATTCCGATGATGAATTATATATTAGTGAACTCGCTTGTGCATATGATAGATTAGCGCATGCCTACAAGAAATTGCAAAATAATTTTATTTATTTATAAAGCAAGCATGTAGATTTGAAATCCGATTATGAGTTGCTAGCTTCCAAACTTGATGTCATTACTAAAGAGAATGTGACATTAAAAGAAAACAATGACATGTTAAGTTTAGAAAATAAAAAATTGACTTCATCTATTTCTAGCTTAACTCATGCTAATAATAATACCATGATAGAAGTAGAAACAATTAGAAATGAGTTAAATTCATTTAAATATGATCATATTTCATCTACTTCTATTTCCAATACATGTATGCAAAATAATGAGTTGAGTCAAGTTAAACATCGCATATCTTATTTAGATTCAACCTTAAAAATATGTATGGTAAATAACAAAAAGCTTATAGATTTGTGTGCAAAGTCCCGTGTTAATACTTCCAAATCAAACACCCACTATGCACACTTGTATAGAAAAGTTTACAAATGCTCTAGTTGTGGTCGTAAAGGTCATTTATCTAAATTTTGCTATGATGCACAAAATCTAAAAATGCTAATATCAATTCTTCTTGTGCATCTCATAAGGCTTCTTCATCACATGCATATGTACATGCACAAACTCATAATGTTCATCATAAATATGCACGTGTGTATAAATGTGATCTTTTTGGTTGTTTTGGTCATTTGGCCGAATATTGTTTTGATTTGAAAAGGAAATCATACTTGCCAAATGTTTCTAGTAGACCACATGTTTTTAAATGTGATATTTGTGATAGATTTGGCTATTTAGCGAAGTTTTGTTATGATTTGAAAAAATGTTCAAACTTGACAAATCTCTCAAGTAAACCACATTTATTTAATGATGTTTCTCATTTGCAAAATGTTTCTAAAAGACAATCTTTGATTGCAAATGGTTCCGTGCACGAGCTAATGGTCCATAAAAACAAATGAATCTCTTTCATTACACATATTACAATCGGAAGGGTCATTTGGGTGATTATTGCTTTGACCGTATTAGTGCACCACATGCGCCCAAACGAGTTCATAACCCTAGCACTTTGAGCTTAAATGATAGGAGTCATGTCCCTAGTCTCTTAGGTACCAAGAGTAATTGGGTAACAAAATTTGTTTGATCTTTAAGAACAAAACCTTTGATTTTTTTGTTTTCATGTTCTTAAAGATGATTTTTAGTTTTTCAAATCCATAGTTCATAATTCTTTTGTGTTTTGTAATCTAATTTTGAACTATAAAAATTTTGTTTTGATTTGTTCTTTTGAATTCATTATAAAGCACTTCTATGATGATATTAATATGTTTGTGCTTATGGATCATCTTTTTGTACTTTATAGTGTATTCTTTATGTGGTTTGATCAAGTTTAAAAAAAAATTTAATGATCAAACATCATTTTGGGTTTAAATTTTGATTTATGATTTTATTTGGTTGATTTGTTTTCATTCGATAACTCTTTTTGCATGATTCTCATGTTCTCTCTCTTTTGATTTCATAAATCTTTTTTATTAGGTTTTGTTTTGAAACTAATGTTTTGAGACACCTATCTTCATAATGATATTATCCATATGTGTTCTCATTGTCTTTTTGTATGTGAGTTGTGTTTAGTATGTTTTCATCTTGCTTGCTCACATATGTATGTCTTAGCATTCCATATATTCTATATGGTATTTTGATAGGGGAGCCATCCATATTTCTTTTATTGTGTTTATACTCACCGTGCTTATAGGTAGGGGGAGCCTTCACTCTCTTATCTTTTTCCCCTTTTTAATGTTGTCAAAGGGGGAAAATATTGTGAGTATATCGTGTTTTAGTTATATGCATGATAATTATAACTTGTATATTCATTACATTTCATGCATATATATCTTTTGTAAATTGTTTGTCATCATCAAAAAGGGGGAGATTGTTGGGTCCTTTTGTTTTGATGATGATTTATAAATAATTTACAACTAATATTGTTTTTTTAGTGTTTGTGTTTTTATATTTATTCTAAGCAAACAATATGTCGGAGGATGGATGGAATCGTGCATCAACGATCATATCCAATGGAGGTTGGCGGAATATCGGTGTGAAGCAATGCAATTCAAGTTCAAACATCATCCGTAAGTTTACCAAGAAGAGCATATTGAAGATCAAGATCAAGTTTGGGTAATTTAGTTTAGGAGTTTATATTATGTGTGTTAGATACTCTAAGCTCTATATCAGACATACACACAATTCTTGATTTTGAGTAATTTTGACAAAATATTGAGTTATTGGGTTTGGGACTTAAAAACCATTATATACATATTCTATTAAGTCCATAAAATTATTTTATAAGGTTTCAAAACATTGTTTAACTCAATAGTCAAAAATCAAGAAGTTTATGTACACATGTATTTATAAGTTTTGTAAAATACATGAGTTTTCGCAAATAGGAAATTCAATTTAAGAAATTCATTTTCTAACATGTTCAATTTGATGTTTATAAATGTTTCCCAAAGTTTTATCAAATTTAGAATTAATTTGTTATGTTTAATCGAATTTACTAAATCAACTTTTAAACAAGTTCATGTTCGTGCACATGTTTTTGCATGTTTTTGCAAAAAAGATGAGTTTTCACAATTGGAAAATGTAATTTGAAAAATTTCTTCGTTTACATGTTTATATTCAGATATACAAACATTTACCCAAGTTTTACTAATTTTAGAGTTGTTTTGTTATTTTCAATTGAATTTAAAAAATAAGTTTTCAGCAGTTTTTTAGAAACTGTATATATCTGTATTCAAACAATTATTTCTATCAACTGAGAAGTGATATTTCATAAATTCTTTCTCTAACATATTTATCTATATGTCTAGAACCTTTCCTCAAAAGTTCATGATTTTGGGATTTGATTTACTATTTATAATTAATTTTACAAAGTCAGATATGCAAAATTCCAGATTCTGTCAAAATATGAAAAAGTCTGTGAACAGTGTGGTAGACCGTGCTACAGTACGGTCGACCGCGAAGGTTACCGTTACACAGTAATGGTAACATTCTGTTTTTTAGTGGGTTTTTAGGGTTTTTTAAGTTGTTTTCTTCAAGCCTATATATACCCCTTTGCCATAACTATTTTCTACTACCAAGAGAATGTTTTAAAGAAGTTTAAGAAAGTTTTAACAAGGGTTTAAAGTTTGTTTAAGTGGGTTTAAAAAAGCTTTTAAAAAATTGAGATTTTGATTTTGTGAAATCAATTCCACAAGAGCTTGAGGAGATCATCTATTGAAGTTTGAGCTTCCAACTATTCTCTCTCTCTCTTGATCTATAGAGAAGTTTCCCTAAACTCTTTTCTAGCTTTATATCTATTTGTTTGATTATCATTTTATTAAAACTAGTTTTATATTGAGTTTAGATTTGATTAATCTCATTGTTACACACACCCACTTGAGCTTATTGTATTTACATTCATAATATATTTGGGGTTGTGAGAGATAGTAACATTGAGTTGTGCCTAACTGAGTTCTCACCTTGTTAAGAGAATAAATCATTTGTATTGTGAGCTAATTTGTGAAGATTACTTTGTATAACACTAGTACACCGAGAGGAGTGTGTGGTGAGAGACGGGGTCGTCCCAAGAGGAGTGGGGTAGGTAGTAAAGCCTAGTGAGAGGTTGTAATTCCTAACACTTGAGGGAGACACGGGCTAGAGTCCAACACTACTTGAGGTGGTAGTTAGTTTAGTTACATTGTGAGTGTTGTAAGGTTTTCGGTAAGCTAGAAAACCAAGTGTGTCGTTGTAAACATTATTCGTGTGAGCGTAGAAAACCCGGTTTTGATAGTGGAGATCTCCTCGAGGTGAGGAATGCGGAGGTAGGTCGTGGGGACCGAACCTCGTGAACATATCATTTGTATGTGATTGCATTGGCACACTTATTTTTATTTTCATATCTTTTATCGTCTTTGTATATTGCTTGTTGTTTATATTACCCACTATCTAGTTTAGATTGTTACCATTGTGTTATTTGTATATCCTTGCATATATATATATATTTTATCACATATCATTTGCTAGGATATATTTGTTAATTAGTTTTAATTGGTATAAAATCATATTAGATTAGCATAATACCCTAATCACCCCCTCTTTAGGGTCTAACAATTAGTATCAGAGCTTGGTGCTCTTTGATTTAAGGTCTAACCATCTTGAGTTAAAGATCCAAGTTATCTTTTTGTGCTAATCTAGTTTTGATTGCATTTGTATATTGCTTGCATTTTATGTTACAATTATGAATATGTATGGTGCATCTTGTTTAGGCTATGATCCAAGTGTTGCTCCAAAATTCAATACTTTCCCCTATGATCAATGGTGCTTTAGATTCAAAATATTTGTTCAATCTAAAAATATCGATTTGTGGGAAGTTATTGATTGTGTCAAAATATTTGTTCAATCTAAAAATATCGATTTGTGGGAAGTTATTGATTGTGCTTATATTGTGCTCACATTGGAGAAATACAAGTGGAGCAAAAATGATAAAAAGATGTTTATTATGAACAAGCTTGTGTTAGAATTTTTATTAAATGCATTTGATTCATCAATGTCTAACAAGCTTGATTCTTTTGATAGCGCTTATATATTGTGGAAATTTATAATAGCGCATCAAGGGAACTTGGAGGTAATCTGACAAGCTGTGGTGGGTTCCTCTTTAAGTTCATGTGGAGCCTCATCATGCACACGTCCACTAGGGATAACCCTAGTGTGGTAAGCGATTCCGATTTCGATGATGAATTATCTATTAGTGAACTCGCTTGTGCATATGATAGATTAGCGCATGCCTACAAGAAATTTCGATGATGAATTATCTATTAGTGAACTCGCTTGTGCATATGATAGATTAGCGCATGCCTACAAGAAATTACAAAATAATTTTATTGATTCGCTTGTGCATATGATAGATTAGCGCATGCCTACAAGAAATTACAAAATAATTTTATTGATTTAAAAAGAAAGCATGTAGATTTGAAATCTGATCATGAGTTACTAGCTTCCAAACTTGATGTCATTACTAAAGAGAATGTGACATTAAAAGAAAACAATGACATGTTAAGTTTAGAAAATGAAAAATTGACTTCATCTATTGCAAGCTTAACTCATGCTAATAATAATGCCATGATAGAAGTAGAAACAATTAGAAATGAGTTAAATTTATTTAAATATGATCATGTTTTATCTACTTCTATTTCCAATACGTGTATGCAAAATGATGAGTTAAGTCAAGTTAAACATCGCATATCTTGTTTAGATTCAACCTTAAAAACATGTATGATAAATAACAAAAAGCTTATGTACTTGTGTGCAAAGTCCCGTGTTAAAACTTTCAAATCAAACACCCACTATGCACACTTGTATAGCAAAGTTTACAAATGCTCTAGTTGTAGTCGTAAAGGCCATTTATCTAAATTTTACTATGATGCACAAAAATCTAAAAATGCTAATATCAAAGCTTCTTGTGCATCTCATAAGGCTTCTTCATCACATGCACATGTACATGCACAAACTCATCATGTTCATCATAAACATGCACATGTGTATAAATGTGATCTTTATGGTTGTTGTGATCATTTGGTCGAATATTGTTTTGATTTGAAAAGGAAATCACGTTTGCCAAATGTTTCTAGTAGACCACGTATTTTTAAATGTGATATTTGTGGTAGATTTGGCCATTTGGCGAAGTTTTGTTATGATTTGAAAAAAAATGTTCAGACTTGCCAAATCTCTCAAGTAAACCACATTTATTTAATAATGTTTCTCATTTGTAAAATGTTTCTAAAAGACAATCTTTGTTTGCAAATGGTTACCGTGCACAAACTAATGGTCCCCAAAAACAAATGGATCTCTTTCATTACACATATTACAATCGGAAGGGTCATTTGAGTGATTATTGATTTGACCGTATTAGGGCACCACATGCGCCCAAACGAGTTCATAACTACCCTAGGGCTTTGAGCTTAAATGATAGGGGTCATATCCCTAGTCTCTTAGGTACCAAGAGTAATTGGGTACCAAAATTTGTTTGATCTTTAAGAACAAAACCTTTGATTTTTTTTGTTTTCATATTCTTAAAGATTATTTTTAGTTTTTCAAATCCATAGTTCATAATTCTTGTGTGTTTTGTAATCTAATTTTGAACTATGAAAATTTTGTTTTGATTTCTTCTTTTGAATTCATTATAAATCACTTCTTTGATGATATTAATATGTTTGTGCTTATGGATCATCTTTTTATGCTTTATAATGTATTCTTTATGTGGTTTGATCAAGTTTAAAAAAAATTATTTATCAAACATCATTTTGGGTTTAAATTTTGATTTATGATTTCATTTGGTTGATTTGTTTTCATTCGAAAACTCTTTTTGCATGATTCTCATATTCTCTCTCTTTTGATTTCATAAATCTTTTTTATTAGGTTTTGTTTTAAAACTAATATTTTAAGACACCTATCTTCATAATGATATTATCCATATGTGTTCTCATTGTCTTTTTGTATGTGAGTTGTGTTTAGTATGTTTTCATCTTGCTTGGTCACATATGTATGTCTTAGCATTCATTGCATATATTCTATACGGTATTTTGATAGAGGAGCCATCCATATTTCTTCTATTGTGTTTATACTCACCGTGCTTATAGGTAGGGGGAGCCTTCACTCTCTTATCTTTTTCCCCTTTTTGATGTTATCAAGGGGGAAGAAATATTGTGAGTATATCGTGTTTTAGTTATATGCATGATAATTATAACTTGTATATTCATTACATTTCATGCATATATCTCTTTTTGAAAGTTGTTTACCATCATCAAAAAGGGAGAGATTGTTGGGTCCTTTTGTTTTGATGATGATTTGCAAATAATTTACAACTAATATTATTTGTCTAGTGTTTGTGTTTTTGTATTTATTCTAGGCAAACAATATGTCGAAGGATGGATGGAATCGAGCATCAACGATCATATCTAATGGAGGTTGGCGGAATATCGGTGTGAAGCAATGCAATTCAAGTTAAAGATTCAAGTTCAAACATCATCCGTAAGTTTACCAAGAAGAGCATATTGAAGATCAAGATCAAGTTTTAGTAATTTAGTTTAGGAGTTTATATTATGTGTGTTAGATACTCTAAGCTCTATATCACACATACACACAATTCTTGATTTTGAGTAATTTTGACAAAATATTGAGTTATTGGTTTTTGGACTTTAAAACCATTATATACATATTCTATTAAGTCCATAAAAATATTTTATAAGGTTTCAAAATATTGTTTAACTCAATAGTCAAAAATCAAGAAGTTTATGTACATATGTATTTATAAGTTTTACAAAATACATGAGTTTTCACAAATGGGAAACTCAATTTGAAAAATTCTTTTTTTTAACATGTTCAATTTGATGTTTATAAATGTTTCCCAAAGTTTTATCAAATTTGGAATTAATTTTTTATGTTTAATCAAATTTACAAAATCAAGTTTTAAACAAGTTCATGTTCGTGCACATGTTTTTGCATGTTTTTGCAAAAAAGATGAGTTTTCACAATTAGAAAATGTAATTTGAAAAATTTCTTCGTTTACATGTTTATATTCATATATACAAACATTTACCCAAGTTTTACTAATTTTGGAGTTGTTTTATTATTTTCAATTGAATTTACAAAAATTAGTTTTCAGCAGTTTTTCAGAAACTGTATATATCTGTATTCAAATAATTATTTCTCTCAACTGGGAAGTGATATTTCAGAAAATATTTCTCTAACATATTCATCTACATGTCTAGAACCTTTTTTCAAAATATCATGATTTTTGGATTTGATTTACTATTTATAATTGATTTTACAAAGTTAGATATGCAAAATTCCAGATTCTGTCAAAATATGAAATAGTCTGTGAACAGTGTGGTCGACCGTGCTACAGTATGGTCGACCGTGAAGGTTACCATTTCATAGTAATGATAACATTCTGTTTTTTGTTTTTTAGTGGGTTTTTGAGGTTTTTTAAGTTGTTTTCTTCAAGCCTATATATACCCCTTTGCCATAACTATTTTCTACTACCAAGAGAATGTTTCAAAGAAGTTTAAGAAAGTTTTAACAAGGGTTTAAAGTTTGTTTAAGTGGGTTTAAAAAAGTTTTTAAGCAATTGAGAGTTTGATTTTGTGAAATCAATTCTACAATAGCTTGAGGAGATCATCTATTGAAGTTTGAGCTTCCAACTATTCACTCTCTCTCTCTCTTGATCTATAGAGAAGTTTCCCTAAACTCTTTTCTAGCTTTATATCTATTTGTTTGATTATCATTTTATTAAAGCTAGTTTTATATTGAGTTTAGATTTGATTAATCTCATTGTTACACACACCCACTTGAGCTTGTTGTATTTGCATTCATAATATATTTAGGGTTGTGAGAGATAGTAACATTGAGTTGTACCTAATTGAGTTCTCACCTTGTTAAGAGAACAAATCATTTGTATTATGAGCTAATTTGTGAAGATCACTTTAAATAACACTAGTACACCGAGAGGAGTTGTGGTGAGAGACGGGGTCGTCCCAAGAGGAGGGGGGTAGGTCATTGAAGGATACACATTCCTTCCATTGGTAAATAATATCGGAGGGGTGGGTGATCCCGATTCGATAGTAAAGCCTAGTGAGAGGTTGTAATTCCTAACACTTGAGGGAGACACGGGCTAGAGACCAAAACTTGAGGTGGTAGTTGGTGTAGTTATATTGTGAGTGTTGTAAGGTTTTCGGTAAGCTAGAAAATCGAGTGTGTCGTTGTAAACGTTATTCGTGTGAGCGTAGAAAACCTGATTTTGATAGTGGAGATCTCCTCGAGGTGAGGAACGGGGACGTAGGTCGTGGGGACCAAACCTCATGAACATATCGTTTGTTTGTGATTGCATTGGCGTACTTATTTTTATGTTCATATCTTTTATCGTCTTTGTATATTGCTTGTTGTTTATATTGCCTACTATCTAGTTTAGATTGGTTACCCTTGTGTTATTTGTATATCCTTGCATATATATTTTATTACATATCATTTGCTAGGATATATTTGTTAATTAGTTTTAATTGGCATAAAATCAGATTAGATTAGCATAACATATCATTTGCTAGGATATATTTGTTAATTAGTTTTAATTGGCATAAAATCAGATTAGATTAGCATAAGACCCTAATCACCCCCTCTATAGTTTTAATTGGCATAAAATCAGATTAGATTAGCATAAGACCCTAATCACCCCCTCTAGGGTCTAACAGGTTCGGTCGTTCGTTGGCACCCTTTGCGGGCCTGCCTTCGATTGGTACCGCCGTCTCAAGCCTGGAAGTATCAACAGCTGGGATGATATGGAGAGCTTATTCCTCAAAAACTTCTTTGATGATGACGCTGAGGTATTCATTAGGACACTCTTCAAAGAGAAATATGAAGACGGGGAAACGGTCGACAACTTCATCAAGCGCTTCCGAAATAAGGCGATGAATTATCGAGATCCAGTCACAGAGGACTTCATCCTCCAAACTTGTCATAACAACCTATCCATTGATATATTGAAAGTTATGAGAGTAGCACCGTCTAACAACTGGAAAGAGTTGAAGGTGCGCGGAAAGCAGGCCGAACGCTTCCTCAGAAGGAAGAAAGCCGAAAGAAGCCAACTGACGGCTAACTCTCCGAACTCAAGCTTCGTCTCTCATGGTAAAGGGAAGGCGCATGCAGTAGTTGTTGACGTTAATCAGACATCGCAACAACAACCGAGAAGATAGCAAAATACTTTGGATCCGAGACTCCAAAAAGAGTACTCCTTGAAGGATGAAGATGTTCCAGCCATTTTCGAATCCCTCCTTGAGAACAATAAGATCAAGCTACCACCTATTACAAATCTGGAGGAAGCTGATAATACTACGGATCCAAAGTACTATGCGTACCACAGGAGGGTCCTTCATCCAACCAAGGATTGCTTTGCTCTCAAAAATAGCATCCAAACCTTGGTTGAAGCCGGCATCATAATACTAAATTGAGCCGAACGCCACACTCCGAAGAGTATACGAGTATAAACTTCTTCTCAATACTCCAATAGGTATATGAGTCTAAACTATTTCCTTTCTTTCATGTGAAGTTCCCAGAGAATCTTATATTCTTAAGGATAACCCAAACATGCGAGTAAGGACAATGTGCTCCTCATTAGACCCAATTTCGCAAAGAAAGCTACGGGTGGATAATTCATGTAATAGGAAGTTCCCGGAAGAATGTTAAATATAATATTCTTAGGGATAACCCAGTCATTACAAACAAAGTGATAAACATTAATCTACTGTTGTTAAAGTCCCGACATAGCATGGGGAATTTTAATATTCTAATCCTTGACGAGTTGTCAAACCTCTTCGTGTTAAGTTCTTATCACTTGACACCAAGAACTCCCAATGTGTAATAGGTACAAGTCAACACTCCCACTGTAATTTGTAGTCCCACTCCCATTGTCTACTTGGTCAAACATTCCTACAGTTAGGGCCATAACCAAAACCCCCTCTCAATTCCTCCAATGAACGAGAGGTTCACAAATTGAGCGATCAAACATTCCTACAGTTAGGGTCATCTCAAACCCCCACTTGGTCAAACATTCCTACAGTTAGGGCCACAACCAAAATCCCCTCTCGATTCCTCCAATGAACGAGAGGTCCACAAATCGAGCGATCAAACCTTCCTATAGTTAGGATCGTCTCAAACCTCCCACCTGGTCAAACTTTACTACAGTTAGGGCCAAAGCCAAAATCTCCTCTCAATTCCTTCCATGAATGAGAGGTCCACTTTCAAATCGAGTGATCAAACCTTCCTACAGTTAGGATCACCTCTTCCATGAATGAGAGGTCCACTTTCAAATCGAGTGATCAAACCTTCCTACAGTTAGGATCACCTCAAACGTTCGCTTGGTCAAACCTTCCTACAGTTAGGGCCAAAACCATAGTTCACTCTCGATAAACGAAAAATTCACCTTTAGTTCGGTAATCAAACATTTCGACAGTTAGGATTATTCAAATATTTTTTATTTTCAGAGCGGAGATCCCACTATTGGTTTCACCTTCCCGGATTCTTTAAGTGGAAACCCCACTTTGAGTTTCCTTTGTAACTAGAGATAGAATATAAAATTCTTCCTTTCTAGTATCGGGTTCGTCTTTGCCCCAAGAGAAGACATCATCCTTCAACTCTAAAATCCGTGCTTCACACGCATGGGAAATTTTATCCCGAAGCCTAAGTAGGGATAAGTTAATGCCTAACACACGTTGCCAGTTTAGTCTTTCACCGAATGAAGAAGGCACTAGAATCCAAATTTTGGCAATTTTATCCTGAAGACTAAGTAGGGATAAGACAACACCTAACACGCGTTGCCGGTTTAGTATTTCACCAAGTGAAGAAGACACCAGAATCCAAGTCTAGTGAATTTTATCCTGAAGCCTAAGAGGGATAAGTCAGCACCTAACACGCGTTGCCGGTTAGTTTTTTATCGTAAAAAAGACAAAAGCCCACATATTCAACATTGTGGCAGGTTGTTATTAATAACACCATAATCCGTGTCTTACACGCACGGAGAATTTTATCCCGAATCCTAAGTAGGGATAATTCAACGCCTAACACGCGTTGCCAGTTTAGTCTTTCACCAATTGAAGAAGCACCAGAATCCAAGTATGGAGACTTTTATCCTGAATTCTAAAAATGGATAAGTCAGCCCCTAACAAGTGTTGTTGGGTAATCTATTCCCGTAAGAAAGACGAAGTCTACATATTCAATATCGTAGCACTAAAAGAGTTAACTCTTTTAGCACAACGTCATATGCGGAACGGACTTAAACAATCCGTATGCAAGCCCGATTCAAATGGTAATCGGTAAAGGCACGTCAAATCTGTTGATGGTTGAGGATTTGCCAAAAATCCTGAGTCTGCATCCGATACATGCGGTCGGGTAGTCTATTCCGTGAGAAAGACGAAGTCTATATATTCAATATCGTAGCACTAAAAGGGTTAACTCTTTTAGAATAACATTACATGCGGAACGGACTTAAATAATCCGTATGCTAGCCCGACTCAAACGGTAGTCGGTAAAGACTCATCAAACCTGTTGATGGCTGAGGGTTTGCCAAAAATACTATAAATGCAAGAGTTATTGACGCACCAGCTTCATTAGTTAGTCTCATGACTTGAGCATCCAACAACTTCGGGATAAGATCCATACCTGTAGACGAAACAACTTTAATAGTTGGTCCTGCAACCCGACATTTAGGACCGCTACACTCCAAACGCTGATCGATGCGAAACCCTAAGGTCAACGCCGGTCAACGCATAACCCTGGGTCAACACCGGTCAACGCATGGCCTCCGATCAACTCCAAAGTTCAGATATAAATTTCCGATGAAGATGATCAGTTCAAAGTCAACTCAATGACACAAGCTAAGCTCAGAAACTTACACCCAAACTTTAGTTCAAGACTTCAACAATGGTCAGACGATAAACGCAGTGCCGGAAGAACTTTATCTATTCGACAAGATACTGAATAGGCTGAAGGCTGTAGAAGTTAAGAATTGAAGCCAGCTACAGGTCCTTTGACATCGACTGAAGGCGGGGGCCTATCATATCCAAAGCATTCCAAACTCCTCTATAAAAGAATGAGTCTGAAATGCTTTGGAGGGGGTATCAGTAGGCATCTAAAAATGCCTATAGCTATCCACACACAGCTCGATATGGAGAGAAGATGACGAACAGCGTTATCCGGATCTAAGAGAATTATCTGATGTCGACCAGCGCATGAAGTAAAACGACGAACCAAGTGACCCGCGCACACTCATCAGCCAGCTCCAAATGTCCCGTGTGCTAACTAGCCACCGCCAAGTGGCCCGCACGCTCACCGGCCACCAAATCAATAAACCAGTGGCCCGCGTGCTCACCGGCCACGGCCAAGTGGCCCGTATGCTAACCGACCATCAAATCGACAAACCAACTGGCCTGTGTGCTCACAGACCACCTCCAAGTGGCCCGTACACTCGTCAGCCAGCTCCAAGTAGCCCGTGTGCTCACCGGCCACTGCCAAGTGGCCCGTACACTCATCAGCAACCAAATCGACAAACCAAGCATCTCGTGTGCTCACCGGCCACCTCCAAGTGGTCCGCTGATACGAGTTGTCGTGCGAGCACCTTTGATCGCAGAATTATCAAAGGTGGGTTGAGAAGAGGATGACAGAAACACAAGCACAATTCAGTATATGGCAAAGGAAAGTACCTTCTCTAGATTATGAGTATGAAAAGATTAGAATCTCTCTCTCTCACAATCTCACTAGAATCGAGAACAAACTCTCAATTCTCACTAAACCCTAATACAAAGATTAGAATCTTTCTCCGATCTAAGATCTCATAGATCATCATAACCTAAACCCTAATCCTTTTGATCAGGATCTCTCTTAGACCTATAACTCTTTAGGACTACATCTGGTCTCTCACCCTTCTGTTTAGAACCCAAAACGGTCCCTATTTATAGGGTTTAAAATGTGGTGGCAATCTGATAAATAACCAAAACCAAACCCAACTAGAATTCCTTCAAAACAGAAACCAAGTCTGCCCAGGAAACCTCGATGAGTTGAGTCATGACTGCATATGAGTCGACTCATGGCTGATGAGTCGACTCATAAACTGATGAGTCGACTCATAAACTGATGAGTCGACCAAGCAGAAGCTTTTGACAAAACGGCTGGGTTTCATAAGTCGACTCATGACAGGCATGAGTCGACTCAACCTGATGAGTCGACTCATGTACATGTATGAGTCGACTCACGAGCTGAAATATGGATTCTTCAAATCTGCTGCTCGCCGTCTCGTTCCATGCTTCCACCTGTGCTTCGTTGTGTCACTTCACACCACTATTCTCAAGATATCATGAGAATCACCTATTCTCAAGCTCCTATGAGGATTACTTTTTCGAAGAGAAGATACACCCGTATCATGGGTCCCCCCTTTAGAAACTTGAAGTCCCATTCAAGTTAGAACTTCAGCTGAGGAAACTCTCGAGCCCCTCCATCTTTGTTGACTTTAGTCATCTTCTTCTTCCTTAATCTCTGAACTCCTTCCAAAGAAAAGGATCTCGCTAAGCTTCTTGTACTGTGATCGAGTAAGGACCATACACAGGATGCCCCTTCACCGGATCTGATGCTCTGATACCAACTTGTTACGAGTTGTCGTGCGAGCACCTTTAATCGCGGAATTATCAAAGTTGGGTTGAGAAGAGGATGACAGAAACACAAGCACAATTCAGTATATGGCGAAGGAAAGTATCTTCTTTAGATTATGAGTATGAAAAGATTACAATCCCTTTCTCACAATCTCACTAGAATCGAGAACAAACTCTTAATTCTCACTAAATCCTAATACAAAGATTAGAATCTCTCTCTGATCTAAGATCTCATAGATCATCATAACCTAAACCCTAATCCTTTTGATCAGGATCTCTCTTAGGCCTAAAACTCTTTAGGACTATATCTGGTCTCTCACCCTTCTGTTTAGAACCCTAAATAGTCTCTATTTATAGGGTTTACAACATGATGGTAATCTGGTAAATAACCAAAACCAAACCCAACTAGAATTCCTTCAAAACAGAAACCAAGTCTGCCCAGGAAACCTCGATGAGTCGACTCATGACTGTATATGAGTCGACTCATGACTGATGTGTCGACTCATAAACTGATGAGTCGACCGAGCAGAAGCTTTTGACAAAACGGCTGGGGGAGGCATGAGTCGACTCAACCTGATGAGTCGACTCATGTACATGTATGAGTCGACTGACGAGCTAAAATCTGGATTCCTCGAATCTGCTGCTCGTCGTCTCATTTCATGCTTCCACCTGTGCTCCGTCGTGTCGCTTCACACCACTATTCTCAAGATATCATGAGAATCACCTATCCTCAAGCTCCCATGAGGATCACTTTTCCGAAGAGAAGATACACCCGTATCACCCGCGCACTCGTCGGTCAGCTAAACGGTGAACCAAGTGGCATGTACGCCCGTCGGCCACCATCAAGCTATCCATACATTCACGAAACGAATCGGGGAGGCGTACAAGTACACGAAACGATGAAATACGTGTAACGACGGAACAAGTCAAAACCCGAAAAATCGAGAATGCCCCTGGCGGCCGAGTCATGTCAAAATGACTCAGCCAGGCCATTTGGTGGCCCGGCCGAGGCTGAGGCACCATTTGGTGGCCCGGCCATGGCCGAGCCACCAGACAGTGACCAGTTTTGATCCAAAAATGCTTTTTCGGTTTTGACGGGTTTTCTCAGGATTTGTTCGTTTTTGAGTGTCCCAACTGATTGGATATCATCCACAAATATGGTTACACGATTATCAACTGAGGATAAGGCCAAATCCATCGTTCTTATCCGAAAACTCCCCAACCGAAGCCTATAAATACAGGCCCAGGGGCTCATTTCAGAGGGGGACATCAAGGGGCGAAATACTGCCAAATTGGATAGTGTAGCCACGAATTTACAGCAAGGATTAGCAGATCTTGGCGACTTCTTATGCATAAAGAGTGGAGTTCGACAGATCTGAGACCCGTCCCCTTTTCCTCCGGATTTAACATTGGTCTTAAATCCCGAGAAGAGCCGTAATCTCGCTTGGTCGGGATTACCGCTGCAGCGATTACTTCCTTCATGAAGTAAGAGCTTTAATCATCAATCTGTCAACCGAATCTGATCCGTGGCGGTCCACGGACTAACGCGTCCCCGGTACAGGCCAAGATCTCACGCAAGCAGAAGATCGATAAATGATCCCTACATTTGTTTTTACGAGAATTGTACTTTTCATTGTGTAAGAGTCTTATAAAAAGAATATCTTTTTTTGTTTTCATTGTAACGACTGAAGTTATAATGAATCCCTCATTGAAGAAACTAATTTTCCACCGAAACAAGTCTAAAGTTGAAAAGAAATTATGTCGAAGAACCTCTATTTCCGAGACACTCGTGGCTATCTCGAAAACAGGGCTCGTTTCTAGCAGTTTTGTAACTGCTTTAACCGCGTTTAATTGCCATTATTCTAGAAGTTATGGGCATGATTTTCGTTTGTAACGGCTCCCCCACATTTATGGATGATCCCCAACAGTTATGAAGCCACGTGGATCGTAAAAAACTCGAGAAAACCATCACCAAGTCCACTCTAGTTTCCAAGACAGTCGCAAGTGTCTCGAAAACTATGATTTTCTTTCATAGCTTCCGAGACAGCCGCAACTGTCACGAAAAGTATGAGTTTTTTCATAGTTTCTGAGACATGTTCTGTACCTCGAAACTTGTGTGATGCGCTTCTTGTGCATTCCTTAGTTGATCTTTGGCTTTGGATGATTCTTTATAACTCAAATAATGACGTTTATCGCATTCTCTTCATCTTGAGCTATGTATGGTAATCTATAGGCAATTTTTGTTAGCCCTTATGTTTTGATGATGATTTACAACCACCATTATCGGTACTAATTGCTTATTGAGTGATTATAGATAATATAAATATCAAGCTAGTTTGTACCATGTATGGAGAATTGGATGGAATACGGGCTACAATGACGATATCGGAAGGAGGTGGAGGCAAAGTGATGAAGCAATGTTTATCAAGAACACTAAACGTAATGAGAAGCTTCATCAACTCTAAAGCAATATCAAGTCTCAAGAAATGTATTTCTATGTGAGAGCTATTTGCTATTTTTCTTTTCTCTCTAGTGCTAAAATATAGGCAAGTAGTTATAGATTTTATTTGAAGCTATTGGGATATCACACACACATTTTCATACTCATAGTTTTGACGGTTTCATCAAAATATGGTCTTCCACAAGTATGAGGACCTATTCGCAAAATTCCTTTTCAAAACAGTTTGTTTTTAGTGTTAAAAACATTTTACAAAGTTATACAAATTTTAGAAATCATTTGAGTATTTTGACAAATAATCTAAAATGTCAAAAATAGTTTTTAAAACATGTTTCAGCTGTGTCAATTCGCGGTCGACCGCCACGGTTGGCCGCACTAATGTATTTCCCTCAGGAGCCAGCAGAAACCTGTGTGGTTGACCGTGATGGTCGACTGCCTCTATTACAGAGAGCTCGGGACTTCCTGCGGTCGACCGCTACGCTCGACCGAACTGATTACAGAAGATTTCTTGAATTCTCACGGTCGATCGTGGCGGTCAACCGTATATCTTACAGAAGCTTTTCTCAGGTTTGAAAACCTGCACGGTCGACCGTGAAATTCTCACGGTCGACCGCCGATCACCCCAACGGCTCTTTTTGGTACAAAATTAGAAATTTTGTTTTCTGGGATTTTGGGAGATTTGGTTAGGGGTTTGGCTGTTATCTTCATTCCCTATTTAAACCCACATATCCCCCTTCTTCAGAGTCACCCAAGATCATTGTAAATCCTTTGTGTTTTGTTTACTGTTTTCAAAAGATCCTAAATTTTCATTCCTGTTCTTCACTGTTTTCTAAGTTCACATCCCAAGCTTCATGTGTAATCTTTCTCCTTGCCATAGGGCTACTGTAAAGAGAGAGATTTTACATTGTTTACTATTGTTGTGAGCTTGATCTCGTGGAGATCAGTTGTGTGGTTGTGAGATCTCGTGGAGATGGTTGTGTAGAAGAAGTTCTGGCTTTCATACCGGGTTGTATAGTGGATTCTCCTCGAGAGTGGGGAGCAGGTACGTTGGTCAGCGGACCGAATCTTGTGAACACATCGCGCGTCACTTAGATAACGATTTCTAAACCTTATCTCTTTTACTTTGGCTTTTCATTTTGTGGTGTATTGCATTGTCTTAATTTTTATTACACAATTATCGCCTTAAGACCCTAATCACCCCCCTCTAGGATCCAACAATTTTTGACGCCTACAACCCTCACACCAAATTTTTTACTAGTCCTCTAGCAAAGAAAGGAAATACAAAGAAAAGAAAGAAATCCTAACTCACTTTTGCAGGAAGCGCGACTATATTTAGCATGTACAATGAGCCTTTAAACCCTTTGGTTAACCTAGAGGATGAGTTGTCGTTTTGTCAGGGTGGCAGTGAATATTGTTGATGTCAGCTATCAAACAGGAATGAGATTAGTGGATAATCCCAAGTAAAGCGAGGGAGCTTATGGTGTGGGTTCCCTCATCTCTCTCAAAGTTTGGTCCCTTGTCTGCATAAGAGAGCTGAAAAATAACACTCGTTAGAGGATCGGAGTTGGGTTTTTTAGTAGTTCCTCCAACAATCAAGTCAGTATTTGAGCTGAGTGGAGAAGATACCAATGAACTCAAAATAGTTCTATGTATGCAGAAGTTGCATACCTGTGACACCTTGGGGGCATGAGGATTCTCCTCTCAGTAGGCAATGAGCTCATTTTTATATCTAGTTGAGAGGAGTAAATATGAAATTATGGCCGGGTCTAGGTAGACAGCTAAATCGGTAGACAGATGACAGGTGTTGGTTATGGGTGGCATGAGTCACATGTGCGATAATAGGTGTTAGCCAGTGGCTAAGATGGTCATCCAGGTGGTTTAGTGTGGGGGCTGATGAGCCATGATGACTTTGTCAGAGCATTTAATGTGAGGGAAGACGGTTGTTAGCGCATGGTCCGAGAAATCTACCACCTCTTAAGCCGTTCGGCTGATGGTCGACAAATATCATCTTTTTAGTTGATTACGCAAGTTGTCGGTTGATATAGCAGATTAAGTGTGAAGTCTTGAGGGCTTGACTTGTAGAATAGGTCGACAAGTATCACCTCTCGAGTTGGGCACATGAGTCATCGGCCTATGAAGTCGGCTACCAGCGTGGATCGAGTCGTCTGGGCTCTGATCATGTCGTTATTTTGTTCATTTCCACCCCTAGATGTGTTAGCAATTTTCATAATTTGGTGGACTACTTTTAAAATATTGAAGATTTGTGGGACTAATATTAAAATAACCCTTAATTTTTTTGTGGGGGTCACTCATTGGCAATGGGATAATCATTCACTAATGTGCATGGGTGACGGGCATTGATCCGTCGCTAATTAGCATTGGCGATAGAATAAATCCATCGCTAATGCTTATTGGCGACGCTGTTCATCTTTACCTATTAATTGCAACTAAGTTCTATTAATTTGGCTCAGTTCCTAGAAAACCATTCAATGTAACCCTTACTTTGCATAGTTCTTTTGGTTATTGGAAACTTGATCTCCTATGACAAGCAGTACTGCTGTTTCAGGTGCCACCCTTTTTAGTGAGAAAAGTGTTCACACAGATATTTTCCTTCATCAATGTTCAGCTATTTAACAGGTATTATATTTCTCCTCATGTTAATTCTAATATATTTTATCTCATGTTCTAATGCTAGCTGGTAGTAATTATAGTTCTCTTCCTTATGGCTAGTCTTCAATTAAGGAGAGAGTGCTGCTCCTTCAGTAATGGTGAATATGTCAAAGCATGATTAGCTGAACTAGAACATTGGTGCTATAAAGCGACAGATGAGGTGATCTCCAGCTTCCTTGCTGCCTTTAGAGTTGTGATGCATCCTGAACTATTTAGTTCTTAGTTACTCTGATATTTTCCTTTACAATTTTGTAACTTGCTATAAACTAAAAGTTCGAACATATGGTGACTCGCTTGCATTATCTCATTTTTCTTTTCAGTTTAGTGGCAGAAGGTACACTAGTAGAAAAATGAGCAACCTAGACGGAAATTTCCGTCTAGGTTGCTCCAATTTCCGTCTAGATTGGTTCACCTAGACGGAAATCCGTCTAGTTTATTCCGTCTAGAATATTTCCGTCTAGATTGGGGCAAACTAGACGGAATTCCGTCTAGTTTGCTAACCTAGACGGAAAACAACCTAGACGGAAGTGAAAATCCATCTAGGTTGATTCCTAGACGGAATTCCGTCTAGGTTGATACTGTAGCAATAGTAACAACCTAGACGGATATTGTAGCAACCGAGACGGAATTTCCGTCTAGGTTGCTACTGCTACAGGGTTTTTTTTTTACGGAATCTGCATTGCAAACTATATGATATCAAATGTATATATGCACAATGTTGCACAACACCAAATTATATTCATATCCAACACAATCTAATTATATTTCAATATCAAATACAATTATATTCAATAATACATTCACGAAAATACTAGTGCAATACATAAACTGTTTACATAGATAAGAAGTAATTTTCTATTTAGCAAGAGCTTCATTAGGCATCACTTCAACAAGACCTTTTTTCTCACATGGAAGCATCTGATATGTAGCGCTTTTTACAATGCAAACTTCACTGACCAGACTCTGAAATGCATGAGAATAAAACCACATCAAAGATTTTTCTATTTCAGTCAATTCATACAGATAATTTACGATGAAACACAGAAACACCCTGCAGAAAAACAGATTCAATTCTTCTATTTTTTGAAATTAAGCCCTATGGCTCCAAACCTTCACTTCTCCATACTCAATATGTTAAATACAAACTGTGTATCAGCAAGTAACCTGTGTAGCCAATTCCAACATAACATGTAGGAGAAAAGCTTTGTTACGTGTCATTTGAAGTAACTAGGAAAAATGAGACAAAGGGTCCACTTAAATAAATACTTATTAATACAAACATAGGAAACCTTAGCAAACTAGTTTCAGTTTTCTGACTATACATACATAGAAGATCCTTAGAGAAAGCGGCCCCCAACAAAACCACCTCCACATAAATTAAGTATTCACTAGTTATCTGTATAAGCGAACAGTAAGAAAGAAGCTTTATATGAAATTTACCTTGAGTTTTAGTGTTCTACAAACACTGTGGAAAGATATCTGTTGAGGGGCATATCAATCAATGTCGTTATCCCACCTGAAAGAGAACATAAATCACCACTCTAGATTAGAATATGAAAGAAACCATGATACATGCAAAATAACTGTGATACTAGCTTTCCCATTCATTTATTGTCTAGGTGACCTGCGAAGATATATATGAAACTGAACTTGGCATGCTCAGAGATGGGGTCTATGTAACTTCAATATGGGAGAAAAAGAAACAAAATAAAACATGTGCACACTATTTAATGTCTTATATAAGAACCAACTTGGAATCATCCCAAGCAAAGCACAATTGATGATTCATGAAATCTGGACATAGGATAGTATTATGTTGATATTACCAGACTATTTCTCCTTTACAAACAGTATACTATTAACCAGCATTATGTAACATGATATTGTTAGTTACTTCATGATCCTCTAATACCAGTGGTCTCTATAGCAAAGATATAAACCGTAGCAGCAAAGATATAAACCGTTTGTAACATGATACATGCTTCTCATAGAAATGAATCCATAGCAGCAAATATATAAACCGTTTGCTGGTTTAAGAAACAAGCACTAAAACCATTCATATTTCTACTATATAGGAGGTTGTTACAAGTTCAATAATGATCCTTACCTGAGATGGAAAACCATCTACAAACACAAGCATAACATTTGTATGAGATATTCTAACAATGCATGACAGGTTTCACTAACTTATTCTAACACGGGACCTATGGCATGTTGGTTTTCCTGATTACAACTCCAAACTAGCTGATAGTCTGCTTACCACTCAGTTTGTGCTTGAATTCACATAAATAGATAAGCTATCAAGATGAAGAAAACTATATGATAATACACACTCATAGAGTAATAAAACACTCCAGAAACCAACAAGCAATGCTTGAAACGCATTAAGAGCTCCAACAACGTAATCATGATGGTAGACAGGTTTCTATTAAAATGCATAACGGACACTTAATCATGAGTTCGCAACGGAAAAGCAACTTAAAAGAAACATCTAAGCATTCCGCGCACGAAGCTAAACAATGACATAAATGAAGATGCTTCAAACCACACATAAAAGATAAAAAGAAAAAACATAGTATGGGAAGGCATAGCCATCACATACCCCTTGGATTCTCTTTCCAGTTCACAGGCACCTTGATCTTTTTGCGCCCTCTTCTTGGCAGTCTGGTAGGTAAGTTTCCCACCTATAACAAGATATAAACTATATAAGCATCATATTAGAAATCACAGACAAGTTCTAGACACAGCAAAGACCAGGATCTTAATTTAAGCTCTAACATTATCCTTGCCAGTAGTTTCTACAGCAATTCCAATTACTCCATGCAAAAACAAGCACAAGAAACAAACAAATGGACTTTCATTTCCCATTTTTTTTTCCAATAAAAATGAAACTACAGGTCAATATCATGGGATAAATCAATTTGGACTATATAAAAGCAAATTTTTAACAAGAACTGATAAGTAACGTTCATTTGGGCATTAGCTTTCCTCCATCTAAAAATTAAATAATAATTACAGTTAATGCTAAGTAGACCAGGGTTCATCAGCATTAACACAACACACCCCAAGATCATCAAAATTTGATAAAAACCACATTTCAACGAACTTAAAAGCAAACGCCAAGCAGTCATCTTTTCAATACTAAACCCTAGTTCCGATCCCAAATCAGCCTAAAACCCTAGAATGAGAGAGATCGAGAGAGATCGAGAGAGAGAGAGATGGTTACCAGGGGTTTTGACGATGCGGGTCGGGTTCGATTTCGTGGCATAGCTATGCCTCTTGCGATAGGTCAACCTCTAAACCATTTTTGAATCGCTTTCTCTCTCTCTCTCTCTCTCTCTACTAGAGATTCAGAGGAAGAAGAACGAGGCGCCGGGGATTATGGTCTCGGGGCGAGGGGCGCCGTCGCCGGGGCGGGGCATGTAGGTGACGGAGCGGGAGGGGGTTAGGCGGGATCGGAGGATCTCTCTCTACAAGAGATTCAGAGGAAGAAGAACGAGGCGCCGGGGATTAGGGTCACGGGGCGAGGGGCGCGGTCGCCGGGGCGGGGCATGTAGGTGACGGAGCGGGAGGAGGTTAGGCGGGATCGGAGGAGGGTTTTGAGGAGGGGGAGAGATCGATGCGTCATGGATCGGAGTTGGGAACCAAGAAGAGAGGTAGGGTTAGGGTTTTTGATAGGGAAGAACGAGGGGAATTTTCGAGCTGTACCCGCTAGAGGGGGGGCGCTTTTGGTTGACCAGATTGAAAAGTCCGGCCCAAGTAGCTCCGGCGGTGGAGGTGCAGGTGGAAGGGGGATGAGGGGGATTTGGGGGTTTGGAGAGATAGAGAGAGATTCGGGGATTTGTGGAGAGAGAGAGGGTTTGGCCCGGGATTTAGATGGAGGGGAGAAAAAAGAGGCGGAGAAATGAAAAAATAGGCGGGGAAATGAAAAAAAAGAAAGGGTCGGTAATTTTTTTAGGGGGTTATTCGTTGGGTAATTTTTGGAACAACAATGTTTGATGTTATTCATTGGGATAATTGGAACTGGTGAAATCTTTGTGGTGTTATTGGTTTGTTGGGGGTAATTGGAGACAAATACTCTACTTTCCCCTAAATTACACCAACTATATATACATTCCTCAGCCCCCAAGCCCCAAATTACCCCATTTTGCCTTCTGGAACAAAAGAGGGGAACCAATTTACCCTATTTCGTTCTCGAGCTCGTCCAGAAAAAATTCGCGAGGGCGGAGGAGGAGGAGGACATGGCGGTGCTCAGATCTGGCGAGGGTGGAGTTCGAGCTGGTCGGAGGGCTAGAGGTCGAGCTGGTCGGAGGGCTGGAGGTCGGATCTAAGGAGCTTGGGGAGGAGGAGCAGCGGGGGAAGAGGAGGACAGGACAGGGCGGTGGCGAGGTCGAAGGGCGCTGATGAGGGCGGCGACGGATCTGGATGTCGACGAGGGCGGCAGTTGGGGAGGCGCGGAGTTCGAAAATTGAAGTCATTTTGTTGATTTTGTCGACGCTGGATTTGAGATCACAGAGGGTACTGAAGTCGCCGGTGCCGTAGATCTGGATTAGGGTTTCCGAGGAGGAGGAAGAGGAGGAGGAGGAGGAATGGCATTGGGGAAGAGAGGAGAAAATCATCAAGAAACCATAGATCTGGATTTGAGCAGAAAATTGAAGAAAAAGGTGGGGATTTTGATGTTTAATGGTGGCGAGAGAAAAGGGGAAAGTGTTTGAGAGTGAGAGGGGGAGATGACTGCGAGGTTGATGCTTGAATGATGAACAAGGAGAGATCAAGATGTGTAGTTTTGTTGTTTTTTTGGGGGTTCATGCATGTGGAAAATGGGAAGTATGGAAGTTGTGAGATAATAAAAAGTTTAATCAGTACATAATTATTTGAGATCATCTTGTTGATTTGGGTCAATGGGCGTCGTGGATCAATTCAAACACAACCGGTTATTGGTTTAAAGGTAGATCTTTGATGGTGTTTTATTTGTATTGTTGTGATAATTTGATATTGAAACTATGTACTTGTGAATTTTCTTGTATTGTTGTGATAATTTGATGTTGAAACTATGTACTTGTGATAATTTGATGTTGAAACTATGTACTTGTGATAATTTGATGTTGAAACTATGCTCTGGTGATTTGTATGACAGCTGAAAAACTGTGTGTTATTAAAGATTTTGGGGTTGTATGTTTGAACAATTATTGCAATTAAAAAATTTGTTAATATAAAAGATTTTGGGGTTGTATGTTTGAACAATTATTGCAATTAAAAAATTTGTTAATATAGCATAAATATAATATTATAAAAAAATATCATACTAATTCAATTATTGCAATTAAAAAATTTGTTAATATAGCATAAATATAATATTATAAAAAAATATCATACTAATTATCCCACTCAAATTGTCACATTATCCTATTTTACCCCAATTTATCCCACTCAAATTATCCCATTGGGTAAAATTACCCCATTGGAACAAATTACCCCAATGAATAACCCCCCCTTAGGCAATCTAGACCGAAATTCCGTCTAGGTTGTATCAATCTAGACGGAATTTCCGTCTAGGTTGAGTGACTATTTTAAAAAAATAAAAAACCGTCTAGTTTGTCAATCTAGACGGAAATTTCTGTCAAGATTGATTCAAACTAGACGGAACAAACTAGATGGAATTTTTTCCGTCTAGTTTGAGCCAAACTAGACGAAAATAATTCCGTCTAGTTTGTTCCGTCTAATTTGTTCATTTTTTTACTAGTGGTAAAAACACTGATCAGACACTTGATCTATTCGGGGCTTCTGATGATTATTCATTTTACTTGATAGAAGCCATGCACTTTCTAGATGTTAGCTACACTGTAGCAATATGTTTAAAGATATCTCAGCCTATAAAACACAAGTGCCACTTGCGTTGCAGTGGGGTAATGTGTCTTTTTGTTGTGCACGAGGCTTGAGGTGCAAATCTTGCTTACACTAGGTTGCTGGCTTTTGTGCTTCCTCCTTTTTTTGATACCCTAGTGGCTAGTGCCCATCCCATCTTCTTCAGCCATTCTATTTGTGATTAAGCGATCCTCATTCTCTCACGTGTACTTCCAGACTTGATTTTCCTCTTCATAAAGGCCCCCCATTTGGCATTGTCATATGACCTGGATAATTGGCAACCTAGATCTCCTTCAAAAAGATTGCTATATTAGCTAATTGACTTCACCCGAGTTGAATTGGGAAGTTCTGCTGGTGCATAGGACATCCCATATATATGACAAAGCCACCTAGCGATGGATTCCTGAAGTAGGTGCGAAAGAAGATCCAAAGACCCACAGATCGGAAAGGGAGCAGCCTAAAAACACAGAAGGTAGGGGCTGTTTTGTCTCTTTGGTGAGAAGCTTTGTAAAGACTTTCGGATCATAAGTTTACTAGAATGCTAAATGTTTCCTCCTTGTGCGGTCTATTAACTGGCCGAGAAGATATTTTCCTAGGCTCTTTCACAACATGGGCCGATGTGGAAAAGCTTTTCTTGGCCCGGTTCTTCGACGACGACACGGAAGTATCGATAGCCACTATGCTTGCTGAGAAGTAGAAGAAAACGGAGTCGGTCAATGACTTCGTGAAGAGATTTAGGAATCGGTCGCTTCATTGTCGGGACCAGGTCTCTGAAAAGCACTTTGATCGAGATGTGTCGTAACAATCTCTCGATCGATATTTTATCCAAGGTGTGCAAATCTTGCTTACACTAGGTTGCTGGCTTTTGTGCTAAATGTGACCCGCGTGCCGCGCGGATTCCGAGCTTTTTTAGAGGTCTTTTGCACCGTTTTGCGTATTTTGTCATTCAGTTGACTTGTACGCTTCGCTGACTTGCTTCGTGTGCTCGTTATCCTCTTTACGGCTTCGGATGGTCCTCTTTGACTCAAATGATGACATTCATTATCTTCCTTTTGTCTCGAGTTGTGTGCGGACATCTATAGTTATTTTTAGACGCGTACAATCTTGAGAAGAGCTGATAACATACTTACAGCTATAGTACAAATTCACTATATGACATAAGGAATTACTACCATGAACAGCAACCAATAAAGAGATTATAGGCACTAATTAATGACATTAATATTATATTTGGATACTTCGAAATAGTTGAAAGAAATTGGTTATGCTCTGTTTGGTATTAATATTAACTTTTGATTATTTATATTTGAATATGTAGAGAAATTCTCATCAATTTGGATATGAAGAGTAGTTTAGAAAGAATAAAAACTCACTCCTTGATCTCCACCTTTGGAAATTCTAATTTTTTTGAACCGCATTAATAATACTTTATACCCATGTGCAATATCCCTTACCTATAATTTATTACACGCAAACATTCCATAGCTTTAGGTAAAATTTCTTTAAAAAACTTTTAAACAAGAATACAATTTAAAAAAGATACGGAATTTTGAAAGGAAGCGCATACACCAGTAGTTAGGATAATTTTTTAACAAAGAAATATAGAAATTGACTATGCGCTTACTTGTTGAGCTTGTTGGGAACACCGCCGGAGACTTCAGCAATGCCGAGAAGGCCGGGCTTCGCCTTGAGATCCTTGAGCCGGTTTAAGAGGTCGGCCTTCGATTTTGCCTTGGCATCCAGCTCGAGGAGAGAAGCAGATGGAAAGCAGATGGAAGAGAGAAATGGGTTGGCGGAGATTTTAGCGCTAAGAGTCAGGTTCTTTTTATGATGTGGGGTTACCGGTTGGCGATTGACGCAAAACTTTGGCGCAAAAGCCCGTCACCAGTTTCTGCATTTGGGACGGACTATTGGCGACAGCTTTCAACCCATCACCAATGAATACGTTGGCGGTAGTTTCTACTAGCGATCTTTTAGATAGATTTTAGAATGATATTAATTAGGAATATGTACAACTTTCTCTTGCGCCACTAAATAACCCAAGAGGATATATACACAGCCACTATAGGATAATTAGGATTATTTAAATTGTTATGCGAGTAGGTATATAATCCAGAAGGTGACTGATATGCACAGTATTAATTTGTGATTATGCCTAGGATATGGATTAACCCGATGCCTTCTTTTAAATAGATTTTAGAATGATATTAATTAGGATATATAGGATAACAATGTTAGCTCTTATGTTCTGATGATGTTCTTACAACCACCATTATCGGTACTAATGGCTTATTGAGTATAAATGTAGTAAATTCATTTGTCAAGCTCGTTAGTGCCATTAACGGAGGATGAATGGAATATACGCTACAACGAAGATATACAAAGGAGGAGGAGGCCAAGAGTTGAAGCAACGTTATTTCAAGAACGACAAATTCGAATAAAAGCTTCATCCGATTCAAGCTATATCAAAGCTCAAGTATTGCACTCTATATGAGGATATTAGCTTTCTTTTGTTTCCCTCTCTAGTGCTAGAATGTAGGCAAAGAGTTACTGAGTTTAATTGAAGCTATTGGGAATCACACACACGTTTTTAGACTTATGCTTTTAAGCGTTTTTCACAAAATACTATTTTTCACAAGTATGAGTACCTATCTGCAAAATCTTTTTCCAAACAGTTTGTTTTTAGTATTAAAAACATTTTACAAAGTTTCAGAATTTTCTGAGGTCAAATAAATATTTTGCAAATATTTCAAGTTGGTCAAAAATCCTTTTTCAAGAAAATATCAGAAATCGGTGACCGGTCCGGTCGACCGATCCGATGACCTTTCTTCAGCATTTTAAGAGAGTCGTCGGTCGACCGGTACGGTCGACCGAAATTTCGATCTTTAAATCGGTCGACCGCGCCGGTCGACCGATGAGTCTCTGCTTGTTTTCCATATTTTCCTAAGCTGCTCGCGGTCGACCGAATTTTTCGGTCGGTCGACCGAAGGCTTTTTCTGGTCGACCGAAATTCTCTTCGGTCGACCGGATTTTGTCTTTGGTCAGCCGCGACTTTTTTAAACGGTCATTTACATCGAACACTGTGCTTTCACTTGTTAGTGATTGGCACAGTCTGTGATGAGGGTTTGAAGAAGAGATTATTATCTCATTTGGAAAGATTGGGTTTTGTTTTAAAATGATTTAAACTTTTCTATAAAAACCCCCCAGACCTCTTCTTCTTCCGTAGCCCTAACGTTTTGAAAACCAGAGAGCTTTCTGTTTTCCTGAGAAAAATTTTTAAAGTCTGTTTTCTCTCTGTTTCAAGTGTGATTCACCTACCAGCTTCAGTATACCTTCTCTTTGCTATAGGGGCTGTGTAAAGAGAGGTTCTTTCACTGTTTCTTCTGCTGTGTGAGTAAGATCTGTTGAGATCAACTGTGAGGGAGAGTGATCTGTGAGATCAAACTGTGTAGTGAGAGAGATCTGTGGAGATCGCTGTGTAGACGAAGTTCCGGCTTCCAAACCGGGTGTGTAGTGGATTTCTCCTCGAGAGTGGGGAGCGGGGACGTAGGCCAGAGGGCCGAACCTCGTTAACACATCGCGCGTCAAGGATAACGAACTCCTAACTCTATCTCTCTTTCTTTTATCGCATTACTGTTTTGTGGTTTGCTTGTACTGTTTTTTAATTGCATATTAGAGCCTCTTGACCCTAATCACCCCCCCCTCTAGGGTCCAACAATTGGTATCAGAGCTTGGTCTCTATATTAATTTTTTGGTTTAATCACCTTAGAGAAAAGATCTAATTGAGGCCTCTTTGAATATGCATATGTTAGAAGGACAATCCACAACTAGACCACCTCTCTTCACTGGAACTAATTTTGCTTATTGGAAGGCTAGGATGAGAATTTACCTTCGTTGCATTGTCCTTGACATCCTAGAGCTCATAGAAGAGAAATATGAAGAAAAGTCCAAAGTCGGGAACATGACCGATGGAGAAAGGCACCTAGCTAATCTCAACGCTAAGGCTATGAACGCCTTAATTTGTGGTCTTTCCCCTAATGAATATAATAGAGTTTCCACGTGTGCAACCGCATACGAAATTTGTGTAAAATTATGTATCACACATGAAGGAACCCCCCAAGTTAAGGAATCGTGAGCTTATGCATGATTATGAGCTATTTAAAATGCTTCCTAATGAATCCATTGATGCTATGTTTTCTCGCTTTACTAATATCATCAATGAATTACATGGTCTAGATAAGCAATTATCCATTCAAGAGATGAACTACAAGATACTTCGCTCCTTGACTCCGACATGGGAGCCCAAGGCTACGGCCATTGAGGAAGCTCATGACCTCACTACCTTGGCTCTTGATAGCCTTATCGGAAAGCTCAAAGTGCATGAGAAGAAGCTCAAGGGGAAGGAAAAGGAGGAAGTGTCATCACGCGAAGTTGAGGAGCCGTCACCAAAATTGAAGACCATAGCTCTCAAGGGAGCTAGTGACAACTCATCTTCGTCGTCGGAGAGTGAAGTTGATTTTTCTAGAGAAGTGGCTCATCTCTCTAGAAGAATCTCTAGACTTATCAAAATGAACAAAAAATTTAATCCCCGATCTAACAACAAGTTTTCATCTCGTGTAGGAAAATGCTTTGAATGCAACGAACCGGGTCACATCGCTAAGGATTGCCCCAAGCTCAAGGAAAAGTACATGAAGTACAAAAAGAAGAAGGCTATGTATGCCGGATGGGAAGAATCCGAACCAAGTGACTCGGATAGTGATGAAGAAGGAGCCAAATTTGCTCTTCATGACCCAAATGTTTGTTTCATGGCAAATGAACAAGAGGTAATATCCGAGGCCGAAAGTGAATCTTTCTATATGCAATGTGACATAGCTATGGCATTAGAAGAGTTGAACTTTGAATTTAAAAGAATGTCTAAAGAATACTCTTCTTTCAAAAAATTGCATACCTCTTGTGATATTAAGCTAGAGCAACTAACAACCTCTCTTGCTCTAAAAGATGAATTGCCATATTGCATGAAACATGGTCATATTTCTACTCATTGTAGAATTAAAGACAACTTTGAATTTTATGGATTAATATGGGTACCCAAAGGTACCAAAACTACTAACCACCAAGGACCCAAGACATGGGTACCTAAAGCCACTACACATTCATCTTCTTCTTTTGTAGGAAACGTCACGGCAACAACGTAAGGAGATGTGGTACCTTGATAGTGGTTGCTCACATCATATGACGGGCAACAAAGAGTTATTTGCAACTTATTATCATCAAAAAGGGGGAGAATGTTGAATATCATTTCTTCATGATAATGTTTTGATGATAACAATTTATATTGTGTGTGCACTAACTTTCATATGCAGATTTCAATATCAGAATATGTACAAGTGCAAGTGGATATCAAGACATTTTGAAGTGAAGAAAATGAAGAATAAAAGATAATGTATTTGAATTTTTTCTTTACTTAGAATATTGTACAAGCCTTGATCACACACACACGCACACACACACAATTTTAGAACACACTAACACATGCTTAGTGTGTTGGTTAACTATAGAAATCTCCTATGTTAACCATTAGAATAGTAGTTAAAACTTAATTATAAAAACTCATTATTTCTGAATATTTGATCTTAATAGTCGACTAATTAGGAAAGTAGTCGACTACTCATGTATATAACTCAAATACAAGTTTCTGTCTTTTTACAGTATAGTCGACTAATACAAATACAAGTTTCTGTCTTTTTACAGTATAGTCGACTAATAGAGATTATAGTCGACTACTGAGATGTTTAACAGAAACATAAGTTTCTGTCTTTTTACAGTGTAGTCGACTAATGACTACAGTAGTCGACTACTGAAGAAAAATATAAGTTTTCAAGTTTCTGTCTGAACTCAGTGTAGTCGACTAATTATCATTATAGTCGACTACTGAGAACATTTTTTCCGAAAACACAGAGTCTGTCTGAACTCAGTGTGGTCGACTAATGACTATAGTAGTCGACTACAAGAGACAGTTTTTCAGTTTTCAGAATTTGAATATCTGAAAGTTTTTAGCCGTTTTTAAACGTTTTTAAACTTTAAAAACTTGCCTTTTCAAGGGCTATAAATAGGTTATTTGTTCAGAAAAATTGCAGATATATACATACCCATAAGCTTTGATCATTGTGCAATTTTTAAAGTGAAAAACATTCTGATTTTCTGAAAAAAGAAGAGTTTCTGAAATTGCCTATATACTTTCATCAAAAACAAATCATTAGGCAATTCTGCAGAGATTAAAAGTATCATAAGCCACTGCTGCACTATTATTACACATTCAAGGCTTATAGGATCATTGTGTTCTTCTTCAACAAGTTTTCTCTCGGTTGTGAGAGGGTTAGTCTCTTGGGTTAGAGATTGGTGTTCAAATTGACAAGGAGTTTGTCAATTGGTGTTGCAATTTGCAGGAACTTGCAAATTGGTCAGGTTTGCATTTGATTTTGTAAGTTTATTCAAAATCATAGTGAAAACTCTCAAGCGGGATTTGCTTGGGGACTGGATGTACACCGGTTTGGTGGAACCAGTATAAAATCCTTGTGTTTGTGTTTGCAAATTTCTGAGATTGCCATTTTTTTCTTTGCAATTTATTATCTACTTTGCAATAATTTTAAACACTATTCACCCCCCCCCCCTCTAGTGTTCTAGTGTATCTATTTCAGATCCTACATTTGGTATCAGAGCGAGGTAAAAGATGGCATCATCAAATACTTCACAATTCAAGAAAGGTCACTCTACAAATCGTCCTCCAATGTTTGATGGCACGAACTACAACTATTGAAAGTGTAGGATGAAGATCTACCTCCAATCTCTTGGCTATGAACTTTAGAACTTCGTGGAAACTAAATATGAGAAGCCAACAACTTCTTTCGCGGAATGGACTACATCTCAAAGGAACAATGCAAATTTGGATTCTAAAGCAATGAATGCCTTATTTTGTGCACTTGACAAGAATGAGTTCAATAGGGTGTCAACGGCCACATCCGCATATGATATTTGGCACACACTCGAGGTAACTCATGAAGGTACTACTAAAGTTAAAGAGTCTAAAATTTCTGTTCTTGTGCACAGATTTGAATTATTCAAGATGAAGGAAAATGAGACTATTGGAGAAATGTTCACAAGATTCACCGACATCACAAATTCTCTTATTGGTCTTGGAAAAGTATATACTCAATTGGAGATGGTAAGAAAGATACTTCGTTCACTAACTCCACATTGGGAAAAGAAAGTAACCGCAATTGAAGAAGCCAATGATTTGTCAACTCTTACGGTTGAAAATCTTATTGGTAATCTTATGGCATATGAAGTACAACTTGAAGATAGGAAGAATGATGAAGAATCTAAGAACAATAAAGTTCTTGCATTCAATACTACTTCCGATAAAGAAGATTCAGATGATGATGATGAAGAAATGTGCATGTTTGCACGAAAATTTCGAAAATTCATCAAAAGAGGTAATTTTAAATTTAAGAATTCAAATTCAACTAATCTTCTTTGCTTTAAGTGTAATAAACCAGGGCATATGAAGAAAGATTTTCCAATGTTGAAGAATAAACAAAAATCAAGTTATTTCAACAACTTCAACAATATTCAAAATAACAAGAAAAGGAAAGCAATGGCGGTCACTTGGGATGATAGTGATGAATCATCCTCAGATGAAGAAATTGAAGAAAAGGAAAGTGCTCACATGTGTTTCATGGCACAAGATGATGTAAGTGAAAATGAAGAACTTTTAGATGCTTTTAATGAATTATATGAAACTTTTATAAGATTAAAAATTTCACATAATTTTCTTAAAGGTGAGAATAAAAGGTTACTTGAAGAAATTTCCGATTTAAATTCTTCTACTTTTACTAATTCTAAATTAGTTGATATAAAAGAAGAAAATTTTTCTTTACTCAAAGAAAATGAAAATTTATCTAATGAAAATAAATATTTAAAATCAGAATGTAATGAGTTAAATATTCGAATTAATAGTTTAGATAAAGATATTTCTTCTTTTAAATCAAGATATGAAGATATATGTTTAAATGTAAGCAAATTTAATAAAGGAAAAGAAAATCTTAATAATATTCTTTCTTTTCAAAGAGAATCACAAAAGACAAAAGGATTAGGTTTTCAAATTAATAAAAACAAATCAAAGAATACAATATTTGTAAAACCTTCTTGTGATTTGCATGATTATAAATCTGAAAATTTGTGTAAAAAGAAATCAAAATTCTTTTCTATTTGGGTTCCAAAAGAATTATCTTCTTTACATAAGAATTTTTATATTTCTGATTTTATTAAAAATATTTGTTTATCACCTAACTATTTAGGCAAATCAAACTCTTCATGGGTTTGGTTTCCTAAAGGCTAATTTAAAGGACCCAACATAGTATGGGTACCAAAATGTAAATGTTTATTATTTCAGGTACCCAAGAAAGATAGGTGGATTTTGGATAGTGGTTGCTCCAAACATATGACTGGAAACATACAATTGTTGTCATCTTTTCAAAACAAGGATGGTGGTACCGTTACTTTTGGAGATAACAACATAGGAAAAGTCATCGGTATTGGTTCCGTCGGTAATCCAAACAAACCTATCATTGATAATGTTTTATTAGTTAATGGTCTTAAACATAATTTACTAAGTATTAGTCAACTTTGTGATAAAGGTTATAAAATTGTTTTTGAAAAAGAATCATACTTAATTTATGATATTGATTTAATAACCATTATTTTTAAAGGTTATAGAAAGAATAACATATATGTGTTATCTATGAATAATATTTCAAATGAACATTGTCTTATTGCATCTTCTAATGATTCTATTTTATGGCATAAACGTTTTGGACATGTTAACTTTAAACATTTGTCTAAGATTTCTAAAAATGTTTCAGTAAATGGTTTACCTAAGATGTCCTTTAAAAATAATTTTTGTGATGCATGTCAACAAGGAAAAATGCACAAATCTTCTTTCAAATCTAAAAATGTAATATCTACAAATAGACCATTAGAATTAATTCATATAGATCTTTTTGGTCCATCTAGAGTAGCATCTTTAAATGGAAGTAGATATGCATTTGTTCTTGTTGATGATTATTCTAGATTCACATGGGTAATTTTTCTTAAACATAAAAATGATGCTTTTAATGAGTTTTCTATTTTTTGCAAAAGAATTCAAAATCAAAAATCTACTTCTATTATCTCTATACGTAGTGATCATGGAGGAGAATTTAAAAATAAATTATTTGCAAATTATTGTGACAAACATGGTATATCACATACTTTTTCTTTTCCTCGTGCTGCTCCACAAAATGGAGTTGTAGAAAGGAAAAATAGGACATTACAAGAATGTGCTAGAACCATGTTATGTGATAGTAATTTACCTAAATATTTTTGGGCAGAAGCTGTATCAACAGCTTGTTATGTATTAAATAGAGTTTTATTACAACCTATTTTAAAGAAAACCTCTTATGAATTATTTTATAACAAATTCCTAAAGTATCTTATTTTAAAGTTTTTGGTTGTAAATGTTTTATCTTAAATACAAAGGATAACTCAGATAAATTCGATTCAAAATCCGATGAAGGAATTTTTGTTGGATATTCTAATCACAGTAAAGCATATAGAATTTACAACAAAAGAACACAAGTTATTGAAGAATCTTTACATGTTTCTTTTGATGAAAATTTTTCAAAAACACCTATTATACTAAATAATGATGATGATGTAATTGATACCATACAAGATACTCCTATGATAGATATTACAAAAGATGATAATCTACAAAATGATTTACCTAAAGATTTTGTAGAAGTTAAAAATCATCCACATGATTTAGTTATAGGAAATATATCTGACAAAGTAACTACTAGATCTCATTTTAATTTGATTGCTCATAATGCTTTTATTTCAACTATTGAACCTAAAAATATAAAAGAAGCACTTCTTGATGATTCATGGATAATTGCTATGCAAGATGAACTTAATCAATTTACTAGAAATAATGTTTGGGATCTTATACCTAGACCTCAAAATAAATCCATTATTGGAACAAAATAGATTTTTAGAAACAAATTAGATGAATTTGGTCAAGTTATTAGAAATAAAGCTAGATTAGTTGCTCAAGGTTATAATCAAGAAGAAGGAATTGATTATGATGAAACTTATGCACCTGTTGCAAGATTAGAATCAATTAGGATTTTACTTGCATTTGCATGATTTATGAATTTTAAATTATTTCAAATGGATGTCAAAAGTGCTTTTTTAAATGGTTTTATAAAAGAAGAAGTTTTTGTAGAACAGCCTCCAGGTTTTGAACATGAAAGTTTTCCAAATCATGTTTTTAAACATAAGAAAGCATTATATGGTCTTAAACAAGCACCTCGTGCTTGGTATGATAGATTAAAGAAGTTTCTTTTAACTTCAGGTTTTGAAATTGGAAAAGTTGATTCAACATTATTTATTAAGAAAATAAATAAAGATATTTTACTAATTCAAATATATGTAGATGATATTATTTTTGGTTCTACTAACAACAATCTTTGTCAAGAATTTGCTAAGACTATGCAGGATGAATTTGAAATGAGTCACATGGGTGAACTAAATTTCTTCCTTGGACTTCAAATTAAACAATTGAAAGAAGGAATATTCATCAATCAGAGCAAGTATGCAAAAGATTTACTCAAACGATTCGGATTGGAAAATTCATTAAGTAAACCAACTCCAATGAGCACCACTACATCACTTGACAAAGATGAAAATGATAAGAATGTTGATCAAAAGCTATATCGAGGTATGATTGGATCACTTCTTTACATTACTGCTAGTAGACCTGATATTATGTTTAGTGTATGCTTATGTGCAAGATTTCAATCTAATCCTAAAGAATCACATCTTAAAGCAGTAAAAAGAATTTTTAGATATATTAAAGATACTACAAATTATGGTTTATTTTATCCTAAACATAGTTCATTTGATTTAATATCATATAGTGATGCTGATTTTGCCGGATGCAAATCTGATAGAAAAAGTACAAGTGGAACATGTCATTTCTTAGGACATTCACTTGTATCTTGGTTTAGTAAGAAACAAAATTCAGTATCATTATCAGCAACTGAAGCTGAATATATTGCTGCAAGTCTTGCATGTGCACAAATATTATGGATGAAACAAACTTTAACTGATTATGGAATAAATTGTTCCATATCATCTATTATGTGTGATAATTCTAGTGCAATTAATTTATCTAAAAATCCTATTCAACACTCACGTACAAAACATATAGATATTAGACATCATTTTTTACGTTATCGTGTACTTAAAGGCGACATATCATTAGAATTTATACCTACAGATAAACAAATAGCAGATATACTAACAAAACCCCTAAAAGAAGAAATTTATATTAAATTAAGAAGGGAATTAGGTATATGTTCTTTTGAAGACTTAAATTAATTTTTAAAACAAAAATACATAAATTTAAACCTTAAGTAGTCGTCTAAACTGACTTATAGTCGACTACATGCACAAGTCTTACAGACAATTTTTCTGAAAAAATTTCTTTATAGTCGACTACTTACCTTTATAGTCGACTACTCAATGTAAAATCTTAAAAATAAACTTTCTATTGATTACAGTGTAGTCGACTACTTCACATATTGGTCGACTACTATGAGTTCAAAACTAAAACTTAACTTTCTGTCATTTACAGTGTAGTCGACTATTTTGACTATTAGTCGACTACTAATCCTGAACCTTCAGTTTTTAAGACAAGTGGATATTTTTTGTTTTAAACCCAAAATCCAATAACCCTACCCGTTTCACTTAAGTAAAAGTCATCTCAACCATTCATTTTTAACTACACCAATCCTAACAATTCATCTAAAATCTAATCTTGACCCTATATTCTTTTCAAATCAAATCTGAACCTTACATTTTATTTCATATTCTAAAAAGAAATTAAAAATCAAAAATTAACTTATAACTATACCCAAAACCGAAATCTATCCTCTTTCCCATCTTCAGAACTTCAAATCAAGGTTAGGGCATTCGTATCTCTCTCTCAAACTTCATCAATTTCTTTCAAATTCTCTTCAACTTCTTCAAATCTATCAATTTTTCAAGATCTGTAGTCGACTACTCCAGGCTATAGTCGGCTAATCTAGGGTTTCTACAGTTTGGGGTATAATTCTAAACTTGCTCTTTCATTCTCTTGTTATTAAACTAGTTCATCATGTCTAGATCTAAGAAAGCCAAGCAAACTCACAGTTCTGTTGATGATGAAATTATTGTTTATTTAAGAAGTCCTGAATTATTGGAAGAATTTAACAGACTATCAATTTTAGAAATTCTTCCAGGACGATTTGTGAAGTTCGATGATTTCATTCCATGGAACTTTAGTTCTTATTTTGAAAATGTGGGATTGCTTGAGTTATTTTCTGCTGAAAATAAGAAGCCATCATACCCATTTCTTGTGCAACTGTTCTATACCAATATAGAACGTGTGGGTACAATTGGTGGTTCTGAAAAAATAAAAACCCTTGTTAAAGGAATGGAGATTGAATTAACTACTAAATCAATTGGTAAAATATTCAATATTACTTATCAAGGAGTTTCTCTTAGCTCTGTTAGGATGAATGATTCAGACTTGTTATCAAATCACATATTTCTTCCTGGACATGGAAAACCTTTGAATAATTCAAACAAACTTCGTCCATTTCCTAGGTTCATTGCTCGTATCCTAGCCTATAACTTGTTTCCAAAAACTGGAAGTTTTCATTTCATTTCCCTAGAATTAGCAAAAGCAATATATGCTATTATGGGAAATATTCAAGTTAATTGGGCTGAGGTTTATTTTGACAATTTCCTGACCATTCCTAGAGGATTTCTTCCTTATGGTGCATTCCTTACTAAGATCTTTGACAAATTCCATGTCGATCTCAAATCTGAAAAATCTGTTGTTCGTTCAATTGAATTTTTTGATTCAAATGCCCTAACTAGAATGAAATTGACAAATTTTGAAATCCAAGATCACAATCCTCAAAATGAACCTGATCTTCAACAAGAAGAAATTCCACAAACCTCAACTCAAGCTGGAGCCTCTTCAAGTCAACCACCACCTTTTCCTACTGAACCTTCATGTTTTTCAGATGTGCAATACAATACTTTGAGTGCACGTATCCTAGAACTGGAAACTGGTCAAAGAGCTATATATGCACAGAACAGATATATCATCAGTAATCAAGAAGATCTAATCAAAAAGTTTGAAGACTTGGACTCAAAGCTTAATTCATATTTTCAAGGCCAACAACCTCCTCCAGCACATTAGGATTTGTTTCTATTTTTTTTTATTGATCAAAACAATTATGTTCCTATGTTTAAAACTATGTATTTGTTTTTATGTTTAAAACTATGTGATTGTGTTGCTATTATGTCAAGTTTGCTACAATATGACTGTATGTTAAGTTTGCTATTATGTCAAGTTTGCTATTATGTGTTAAGTTTGATACTACTTTATTTAGTTAATATAACTGCTACATATTTTAAACAGATCATGGTGATGAATAGTATGGAACTTGTGGTCTTTATGGCAAGTCTTTGCCTACCAATATGGATGGGTGAAGTTATGGACTATGTTCATAACCTGGATGATTTGTTTGAAGTATTAGCTCATGTTGAAAAAATTATGTTATGCTTAGGTTCCTCTTTTTGTTGATAACAAAGGGGGAGAAATAGTTAAGTTTTATATTTTTTATTATAAATGTTAAAAACTTTGCATATATGCAGGGGGAGTAAGTATTACATGTAGTAAGCTTTAATTTGATGCGAAAATTATTTATTATCATCAAAAAGGGGGAGAATGTTGAATATCATTTCTTCATGATAATGTTTTGATGATAACAATTTATATTGTGTGTGCACTAACTTTCATATGCAGATTTCAATATCAGAATATGTACAAGTGCAAGTGGATATCAAGGCATTTTGAAGTGAAGAAAATGAAGAACAAAAGATAATGTATTTGAATTTTTCTTTGCTTAGAATATTTGTACAAGCCTTGATCACACACACGCACACACACACATTTTTAGAACACACTAACACAGGCTTAGTGTGTTGGTTAACTATAGAAATCCCCTATGTTAACCATTAGAATAGTAGTTAAAACTTAATTATAAAAACTCATTATTTCTGAATATTTGATCTTAATAGTCGACTAATTAGGATAGTAGTCGACTACTCATGTATATAACTCAAATACAAGTTTCTGTCTTTTTACAGTATAGTCGACTAATAGAGATTATAGTCGACTACTGAGATGTTTGACAGAAACATAAGTTTCTGTCTTTTTACAGTGTAGTCGACTAATGACTACAGTAGTCGACTACTGAAGAAAAATATAAGTTTTCAAGTTTCTGTCTGAACTCAGTGTAGTCGACTAATTATCATTATAGTCGACTACTGAGAACATTTTCCGAAAACACAGAGTCTGTCTGAACTTAGTGTAGTCGACTAATGACTATAGTAGTCGACTACAAGAGACAGTTTTTCAGTTTTCAGAATTTGAATATCTGAAAGTTTTTAGCCGTTTTTAAACGTTTTTAAACATTAAAAACTTGCCTTTTTAAGGGCTATAAATAGGTTATTTGTTCAGAAAAATTGCAGATATATACATACCCATAAGCTTTGATCTTTGTGCAATTTTTAAAGTGAAAAACATTCTGATTTTCTGAAAAAAGAAGAGTTTCTGAAATTGCCTATATACTTTCATCAAAAACAAATCATTAGGCAATTCTGCAGAGATTAAAAGTATCATAAGCCACTGCTGCACTTCAATTCACATTCAAGGCTTATAGGATCATTGTGTTCTTCTTCAACAAGTTTTTCTCTCAGTTGTGAGAGGTGAGAGGGTTGATCTCTTGGTTTAGAGATTGGTGTTTAAATTGGCAAGGTGTTTGTCAATTGGTGTTGCAATTTGCAGGGACTTGCAAATTGGTCAGGTTTGCGTTTGATTTTGTAAGTTTATTCAAAATCATAGTGGAAACTCTCAAGCGGGATTTGCTTGGGGACTGGATGTACACCGGATTGGTGGAACCAGTATAAAATCCTTGTGTTTGTGTTTGCAAATTTCTAAGATTGCCATTTTTCTTTGCAATTTATTATCTACTTTGCAATTATTTTAAAAGAACACTATTCACCCCTCCTCTAGTGTTCTAGTGTATCTATTTCAGATCCTACAGCAATGTCTCCTTCAGTGGTGGTGAGAAAGGTAAAATCATTGGTATCAGTTCTATTGGTAAGAAACCCTCACCCATTATTGAAGATGTTTATTTAGTAAAAGGTTTGAATCATAATCTTCTTAGCATTAGCCAATTAAGTGATAAAGATTTTGATATCTCTTTTAAACCGGATAAATGCATTATTAGTATGGATGGAAAAATTGTTTTTATTGCAAATCGCAAGTCTAATGTTTACATTTTTGAGATGAATGAGTTAGTGAATCAAGATGTGAAGTGCCTTGCGGCAATTGATGAAAATCCTTGGATTTGGCACAAGAGACTTGGACATGCAAATATGGAGTTAATATCAAAATTGTCTAAGAAGAATCTTGTGAAAGGGCTACCTAGCTTGCACTTCATAAAAGATACAATTTGTGAGGATTGTGCCAAAGGTAAACAAACAAAGTCTTCTTTCAAATCCATCCATGAGGTATCGACTTCTAAACCCTTGCAATTACTTCATCTTGATTTATTTGGTCCTATGCGTGTTACCTCTCTTGGAGGCAAACACTATGTTTTTGTGATTATTGATGATTTTTCTCGTTTTACATGGACAATATTTCTTGCTAAGAAAAATGATTGTTTTGAAGAATTTGCTAATCATGTTAAAAGAATTGAAAATGAAAAAGATTTGAAAGTTGTTAAAATAAGAAGTGATCATGGTGGTGAATTTCAAAATGAATTTTTCTATGATTTTTGTGCTCATCATGGTATTACTCATATGTTTTCCGCTCCTAGAACACCACAACAAAATGGTGTTGTTGAACGGAAAAATCGCACCATACAAGAGATGGCACGCACTATGCTTAATTCTTTTGATTTGCCAAAATATTTTTGGGCGGAAGCCGTCAACACGGCTTGCCATGTTTTAAATCGTGTTTTGATTAGACCAAAGCTTAAGAAAACTCCTTATGAACTTTATTATGGAAAAACTCCTTTCATTGGTTATTTTCGTGTCTTTGGTTGCAAATGCTTTATTTTAAATACAAAAGATCACCATGATAAATTTGATTCCAAAATTGATGTTGGTATTTTCTTGGGTTATGCACCTCGAAGTAAGGCTTATAGGGTCTTCAATAAACGAAGCCTCGTTGTTGAAGAGTCTATAAACGTTACTTTTGATGAGACTAATGTTGGCTCTCAAGTTGTTTTGCCTAGGAAGGATGATGATGATGATATTGAGGGAGGATTGGACTTGTTGCAAATCAATGACACTCCCTCTATAGAAGCTCAAAATGATGTGGATAGCACAATTGCTCAAGAACAAGTTGACCCACCAAAAGCTTGAAAATTCACATCAAACCACCCAAATGAACAAATTATTGGGAGCCCTTCAAAAGGAGTTATAACTCGCTCAAAAGCCTTGAGTGAATGTGGTAATGTTGCATTTCTATCTCAACTAGAACCTAAAAAGGTTAATGTTGCTTTAAATGATGAGTTTTGGGTTTTGGCTATGCATGAAGAATTAAACAATTTTCATAGAAATGAAGTTTGGAAGTTAGTTCCTAGACCTAACAATGCTAGTGTTATTGGTACAAAATGGGTTTTTAGAAACAAACTTGATGAACATGGCATTGTAACTAGAAATAAAGCACGTTTAGTTGCCCAAGGATATAATCAAGAGGAGGGCATAGATTGTGATGAAACCCTTGCACCGGTTGCAAGGTTGGAATCTATTAGGATGTTTTTGGCATTTGCTAGTTTTAAAAATTTTAAACTATTTCAAATGGATGTCAAAAGTGCTTTCTTAAATGGTTTTATAGAAGAGGAAGTGTATGTTGAGCAACCCCCCGGTTTTATAGATCATGCTTTTCCTAATCATGTTTACCGGGTACAAAAAGCTTTATATGGGTTGAAACAAGCTCCTAGGGCTTGGTATGCTCGCCTCTCTAGTTTTCTTATTGAAAATGGTTTTTCAAAAGGAACAATTGATAACACACTTTTTGTGAGAAAAAGGAAAAATGATTTCATTTTGGTTCAAATATATGTGGATGACATTATTTTTGGTGCTACTAATGAATCCTTGTGCAAGGAATTTTCTAAAGTTATGCAGGATCACTTTGAGATGAGTATGATGGGAGAGCTTACATTCTTTCTCGGGCTCCAAGTCAAGCAAACTAAGGATGGGATCTTCATTTCACAAAGCAAGTATGCGAAGGAATTGGTGAAGAAATTCAAGTTGGAGAATTCTAAGCATGCGCCTACTCCCATGAGTACTAGTGTTAAGCTTGATGCGGATGAGAGTGGTGAAGATGTGGACCAAAAACTATACCGAGGTATGATAGGTAGTCTTCTTTATCTCACCGCTAGTAGACCCGACATCATGTTTAGTGTATGTGCATGTGCACGTTTTCAAGCTTCTCCAAAAGCATCTCATTTAATTGCGGTTAAAAGGATCATTAAGTATGTTAATGGAACTTTTAACCTTGGTTTGTTTTATCCAAAAAGCACCACTTTTGATTTATATGGTTTTTGTGATGCCGACTTTGCCGGATGTAAGGTAGATCGCAAGAGTACTAGTGGAACATGCCAATTCTTAGGAAATTCCCTTGTTTCTTGGGCTTCCAAGAAACAAAATTGTGTTGCATTGTCCACTACGGAAGCGGAATACATTGCCGCCGGCTTATGTTGTGCTCAAGTCTTATGGATGAAACAAAGCCTAATTGACTATGATTTGAATTTTCAAAATATTAAAATCTTTTGCGATAACACAAGTGCTATAAATATTTCCAAAAATTCGGTCTTGCATTCTAGAACTAAACATATTGATGTACGCCATCATTTCTTACGCGATCATGTAGAAAGACAAGATGTATCCCTAGTATTTGTTGACACCAAATCTCAACTAGCGGATATATTTACTAAGCCTCTTGGAGAGGATGATTTTTATCGCATAAGAAATGGTTTGGGCTTATGCACTATGTGAAAGTTCTACATTGCTTGCTTGATTAGTTGCATGTTGCATTTGGCATTTCTCTTTACCCCATTTTTTATAGTGACAAAGGGGGAGAGAAATCTCCTCATTTGTTGCATATATTTAGGGGGAGCTCATAGATAGGGGGAGCACCTATCTATAAGCTATTTTATTTTTGTTCTTATATAATGGTTGGTTGTCATCATCAAAAAGGGGGAGATTGTTAGCTCTTATGTTCTGATGATGTTCTTACAACCACCATTATCGGTACTAATGGCTTATTGAGTATAAATGTAGTAAATTCATTTGTCAAGCTCGTTAGTGCCATTAACGGAGGATGGATGGAATATACGCTACAACGAAGATATACAAAGGAGAAGGAGGCCAAGAGTTGAAGCAACGTTATTTCAAGAACGACAAATTCGAATAAAAGATTCATCCGATTCAAGCTATATCAAAGCTCAAGTATTGCACTCTATATGAGGATATTAGCTTTCTTTTGTTTCCCTCTCTAGTGCTAGAATGTAGGCAAAGAGTTACTGAGTTTACTTGAAGCTATTGGGAATCACACACACGTTTTTAGACTTATGCTTTTAAGCGTTTTTCACAAAATACTATTTTTCACAAGTATGAGTACCTATCTGCAAAATTCTTTTTCCAAACAGTTTGTTTTTAGTATTAAAAACATTTTACAAAGTTTCAGAATTTTCAGAGGTCAAATAAATATTTTGCAAATATTTCAAGTTGGTCAAAAATCCTTTTTCAAGAAAATATCAGAAATCGGTCGACCGGTACGGTCGACCGATCCTATGACCTTTCACTATTTTCCAGAGAGGTCATCGGTCGACCGGTACGGTCGACCGAAATTTCGATCTTTAAATCGGTCGACCGCGCCGGTCGACCGATGAGTCTCTGCTTGTTTTCCATATTTTCCTTAGCTGCTCGTGGTCGACCGAATTTTTCGGTCGGTCGACCGAAGGCTTTTTCCGGTCGACCAAAATTCTCTTCGGTCAACCGGATTTTGTCTTTGGTCAGCCGTGACTTTTTTAAACGGTCATTTACATCGAACACTGTGCTTTCACTTGTTAGTGATTGGCACAGTCTGTGATGAGGGTCTGAAGAAGAGATTATTATCTCATTTGGGAAGATTGGGTTTTGTTTTAAAATGATTTAAGCTTTTCTATAAAAACCTCCCAGGCCTCTTCTTCTTCCGTAGCCCTAACGTTTTGAAAACCAGAGAGCTTTCTGTTTTCCTGAGAAAAATTTTCAAAGTCTGTTTTCTCTCTGTTTCAAGTGTGGTTCACCTCCCAGCTTCAGTATACCTTCTCTTTGCTATAGGGGATGTGTAAAGAGAGGTTCTTTCACTGTTTCTTCTGCTGTGTGAGTAAGATCTGTTGAGATCAACTGTGAGGGAGAGTGATCTGTGAGATCAAACTGTGTAGTGAGAGAGATCTGTGGAGATCGCTGTGTAGACGAAGTTCCGGCTTCCAAACCGGGTGTGTAGTGGATTTCTCCTCGAGAGTGGGGAGCGGGGACGTAGGCCAGAGGGCCGAACCTCGTTAACACATCGCACGTCAAGGATAACGAACTCCTAACTTTATCTCTCTTTCTTTTATCGCATTACTGTTTTGTGGTTTGCTTGTACTGTTTTTTAATTGCATATTAGAGCCTCTTGACCTTAATCACCCCCCCCCCTCTAGGGTCCAACAAACAATATTTTAGATTGATAATTAAAATGTAGTATTTAAAATTGTGAAGGGTGATATTGACTGTGGAAAACTTTTCTCGAACTCGTACTTTTCAAAGGAGTATGAGAGCATCTCCAACAGCTTCCCCATCTTCTTGAAATACTCAATTTTGGGGAATATAGAGCTTTTTTGGTCCAACAGATTCCCCATCTCATTCTCTAAAATAGGGAAGAGGGAGAAAAAATAGGGAGTTTTCCCCAAATCTGCAGCATTCTCCAAATTTTTGGGGAGAGCTTTATTATTGTAATAAATGCGATTTTTCAAAATGGGGAAGCTGTTGGAGTTGGAGCAAAAATAATTTGGAGAATATAACATTTGTTTCTCCATTTTGGAGAAAATTTTAGGGAAGCTGTTGGAGATGCTCTGATATGATATGATACTGAAGGATCTGATTGTTTTATTTATATATTCTATAAGTAGTTATTTAGCTTGGATGTTTTTTTTTTTTTGTGTTGGAGTTTTATTCTAGTTACTAATCTGTTAGGTAAAGGTAATAAATTCCTCAAATGGGTATTTAGCCTAATTAGTCATCATTAGAGATGACTCAGATGAGGTAGAATAATTGGTCTAGCAAAAGATTTAAAGGTAAATTAACAAAAATCTCTAGAGTGTTAATTTTTAAGTATCACGAAGTTAAATTGTGTACATGTGAAAAGGAGATTAAGAATACCATCAGAATAGTGTTATTTACTTCCATGGGAATAGAGAGGACTTTATCCCTTTACAAAGTTTTTAAGACATTTTTCAGATAGGGTTATTGAGATATTAGTCCCTCAATATTCAATAATTACCTATTAGGCCTTCAAATCTGGCTAGTTGCTTATTAGTCCCTCAAATTTTAGTGTTATTGAAATCTGGTCCCTTAATAACCAAAATATCCTTGTTAATATATTTTTAGTTATTATTTGCAATTTGGCACTCTAAGGTTTATACAATTTAAAATTTACATCATATTTTTTTTGACATTTTGGTACATCCAAATTTTACATTTTTTTTGACTTTGTTACCCCAAACTTTTTTTGACCCTTTGATAACACAAAGTTCACACATTTTTTTAAAGTTTCATACTCCACAGGTTCCATTTTTTTTTAAATATGCATGATACCTTAGAGTTTACTTAAGTTTAACTTTGATGCCCAAAAATTTAGGGTATCAAAGTATCAAAACTTTGAGATGTCAAGGTGAAAAATGTACAAATTTTATCAAAACAAAAGAGTAAGAAAATTTTTTAAGATGTCAAACTTAAAAAAAGTGTATTAGAAAAAAACTTTAAGGTATCAAAGTTAGCAAACAAAAGTGTAAATAGGGTATCCACGTGTCAAAAAAATTTGGGTATTAAAGTTGAAAATGCATAAACTTTAAAATATTAAAGTGGAAATAACCATTTTTTGAAAAAGATGTGTATTGGGCGCCTAGAACTTACAGAAGTTGACTAGGTCTTTCGCCCTACGGAGGGCCACCCTGGGGGCAAATGGTGAAATGACAACCCTGAGGTTGGTTGCCCAGGTCTTACATAAACGTCTGGGTCTTCAGTATCCCCATAATGGCCGAGAGGTAACTACGGGAGTCAACCATATGGTTAGTGTCTTGGGTTTATTCCTGAAAAGGCACCAAGGGATTAGTATCCAACAGAAGTTGAATGCCTAGGACTTACTGAAGTCAACTAGGTCTTTCACCCTATAGAGGGCCGCCCTGATGGCAATTAGGTAGAGTAAAAAACCTGAGGTTGGGTGCCCAGGTCTTACGTAGATGCCTGGGTCTTCGAGATAACCAAAGTAGTCGAAAGAGGGCTGTGGGAGTCGACCACGTGGTGAGTGCCTTGGGTTTATTTCTGAAAAGACACCAAGGGCTTTTAATTCCTGCATAGATTAAGCACTGCAGGAGTGCATGACAGCAATTGAGTTAGTTTCGATAAGAATTTCATTGATGAAATTTACAAAATTATTGAAAATAACACAGTGAATTTATTGAAAATAACTGTCTTAAGTGCTCGACATTCCAGGGGTGCTGGAGTACTCTCCCATCCTAAACATGAGATATAACAATCATACTATTATGTGATATAACAATCATACTATTTATACAAATATGCAATTAGATTACCTACCGTTTGTGGACCTTATCTAGAACCAAAGAACTATATATATCACATAAGTATTCCTTGTAAATGTCCAGTTGTATATTTTGCATGTATACTCTATAAGTTGGGAATTTGGAGTTTTTCAGTCAGTCAGCAGGCATGGAAAGACCATTTTCTAAGCCAAACCAATAAGCTTCACACGTCTAGACCTGACTAGCTGAAACGACTGAGTGACAGTAGGCTGCAAAAAGCCATTCGCTAACTGCTTGGCTCGATTAGATCAGGTCATGATCATAGATCCATATTACTTCATTCAAACAAGAATTCAACTTAAAGTTTTCAAGGTAGACTAAACAAGTTACACTTAAGCTCCACTACAGTTGGCTCATCTAAATCAATGCTCAATAATAGACATACAAGAATTCTGGAGAAAATGTTAATATCCTGTGCATACTTTCGAGGAGATTTCGCATTGGTATGTCATATTGCATCATGTCCATGATCATATGTCCATGCCCATGCAACATTGATGTACAGACACACAATAATATTACTAACAATATAGCTCACCAGTTAAGTGTTGTTAATGTTGTAGCAATAGCAACTGATCGAAGAATATGATGTGTCAATAATAAATATAAGACTACTTTGGACCAAAAGGTCACCTATTAGGATAAATTCATATGTAAATTATTTCAAGTGTCACTCTATTTATGATGTGGAAGTAAACCTTAACTATAACTAGCTCTTCTTACTTTTGAACAGATAGATGCAAAAAATTTGTTAGTAAATTATCCATATGTACAACATATCTTGTCCACTAATTTAAAATCTAGCCTTGTGCCTCGACTCGAAGTCCTTCTAAGTTCACGTTCTCGTCGAAGTGTTGTAGTCGAATGGTCGGCATGCCTACTTCGACGGGAGTGATTGGTTCGGCACCATACGCTAGCTTGAATGGCGTTTCTCCAGTCGAGTTCTTGTGGGTTGTGCGGTACGACCAGAGGATTATAGGTAGCTCTTTAACCCAATTCCCTACTGCCGTGTCCACCTTTTTCACTGCTTGGAGAATACATTTGTTGGTGGCTTCTGCAAGTCCGTTGGATTTGGGATGTCCGTTGGATTTGGGATGGGCGACAGAGGAGAACTTGAGGTGAATTTTTTACTCCTCGTAAAAGTTGCGGAAGCCTCTGATGTTGAATTGGGTACCGTTGTCAGTCACAAAGGACATGGGTACACCAAAACGGCAAACTAGGGACTTCCACACAAAAGTCGTGACATTGCTCTCACCAATCTTGTCTAGTGGTTCGGCTTCAATCCATTTGGTGAAGTAGTCAATCGTCACAATAAGAAATTTCCTCTATCCTGAAGCTTGAGGAAGAGGTGCTAATAGATCCAGCCCCCATTGAGTGAAGGGTATTGGACTCAAGATAGACGTCAGGTCAGTTTCCGTTGCTAGAGGGATGGATGAAAAGAGCTGGCATTTTTGGCAATGAGATACGAATCGCCTTGACTCGGCTATAATAGTCAGCCAGTAGTACCCCTGAAGGATGACTTTTTGTGCAAGGGTTCGGGCCCTAGGATGATTTCCACATGTGCCTACATGTATCTCTTTGAGCACATAGTTGGCCTCTGATGGCCGAGAAGGAACCACAGATAAGGTTTGACACTGCTGCTGGAGCAAGACATCTGGTAGAGCTGCTCGTCGATCATGAGATAACGACGAGAATTTCTTTGTAGACGTCTGGCTTTGGCTGGATCTTCAGGAAAAGTACCATGTGTTAGGTAAAGGATGATAGGGTCCAACCAACAGGGTATCTCAGGCGCCTCAGTTTTCATGACAATCTTGGGCATCTTGGAGATGCTGGGTCGTTCGAGAGTGTCGGTGTAGACAGACCCTGAGTTGATTCTTGAGCTTGTCACCCCAAGCTTCGAGAGGGTGTTCGCTTGAGCATTAAGAGCACAGAGGACTTCGGTTATTCTGAAATCCAGGAAGCTGGTCAGAAGCTCTCTAGTAGCTTTAAGATATAAGGCCATCTTGAATCTTTAGATGCGTATCGTCCATTGACTTGGTGGACGACTAATTGCGAGTCGGCTAGGATGTAGAGGTTTCTGCCTTTAATGCTTTTGCCGCTCGAAGGCCAGCAAGAAGTGCTTCATACTCAGCTTCATTGTTAGATGCCGAGAAGTTAAAGAAAATGGAGTGCTCGTACGTTGACCTATCAGGGTTTCGCAAGACCACCCCTGCTCTGCTATAAGCTTCTCCAGAGGACACATCCATCTTCAATAACCACTATGAGACAAACTCAAGTGAATCATGCTCTAGGGTGTGATGGATCATTGGGGAAGACGTTTGAATGGCAGGGACTGCTGGGAGTGTTGAGGGTATTGCCTGATGAGATGTCAAAAGTACATCTGGCTCATCACTTGGGGAAGTCAACTCAATCAAGAAGTATACCAAGGCTTGGGCTTTTATCGTCATCCTAGGCTCGAATTGGATGTCATGCTCGCTATGTTCAACTGCCCAAGTGACCATCCTCACTAATGTCTTGGGTGTTAGACCCTGGATGGGGGTGAATAGGGTCTTATGCTAATCTAATCCAGATTTTATGCCAATTAAAAACTTTCTTGATTTATTAATTCTTGCAAAAGATATATGAATGAGTTATGAGCAAGAATGTAAATTACAAGCACAAAATAAATATACACAAAGCAAACTCAAACACAAGATATGATTACGGAGTTCGGTCAACCGATGACCTACGACTTTGCTCCTCACCTTGAGGAGATCTCCACTATATTGACACACCCAATTTGGAAGCCGGAACTTCTCTACACACTCGGTTTTCTAGTTTACTGAAAACTCTACAATTCACCTACAATGTACATACACAAACTACAACCTCAAGTGTTGGTCCTCACGTATTGCCTCCCTCAAGTGCTCGGCTTTACTACCTCTCACTACGCTTTACTACCAACACCACTCCTCTTGGTATCAACTACGTCTTCACCACATACTCCTCTTAGTGTAAATGTGTGTTACAAAGTGACACTCACAAATGAAGCTCCATATAATAATTTGTTCTCTAACAATGAATGAGAACACAATGAAGCCCACTCTCACTAAATCACTCACCACTATCCAACAATATATTGAATGAATAATATTAAAATCTCCATTGAGGTGTGAGTGATAAATGAGAATAATAAAATTCTAACTCAAATAAAACTAGCTAAGATATGAATATGAAAATCAAATAATAAATAAGCTAGATAAAAGAGTTAGAAATCTTCTCTATAAATACAAGGAGCTATAGATATGATGATGAGGATGAATTCCTCAGTTGAAATCAAAAGCTTTCTCCTTGTAAAAAACTCCTCCTTTGAAACGAAACTTAAAACAATGCTTAAACACAAACTAAACTCTTTAAAAACTTGATTAAACAATTTTCTTAATTACCCTCAGTAGTTAGAGGATATGGGGTATATATAGGATCATAGAACAAACCCAAAACTAAGAGAAAACCAAGGAAAAAGACAAAAAAATAGAAACCTGAAAATATAGAAAAACTAGTCGTTGGAAGCTTATCAGTCGACTGACGGGTTTCGTCAGTCGACTGGTGAGCTGACCATTGTAAGCAGTTTGCAGCTTGTCGGTCAACTAAGGAGCTCATCAGTCGACTGAAGGGTCATCAGTCGGCTGATAGAACGTCAGTCGCAAAAGTAGAGACTTTTTGATGATTCTGGGCAGTTTCGTTAGTCAACTGATCCTTTGCATCAGTCGAATGATAACAGATTTTCAGCCTATTTGATTTTTGAAAAATATGCTAAGAACAATTCACATTAAAGAAGACCAAATGACCACATATATGTATCATTAAGAATAGAGTCACAAGAGTCTAAACAATTCACATTAAAGAAGACCAAATGACCACATATATGTATCATTAAGAATAGAGTCACAAGAGTCTAAAACATAAATATATATCCATAGGATTATCATTAAGAATAGAGTCACAAGAGTCTAAAACATAAATATATATCCATAGGATATATATCAAAAAAAAATTCCAAAAATGAAATTCAAATGTTTAAAAATAAAAAATCAATAATCAAATGATTTGTTAATAAATCCAAAAGAAAATTAATAAGTTAACAAACCATAAATTATGATTGATTGAGAACATATATAAATACATTATTTTGAGAATGATGTCTCAATACATAAAAACAAAGTATAAGTTCATGAAAAATTATAAAAACCAAAATCTTGTCATGAAAATTCATGAATCCAAGAAAGGCAATAAAAATGATACCAAAAGAGAGTCCAAATGAGAGTTCATGGAAAAGCATAAAGTATAATTTTAATAAAAAATAAGATGATTGAGCAAATACATGATTCAAATGACAAACATGCTCAAATCACCCAAAAAAAAATCTCTAAGCAAAGAGGTTAGACAAATATGTCCACTAAAAAGGATATTTTGTATCAATGTAAATAATGGACACATATTTCCTATATACATGATCACAAAGAAAATTTGTCAAAACATTTATAAGTTTTATCTATAAAGATCAAAGATTAGTATGCTTTGGATAAATATACTTTATGACAAAAACAAGAAAAGCTTGTTTCAACCCATATGAATGTCCGGTAAATATAATTTGAAATAAAGAATTAATACATCCGGGGGGGTTGCTCAAAAAATAAACCTCTCATATATAAACTCAAAACAAAGTATGTTTAAAAAAACGTTTGACCAACAAAAGGAAATCTTTCTTGGACAAATTTGATCAAATCCCATAAAAAATACATTATAAAGCACTAATTGATGACCCATAAGCAAATATTATCAAAAGAGTGTTTTACAATGATCTCATAAAGCACAAATACATCGTTCACATCAAAATGAATCAAAAACAACATAGTTCAAACTAAGACTATAAAAAACACATGAGAAACATGAACTATGGTTTTGAAAATCCAAAAATCATTTTGATATATATATATATATAGTAAGACTCCTATCAACTTAAGTTGATGTCCACCAAACTTCCTAGCCACTCATTTATTAATACATAAATCCTTTTCATATCATGCAAGGATCCCTAGGCAATATGAGTGGCTAAAAAGTTTGGTGGACAACTTTTTGCAGATTTTAAGAATTATTTGCAAAAATCTCAAATAAAAATCATCTTTAAGAACATGAAAATCTAAAAAGTTCAAAAATTGTTATTAAAGATCAAACATATTTTGGTACCCAATTACTCTTGGTACCGAAGAGTCTAGGGACATGATCCCTATCATTAAAGCTCAAAGCTCTAGGGTTATGATATCTTTTGGGAATATATGGTGCACGGACACGCTCAAAACAAAATGTTGATAAATGACCTTTACGATTGCAATATGTGTAATGGAAAGGTTGAAGTGATTTGTGTTGACCAATTGGTTGTGCACGGCACTCATTTACAAAAATAGGTTTATCTTGAAAATTATTTTGCAAACGAGAAATTCTCTTTAAATCAAAACAAAATTTGGTCAATATAGCCTTTTCATTGTTGGCAATCCATGTATTTAATGTTGAATCTAAGGATAATATGCGTTTCTTTATTTGATTTAACTCATCATTTAAAATATGTGCATTGTCACAAGAAGTAGAACAAACAAGAGTGTTTCTTTATTTGATTTAACTCATCATTTAAAATATGTGCATTGTCACAAGAAGTAGAACAAACAAGAGTATCTAATTTATTTTTATTAGCCTCTATTTAAAATATGTGCATTGTCACAAGAAGTAGAACAAACAAGAGTATCTAATTTATTTTTATTAGCCTCTATTTCTAACATGACATTATTTTTGTCATGAGTCAAACATGCAATATCTAATCTTAATTTCTCATTGCATTCTTTATGATTAACATTTTCATTTGCAATAAGATCAAACTTAGATACAAGGGACTCATGAACGGAGTTTAATTGAACAAGCTTGCTTTTTAGTTATTTAAAATTATGTTTCAATTTCTTATGGTCATGCAATAGTTTTTCATATTCATGTGCGAGCTCATCAAAAGTAAAATCATCATTGTCATCAGACTCGCGTACCTCACTAGTGCTATCGCCTAGTGGTCATATGCATGAAGATGAGGCTCTTTTTGAACTTGTAGCCAAATCCTCCAAATCTTGTCGGATTGCCTCCAAGTCTCCTTAATGTGCTTCTATTAATTTTCACAAGGTGTAAGTACTATCAAAAGAATCAAGTTTGATTGCAAAAGATAAGCCAAAGGCATCAATTAAAGATTCTAACAAAGACTTGTTCACAGCAAACAATCTATTGTCATTATTACTCCACTTGGATTTCTCCGTAGTGGGTCCAATATAGGCATAATCAATAATTTCCCAAATATTAATATTTTTAGATCTAGCAAAAATCTTAAATCTAACACATCATTGTGCATATGGGAAATTACTAATTCTAGGAGCAATGTTAATAGCATAACCAAGACTAGATGCACCGTGCATGTCCTTGATATGTGTAAGCAAGAAACAAATAAAAGCAAAATTAGATTAGCACAAAAATAAGAACAATGGATCTTTAGCTCAGTGCGGTTAAACCTAAAATCAAAGAGCACCAAGCTCTGATACCAATTATTAGACCTTAGAGGGGGGTGCATAGGGTCTTATGCTAATATAATCCAGATTTTATGCTAATTAAAAACTTTCTTGATTAATTAATTCTTGCAAAAGATATATGAATGAGTTATGAACAAGAATGTAAATTACAAGCACAAAATAAATATACACAAAGCAAACTCAAACGCAAGATATGATCACGGAGTTCAGTCAACCCTTGACCTACGTCTCCACTCCTCATGTCGAGGAAATCTCCACTATATCAACACACCCAGTTTGGAAGCCGGAACTTCTCTACACACTCGGTTTTCTAGTTTACTAAAAACTAAACAATTCACTTACAATGTACATACACAAACTACAACCTCAAGTGTTGGTCCTCACGTATTATCTCCCTCAAGTGCTCGGCTTTACTACCTCTCACTAGGCTTTACTACCGACATCACTCCTCTTAGTATCGACTATGTGCTCACCACACACTCCTCTTAATGTAAATGTGTATTACAAAGTGACACTCACATATGAAGCTCAAGGTAATAATTTGTTCTCTAACAATGAATGAGAACACAATGAAGCTCACTCTCACTAAATCACTCACCACTATCAAACAATATATTGAATGAATAATATTAAAAGCTCAATTGAGGTGTGAGTGATAAATGAGAACAATAAAATTCTAACTCAAATAAAACTAGATAAGATATGAATATAAAAATCAAATAATAAATAAGCTAGATAAAAGAGTTAAAAATCTTCTCTATAAATACAAGGAGCTGTAGATATAATGATGAGGATGAATTCCTCAGTTAAAATCAAAAGCTTCCTCCTTGTGAAAAACTCCTCCTTTGAAACGAAACATAAAACAATACTTAAACACAAACTAAACTCTTTCAAAATTTGATTAAACAATTTTCTTAATTACCCTCAGTAGTTAGAGGATATGGGGTATATATAGGATCATAGAACAAACCCAAAACTTATTAGAGAAAACCATGGAAAAAGACAAAAAATGGAAACCTGAAAATCTGGAAAAACTAGCCGTTGGAAGCTTATTAGTGGACTGACGGGTTTCGTCAGTCCACTGATGAGCTGACCATTGTAAGCGGTTTGCAGCTTGTCGGTTGACTAAGGAGCTCATCAGTCGACTGAAGGGTCATCAGTCGACTGATAGAACGTCAGTCGCAAAAGTAGAGACTTTTTGATGATTCTGGCCAGTTTCGTTACTCAACTGATCCTTTGCATCAGTCGACTGATAACAGATTTTCAGCCTGTTTGATTTTTGAAAAATGAATTTTCAGAGCCTTTAAAAAATAGTAAATAAATTATAAAAATTGTGAAACTTTGGGAAAAGTTTTAAAATATAATAAAAAACTTGTTAAAAAAAGTTTGCAAAAAGGACCTTGTATTTGTGAAAACTCAATGTTTAGCAAAAATGTACATAATACATGTTTTTGATGAATCTTGAAAATAAAGTTTGACATGTAAGAAATTGTGGAAACTTTATGAAATATTTTTATAAACATTATAAAACATGAATGTAATGTAAAGAAGATTAACAAACCAATACTGCATTATTTTCTCAAATAAACTCATTTTATAATAAAAATCAAAATTGTGTGTGTATATATGTATTGAGCTTGAAATATATTCACACAATATACGTTACAAAACTACTAATATACCTAAGTGATTGCGCACCCAGCTTGATCTTGAATCTTCAACTTTGATATGAATGGCTTTTTATCATATATAGATATCCTGAAAAAAATAAACAAACGACAACCATTAGGAAAGAAATTAGCTATAAATTGTTAGGCAAATCATCATCAAAACAAAAGGGTCAACAATCTTCCCCTTTTTGATGATGACCAATAATTTATAAAATGTATATAAAAATTATGAAATATGAATTACACATGAAACCATAGAATAAACCAATAAACCAATAAACCACCATTTTCTCCCCCTTTGACAACATCAAAAAGGGAGACATGAGCAAAGCTCCCCCTGCATATATGCACAGGAGAGTATAAACAAAAATAGGGAAAGGCTCCCCCTATCAAAAAGCCATATAGAAAATATGCAATGATGACCATGTCAAATAAATATGAGTAAGCATGGATATAGAATATCCTAAACACAATTCACATTAAAGAAGACCAAATGACCACATATATGTATCATTAAGAATAGAGTCACAAGAGTCTACACAATTCACATTAAAGAAGACCAAATGACCACATATATGTATCATTAAGAATAGAGTCACAAGAGTCTAAAACATAAATATATATCCATAGGATTATCATTAAGAATAGAGTCACAAGAGTCTAAAACATAAATATATATCCATAGGATATATATCAAAAAAAATCCCAAAAATGAAATTCAAATGTTTAAAAATAAAAAATAAGGAATCAAATGATTTGTCAATAAATCCAAAAGAAAATTAATAAGTTAACAAACCATAAATTATGATTGATTGAGAAAATAAATAAATACATTATTTTGAGAATGATGTCTCAATACATAAAAACAAAGTATAAGTTCATGAAAATTTATAAAAACCAAAATCTTGTTCATGAAAATTCATGAATCCAAGAAAGGCAATAAAAATGATACCAAAAGAGAGTCCAAATGAGAGTTCATGGAAAAGCATAAAGTATCATTTTAACAAAAAATAAGATGATTGAGCAAATACATGATTCAAATGACAAACATGCTCAAATCACCAAAAAAAATCTCTAAGCAAAGAGGTTAGACAAAGATGTCCACTAAAGAGGATATTTTGTATCAATGTAAATAATGGACACATATTTCCTATATACATGATCACAAAGAAAATTTGTCAAAACATTTATAAGTTTTATCCATAAAGATCAAAGATTAGTATGCTTTGGATAAATATACTTTATAACAAAATTAAGAAAAGCTTGTTTCAACCCAAATGAATGTCCGGTAAATATAATTTGAAACAAAGAATTAATACATCCGGGGGGTTGCTCAAAAAATAAACCTCTCATATATAAACTCAAAATAAAATATGTTTAAAAAAAACGTTTGATCAACAAAAGGAAATCTTTCTTAGAAAAATTTGATCAAACCCCATAAAGAATACATTATAAAGCATTAATTGATGATCCATAAGCAAATATTATCAAAAGAGTGTTTTACAATAATCTCATAAAGCACAAATACATCGTTCACATCAAAATGAATAAAAAACAACATAGTTCAAACCAAGACTATAAAACACATGAGAAACATATATATATATATATTAAAAAACTTTCTTTTAAAGATTTTAAGAATTATTTGCAAAAATCTCAAATAAAAATCATCTTTAAGAACATGAAAATCTAAAAAGTTAAAAAAATTGTTATTAAAGATCAAACATGTTTCGGTACCCAATTACTCTTGATACTGAAGAGTCTAGGGACATGATTCCTATCATTAAAACTCAAAGCCCTAGGATTATGATCTCTTTTGGGCATATATGGTGCACGGACACGCTCAAAACAAAATGTTGATAAATGACCTTTACGATTGCAATATGTGTAATGGAAAGGTTGAAGTGATTTGTGTTGACCACTTGGTTGTGCACGACACTCATTTACAAAAATAGGTTTATCTTGAAAATTATTTTGCAAACGAGAAATTATTTTTAAATCAAAAAAAAAATTTGGTCAAATGACCAAAACGACCACAAAAGTCACACTTGTACACATGAGCATGTTTATGATATGTAATATGTGAATGTACATGTGTATGAGATGAAGAAAATTGATGGGATGCACAATGATCAATATTTTTAGGAATAGTAGGTTTTTTTGCATCATAACAAAATTTAGCAATATAGCTTTTTCGGTCGCAAATGGTATACTTGTAAAATTTGTTATACATGTGTGCATAATGAATAGCTAGGTTTCTTGGAAACAATTTTATGGGACTTTGCATTCATGTTCATAAGATTTTCATAGTTGGCAATCCATGTATTTAATGTTGAATCTAAGGATAATATGCGTTTCTTTATTTGATTTAACTCATCATTTGAAATATGTGCATTGTCACAAGAAGTAGAACAAATAAGAGTATCTAATTTATTTTTATTAGCTTCTATTTCTAACATGGCATTATTTTTGTCATGAGTCAAACATGCAATATCTAATCTTAATTTCTCATTGCACTCTTTACGATTTACATTTTTATTTGCAATAAGATCAAACTTTGATACAAAGGACTCATGAACGTATTTTATTTGAACAAGCTTGCTTTTTAGTTATTTAAAATTATGTTTCAATTTCTTATGTTCATGCAATAGTTTTTTATATTTATGTGCGAGCTCATCAAAAGTAAAATCAACATTATCATCGGACTCGCGTACCTCAATAGGGCTATCGCCTAGTGGTCGTATGCATGAAGATGAGGCTCCTTTTGAACTTGTAGCCGAATCCTCCAAATCTTGTCGGATTGCCTCCAAGTCCCATTAATATGCTTCTATTAATTTTCACAAGGTGTAAGTACTATCAAAAGAATCAAGTTTGATTGCAAAAGATAAGCCAAATGCATCAATTAAAGATTCTAACAAAGACTTGTTCATAGCAAACAATCTATTGTTATTATTACTCCACTTGGATTTCTCCATAGTGGGTCCAATATAGGCATAATCAAAAATTTCCCAAATATTAATATTTTTAGATCTAGCAAAAAACTTAAATCTAACACACCATTGTGCATATGGGAAATTACTAATTCTAGGAGCAATGTTAATAGCATAACCAAGACTAAGTGCACCGTGCATGTCCATGATATGTGCAAGCAAGAAACAAATAAAATCAAAATTAGATTAGCACAAAAATAAGAACAAGGGATCTTTAACTCAAGGCGGTTAAATCTCAAATCAAAGAGCACCAAGCTCTGATACCAATTGTTAGACCCTAGGGGGGTGAATAGGGTCTTATGCTAATCTAATCCAGATTTTATACTACTTAAAAACTTTCTTGATTAATTAATTCTTACAAAAGATATATGAATGAGTTATGAGCAATAATGTAAATTACATGCACAAAATAAATATACACAAAGAAAACTCAAACGCAAGATATGATCACGGAGTTCGGTCAACCCTTGACCTACGTCTCCGCTCCTTACCTCGAGGAGATCTCTACTATATCGACACACCCAGTTTTGAAGCCGGGACTTCTTTACACACTCGGTTTTCTAGTTTACTAAAAACTCTACAATTCACTTACAATGTACATACACAAACTACAATCTCAAGTATTGGTCCTCACGTATTGCCTCCCTTAAGTGCTCGGCTTTACTAACTCTCACTAGTCTTTACTACCGATACCACTCCTCTTAGTATCGACTACGTCCTCACCACACACTCCTCTTAGTGTAAATGTGTATTACAAAGTGACACTCACAAATAAAGCTCAATATAATAATTTGTTCTCTAATAATGAATGAGAACAAAATGAATCCCACTCTTGCTAAATCACTCACCACTATCCAACAATATATTGAACGAATAATATTAAAAGCTTAATTGAGGTGTGAGTGATAAATGAGAACAATAAAATTCTAACTCAAATAAAACTAGCTAAGATATGAATATGAAAATAAAATAATAAATAAGTGTTTGCGGTGAAAATTGATTGTTTCATTGCGGGATTCATTACAAACTTCAGACGTTTACAACGAATACAAAAATCAGTCTTTTTATAAGACTTTTACACAATGAAAACAAAAAAATTACAATTCTCTTCAAACAAACGCAACGAGTGTTTATCGCCCGCTGCTTGCGTGTGATTTTGGCCTGTGATGGGGACGCGTTAGCTCGTGGACCACCGAACGATCAATATTTGGACAGAGTTTCATCTATCCGCGAAGGGATCGAGAAACCGTAGCTCTTATCTCGGCGAAGCGAGATAATCACTCTTCTTAAGATTACCGCAATGGGATAATCCTAAGGAACAAACCGGGCTGCAGATCTAACTCCTCCTCCTCTCTAAAATCTTTGCACTTTAAGTCTTCAGTTCAACAGGGCTTCGCCGAGGCACGAGAATTACAGATCTCCAAAAAATGAAGGCCTGAGGCTTGTATTTATAGGCTTGAGGGAGTTACGGGTGGTTAAATCCGCGTAACGGACAGATCTGGGGTTAGAGACACCCCAGGGTGTCTCAACCTGAGCCGAGACACCCTAGGGTGTCTCGGCCTCGGCCGAGACACCGTTTTTTGTCTCGGCCTCGGCCGAGACACCTTGGGGTGTCTCGTTTGGGCCGAGACACCTCGGGGTGTCTCAACTCAGGATGAGACGCCGTTTTTTGTATGTTCGTCCGTTTCCACCTTAACTTCTTCGTCCGAACTCGGATTTGAGTGATTCAAAGTGCGTTGGAAAGATGACGAGGAGATCTACAAGCTCCGATGATTGGATCATTGTGGAGTCAAATGGGACATGAGGGGCGTAGCGCCTTTTGTAGGCGACGCGGGGCTCCCGATCAATTCATATCTTCGTTATTCTGAAATTCCGGTGCTTCACATAGTTCGTCGATTCACTTCAAGCGTTTGTCGACATCAATCAAGCTTCTGTAAACTGGATAGTGATGTTCATCATCTTTTCTTAGTACTGAGCCGTTCGTGGAGACCTATAGGTAATTTTCGATGCCTACAGATACCCCCTCCAAAACGTTCCAGACTCGTTTCCTTTATAGAAGAGGTTGGAATACTTTGGATGTGATTGGTCCAACCTTTGATCGGTGCAAAGGACCTTTAGTTAGCTTCAACTCTTTGCTCCTTCGATTTTCAGTCTATTCGATGCTTTGACGAATAGCTGAAGTCCTTCCGGCACTGCGTTTATCGTCTGGCCGTCGTCGGAGTTTCGAGTCTAAAACTAATGAGTTGAGTTTGGCTCATGTCATTATGTTGACTTAGAACTGACTATCTCCGTCGCATCGTGCTGACTCAGGGTTTCAGATCGCTGTTCGTTGACTTTTGGTCGCAACGCGTTGACCGGCGTTGACCTAGGGTTACACGTTGACCGGCGTTGACCTTAGGATTTTGAACGTCGTGCATTGACTTTTGGTCGCAACGCGTTGACTGGCATTGACCTAGGGTTACGCATTGACCGGCGTTGACCTTAAGGTTTTGGATACACAGTTTAAGCTCTTGAGGTATTGGAGCATGGCGGTCCTAAATATTAGAGTTGCAGGACCAACTATGAAAGTTGATTCATCTGCGTGTATGGATCTTATCCTGAAATTGTTGGATGCTCAAGTCACGAGACCAACTAATGGAGTTGGTGCGTCAATGACTCGCATTTATAGAATTTTTGGCAAATTCTCAGCCATCAACGGGTTTGATGAGCCTTTACCGACTACCGTTTGAGTCAGGCTAGCATGCAGATTGTTTAGATCCGTTCTGCACATAACGTTGTGCTAAAAGAGTTAACTCTTTTAGTGCTACGACATTGAATACGTAGACTTCGTCTTTCTCATGGGAATAAACTACCCGGCAACGTGTGTTAGACGTAGACTTAGGATTTTTGGCAAATCCTCATCCATCAACGGATTTGATGTGCCTTTACCGACTACCGTTTGAGTCGGGCTAGCAAGCAGATAGTTTAAATCCGTTCCGAATGTGACGTTGTGCTAAAGGAATGAACTCCCTTAGACTTGATGCTACGACTTCGAATACGTAGACTTCGCCATTGTTACGGGAACAGGCTACCCGGCAACGCGTGTTAGGCGCTGACTTATCCTTACTTAGGATTCAGGATAAAAGTCCCCAGACTCGAATTCTGGTGTCTTCTTCAATCGGTAAAAGACTAAACCGGCAACGCGTGTTAGACGTTGGCTTATCCCTGCTTAGGCTTCGGGATAAAATTCCCCATGCGTGTGATGCACGGATTATGGTGCTATTAATAACAACCTGCCACAATGTTGAATATGTGATCTTTTGTCCTTTTTATGGTCAAAGACTAACCGGCAACGCGTGTTAGGCGCTGACTTATCCCTTCTTAGGATTCGGGATAAAATCCCCCGCGCGTGTAAGGCGCGGATTTTGGCGTTATGAATAACAACCTACCATAATATTAAATATGTGGGCTTTTATCCTTTTTACGGTTAAGGACTAACCGGCAACGCGTGCTAGGTGCTGACTTATCCCTTCTTAGGCTTCGTGTCACGCCCCGCTTCCCAAAATACCAGGGAATCGGAACGTGAACAAGCCCGCGACGTATTAGACTGAGGAGAGATAAGTGCTAGACCTCTTCTTCTCAATCTAATACGCTAAGCGTCTAGAAATAAGTACAATGCGAAGTCACAGGTCCCCGATCACAATCAGCAAGAATATAATAGACAAACTCAGAATAAAATAATACATATCACAAAGCAGATCATCCCAGAGATAAAAATACGGGTCAAACATGCCCTTATACAAATCTGAACAAATGAATACTGAAGAGATACAAAATACACCGATCAGGCAGGAATGGAAAGAACTACAAAAGTAAAGTGGAATCATCAAAGAATAGACTTCGACTCCTTCTTCTGCTCCGTCTACAAGACACTCCTGCTGAGTATCCTCGGCTCTGGCGCATCTCCAAGCTGAACCTGTTCTTCCTCTAAGTCTGACGTACACCAGAGAAAACAGGTGTACGTCAGGTGCATGGCGCACGGCAAGACCCGACCCCACAAAGAAAATAGAACGAACGGAAATCCAAACAGGGGCATACACTAGATGAAATTAATACTTAAAAATCTACAACTCGAGACGTAGTACGTCGAGCGAAATAATCCAAACAAGGAAACCCTCATGTATATACCATATGTCTCAAATGTAGATAATTAAATATTAATCCTAATCTAGGTATGGAAAGAAACACAACTGTCCTACATCTCACAATAATCCATACCTAGCCAAACATCAAGGTCATATAACTAGTCATTCTATAACAGGTCACTGGTCACATCTCACACAGAGCCAACGCTCATATCACCGGATAATTGACTGTTCACAAATCCCCTACGTGCATCCAATCCCGCTACACATACGGCCTAGAGGACTACACATAAACCGTTTTCTGCCTGGTTCAAACTTCAAACAGAACTCGGGTGACGAAACGATTTCACTAACTAAAGTGATGTACACACTTTACTTTAGCCCTACAAACCAACCCCGGTGGCGACACCAACCACGGGAGCGAGCCTGGAAGATATATCAACAGCCTTATCCGATCACATGAACATTAACTTCCCCATCCCAACTCTTCTCGTTTTTCTAAATCAACCATAATCCTCATTAAAACTCAGGTTCACCACCTAAACTCAGTCAACACACCCACACATGTCACTAAGTCTGTTCATGACGCACGAGGCCACTAAGTCATGAACTACTATTGGTTCTCAAACACAACAAGGAGATAATAACAACATTAATTTCACTTAAACACATCATGACATGTCGACTATGGTAAATCCAAATTTAGAATTATAAATCAGGAACAACAACTATGAAATTCAGAAAATAATTCCTTTTCCAAAATAAATTCCGTTAATTTATTTATAGTTATTCTAAAATGATTCTTTTCCAAGATAATTCCTTTTAAATTATTATAAATTTCCTAAAATGATTCCGTTCTCAAGATAATTTCTTTTTAATAAATATAATTATCCAAAAGTGATTCCGCTGCCAAAATAAATTCTTTTAACTCAACATAAATATTCTGAAAATTCTATGTATCATATTATTATGATTTATCTAATATTATTCATCAAACAATCCCACACAGATAAATACATCACAATTAAACTACGTAAATGGTTCATAATAAATACAAATAATCAAACTACGAAACAGGAGAGCGGGATCTTGCCTCGGGGTTCGTCAAATGAGACGACG
>NC_033801.1:80098032-80223924 GCF_001876935.1 Asparagus officinalis
GTGAGGACGGAGGGCTCGCCGGAGAAGGCGGGGCGCATGAAGTGGAGAGAGGAGGAGGGCTAATGTTGTGGGTTTCTTTTCGAGTGAGAGAGAACGAAGGGAGAGATGATGAAGGAGACAGAGAGATGATGGTGACAGGTTGGGGGAGGCGTACGTGAGAGAAGAGGGGGAGGGGAACGTGGGAGAACGTGAGAGGAGCAGAGAACGTGAGTTTTTGTGAGAGAGAGAAAATGATTTATGTGTATATTAATTAGGATTTTGGTTAGGTATTTGAAAGAAAAATAATTAAAATAAATAAATACGGATACTTAAAAATTAAAATAAATATAGAGTAATTATCTATAAATAAAAATGTACATGTTGTACTAATACAACAGTTGATACGAAATAGTCGGAATACACATATTTTGTACAATTAAACGAGAATAATTAATAATAAAAATATATTTACTTATATTTAAAATTAAATAATTATGGAATAATTACATACACAGTAAAACGTACTAGTTATACTAATACGACAGATAATATGTAACAATAGAAATAATACAACAAATTATACCAAAAATACGTAATTAATAATACCATGTATTATATGAAATAATACGTAATAATATTAATAATACAACATATTATTTTAAAATAATACGTAATAGTACCGATAATACAACAAATTAATTCCAGAAATTTTTACCGCACTAAATAAATTTATAAATATCTAAATCATTTAAATAATTATAAAACTTGGATTTTAAATCATGGAAAATCCTAGAAAATCAAGAAAATACAAATATTCTTTTAAAAATAATAATTAAATATTTTTTAAAATACAAAAAAATTATTTTAACTAGTATTCAAAATTCATGGTCCTTACACTTCGGGATAAAATTCCCTAGACTGGAATTGTGGTATCTTCTTCAATCGGTGAAAGACTAAACCGGCAACGCGTGTTAGGCGTTGACTTATCCCTGCTCAGGATTCGGGATAAAATTCCCCGTGCCTGTGAGGTACGGATTTTAGGAGTTAAAAAAATGGTGTCTTTTCTTGGGGCAAAGACGAACCTGAAATGGGAGAGGAAGAATTTTATATTCTATCTCTCGGCACTGAAGAGGAAGAATTTTATATTCTATCTTCAGTTGGAAAAGAAACTCGAAGTGGGATCTCCACTTACAGAATCCGAAAAGATGAAAGTAAGAGTGGGATCTCTACTTCGAGAATCGACAAGATTCGGATAACCCTAACTGTCAGAAGGTTTGATTACCGAACTAAAGATAAATTTCTCGTTTATCGAGAGTGAATTGTGGTTTTGGTCCTAACTGTAGGAAGGTTTGACCAAGCGGGGGTTTGAGATGACCCTAACTGTAGGAAGGTTTGATCACTCGATTTGAAAGTGGACATCTCGTTCATAGAAGTAATCGAGAGGGGATTCTGACTTTGGCCCTAACTTTTATAGGTTTGACCAAGGAAGCAGTGGAAGTGGGGGTCTGAGACGATCTTACCTTTTATAGGCTTGATCGCTCAATTTTAAAGTGGACCTCTCGTTCATGGAAGGAATCGAGATGAGACTTTAGTTGTGGCCCTAACTATAGGAAGGTTTGACTAGGTAGACAGTGAGAGTGGGAGTACAAATAACAACGAGAGTGTTGACTCATACAAATCACAGTGGGGTTTAATGTTTATCACTTTGTTCATAATGATCGGGTTATCCCTAAGAAAATTACATGTAGCATTCTTCCGGGAACTTCCCATTACATGAATCATCCACCCCCAGCTTCCTTCTTGGAACTAGATCTGACTTTGTACTAAGTTACATGATCGGGTTATCCTTAAGAATATTAGCGTAACATTCTCCAGGAATTTCCCGTCAACAGTAGGAAACAGTTTAGACTCATATACCTATTAGAGTATCAGGGAGCAGTTTAACCTCTTATACCGGTCGGAGGATTAAGACGCAGTTTATACTCTTATGCTTATCGGAGTCTTAAGAAGCAGTTTATACTCATATACTTGTCGGAGTATCGTCAAACACCAATAGGAGTTTTGTAAGGGAAGATTGATCCAACGAAGCGATCGAATCTCATCTTAGCAAAAGAGTGTTCAAAAATCACAGTGGGGGTTTAGTGTTTATCACTTTGTTTGTAATGATCGGGTTGTCCTTAAGAAAATTACATATAGTATTTTTCCGGGAACTTCCCGTTACATGAATCATCCACCCCCAGCTTCTTCGCGAAACTGGGTTTATCATTGCATTCGGTTACATGATCGGGTTATCCTTAAGAATATTACGTATAAAAATTCTCTAGGAACTTCCCGTCAATGGTAGGAAATAGTTTAGACTCATACACCTATTGGAGTATCAGGGAGCAGTTTAACCTCTTATACCGGTCGGAGGATTGAGAAGCAGTTTATACTCGTATACTCTTCAGTGTGTTAAGAAGCAGTTTATACTCTTATACTTGTCGGAGTCTTGCCATTTTCAATTGGCTTATCCTAGCGTTATGACGCTGGCTTCAACCAAGGTCTGAATGATATTCTTTAAAGTAAAGCATGCCTTGGTGGGATAAAACATCCTCCTGTGGTACGCGCAGTACTTCGGATCCGCAGTTTTGTCAGCTTCCTCCTGATTCGTGATGGGTGGCAGCTTGATCTTGTTGTTTTCAAGAAGGGTTTCGAAGATGGCTAGAACGTCTTCGTCTTTGTATGAATACCCTTTTTGGAGCCTCGGATCCGAAGTCTTCTGTTGTTTTTGGGGCAGCTGTTGTGACGTCTGATTAACATCAATAACCGTCGTAGGTGCCTTCCCTTCATCATGGGAAATGAGACTCGGATTCAGAGGGTTAGCCATCGGTTGGCTTCTTTCGACTTTCTTCCTTCTGAGGAAGCGTTCGGCCTGCTCTCCGCGTACCTTCAACTCTTTCCAGGTATTGAGCGGCTCTACTCCCATAACGTCCAAGATGTTAATGGACAAATTGTTATGACAGGTCTGCAAGACGAATTCCTCCGTGACGGGATCCTTGCAGTTCATTGCCTGATTGCGGAAGCGTTTGATGAAGGTATCCACTGATTCTCCGTCTTTCTGTTTCTCATCGAAGAGTGTCCTGATTGACACATCGGCGTCATCATCAAAGAAATGAGCGAGGAACATGCTCTCCAGGTCCTCCCAGATGTTGATGCTTCCGGGCTTGAGACGGCGGTACCAATCGAAGGCAGGCCCGCGAAGGGTGCCAACGAATGACCGCACCATCAAGGGCTCGTTGCCAGAAATCGTGCCCAAGTGAGACTTAAAGTAGATTAGATGCTGAGTGGGTGAGCCCTTCCCGCCGAACGGCGTGAAGTTGATCAGGTTGAACTTCGCCGGATACGAAATCGATTCCTATTCTTTCGGATAAGGACACGGAATGCCGGTCTTCTTTACCTCTTGAGCAGACATTAAAGCATTAATTTTGCCCTCGAGATCCTTCATCTTTTCGTCCTCACCTATATCCTGTTTTGGAGAATTTCATCTATATCCTGTTTTGGACAATTCTTGAGAGGAATAACAGGGCCACCCCCAACATTATTGTCCTTAGTGGGACCACCCCCAGCGTCGTGTTCATCCACATCTGAATCGCTACCTGCTTTGTTAGCAGTGCTGCGACGGCTGGATTCACCTAGCTGATTTGACAAAGCTCGGATTTGTTGGTCGTGCATTTGTCTCATCTCCTGCATAGCCATTTCCATTTTGATTTTGAATGCTTCTTTCTGCTTGGCTAGAGCATCCTCAATGATTTTGGCTATTTGCTCGGTGTTGATCATGAACACTTCCTGAGCTTGTCCTATGCTAGACGTTGTATCGTCGGAGGCGAGTGCGGAATAAGGATCCGAGAGTTCGTCATCAGAATGGATTCCTTCATAGATCCCCGGGTAATCGTTATATCCGACGGCTTCTAGCTGAAGCTGAGATATTCGTTGGGTTATTCCTGAATTGACTCTTCTTCCTGGAGAGAAATTAGGGTTAGGACCACTTGAAACAATCGGAGATTTTCCCTTATTGACCATGTTGATGGTAACTTCTGGGAATTCATCATCTCGAACAACCGGTCCTCTTTGGTGGAAACACCTTGATCTGGGCTTCGTCGTTCCATTGGAGATCCTCTCGAATATCGAGACCCTCTGCGGAGCGGTCTTGGGGTAACTACACGTTGATAATACTACCCTGATAAATTTGGTACACGGACAGTGAGAGTCCGCTTCCCGGGTACTTCTCTTTCGAGATTTATTCGTACCCCCAGCCCGATAGTACAACTCATCGACATTGCGGTCAGAGCCACCTATCGGCTGTTTACATGAATTCTCAGGTATAATGCATTCTTCTGTCTGACGCATTTTCATCTGAGTAAACATCGCCTTGTTGGCGTCTACAGGAGTCACACGCTTGGAATCACACCTTTGTGAGGGTGAAACCTTAACGGGCTCCTGATTTTTTGTACGCACCCCCAAGCGGGCCGTTGTAAAAATTAATTTGTTAGGAGGTCGCGTACGACCCCCAGTCTGGATGTTTGCTCGAAGCTCCTTCAACGGTCTCAAGTGTTTCTTAATAGGTGCCTTGCCTCGATCCTCGGGTAGCAGGCCAATGCGATCCTTCAATGGGATTCTAGATTTAGAGAGACCCACGCTGTCATAAGGCTTCACCGGAAGTGCGGGAGCAGGATCTGGAGTTGACGAAGGCTGGAGAGCAACGTCGTCTGCTTTTGCCTTAAGTGCTGATTTGGCTTTTGGCACCCAAACTTGTTTGGATCTCGGCGATCTCTTAACTGCCTCTTCCTTTTGCATTTCCTGTGCTTTTCGCATAAGGGTCCAGGCATGCGCAAGCAGGGCGCGGCGCTTCTGGATTCGCTCCTCGAAAGTAGAGCGGGTTCTTTTGACATGAACCCATTCGTTAATTGGAGATCGAGAGGAGGGTTCCGATGCTGGTCGTGGCGACAGATTAGCCACTTGGTGCTTTCTGAACTCTAGATCTGCTTGGTAATGGAATCCATCCACCTGATCCAAAGCCTTGGCGAATTAGCGCGCGAGGCGTTGGCGTTTCCTTTGACGTGCTCTCCTTGATAGAATTGGCGCGCCTTCAGCAGTCAGCTCCTTGATCGCGAAGGAGTTCAGAACTGCAGATTTGGTCTCATTGGATGTCGGCAGATCATTGCAAGGTGCCATTGTAGCAGCGACGACGTGGAGATCGACTTCTTGGGTCTTCAGATCTGGAGACCGGCGGATCTTCTGGGAGGAGGAGATCTTCCTGCGCTTATGAGGAGGAGCAGATCTAGCGAAGGAGGAGGAGATGTATTCTTCAAATATCTGCTAGTCGAATTTGTACTCGACCTCTTCAGCCACGGGGATCTTGATCGTCGGCTGCGGCACGACAGCTTCGGTAGCGAGGCTGTTGGCTCCCACTGTGGTTGCCAGTTTGTTTGCTGTGAAAATTGATTATTTCATTGCGAGATTTATTACAAACTTCAGACGTTTACAACGAATACAAAAATCAGTCTTTTTATAAGACTTTTACACAATGAAAACAAAAAAAAATTACAATTCTCTTTAAACAAACGCAACGAGTGTTTATCGCCCGCTGCTTGCGCGGGATCTTGGCGTGTGACGGGGACGCGTTAGCCCGTGGACCACTGAACGATCAATATTTGGATAGAGTTTCGTCTATCCACGAAGGGATCGAGAAACCGTAGCTCTTATCTCGGCGAAGCGAGATAATCACTCTTCTTAAGATTACCGCAACGGGATAATTCTAAAGAACGAACCGGGCTGCAGATGCACTTTAAGTCTTCAATCCAGCAGGGCTTCGCCGAGGCACGAGAATTCCAGATCTCCAAAAAATGAAGGCCTGAGGCTTGTATTTATAGGCTTGAGGGAGTTCCGGGTGGTTAAAACCGCGTAACAGACAGATCTGGGGTTGGAGACAGCCCAGGGTGTCTCAACCTGGGCTGAGACACCCTAGGGTGTCTTGGCCTTAGCCGAGACACCTTGGGGTGTCTCGTTTGGGCCGAGACACCTCGGGGTGTCTCAACTCAGGCTGAGACGCCGCTTTTTGTATGTTCGTCTGTTTCCACCTTAACTTCTACGTCCGAACTCGGATTTGAGTGATTCAAAGTGCGTTGGAAAGCCGACGAGGAGATCTACAAGCTCCGATGATTAGATCATTGTGGAGTCGACTGGGACATGAGGGGCGTAGCGCCTTTTGTAGGCGACGCGGGGCTCCCGATCAATTCGTATCTTCGTTATTCTGAAATTCCGGTGCTTCACGTAGTTCGTCGATTCACTTCAAGCGTTTGTCAATGTCAATCAAGCTTCTATAAACTGGATAGTGACGTTCATCGTCTTTTCTTAGTACTGAGCCGTTCGCAGAGACCTATAGGCAATTTTCGATGCCTACAATAAGCTAGAAAAAAGAGTTAGAAATCTTCTCTATAAATACAAGGAGCTGTAGATATGATGATGATGATGAAATCCTCAGTTGAAATCAAAAGCTTTCTCCTTGTGAAAAACTCCTGCTTTGAAACAAAACATAAAACAATGCTTAAACACAAACTAAACTCTTTCAAAACTTGATTAAACAATTTTCTTAATTTCCCTCAGTAGTTAGAGGATATGGGTATATATAGGATCATAGAACAAACCTCAAAACTTAGAGAAAACCAAGGAAAAAGATAAAAAAAATAAAAACCTGAAAATCTAGAACAACTAATCGTTGGAAGCTCATCAGTCGACTGACGGGGTTCATCAGTCGACTGATGAGCTGGCCGTTGTAAGCGGTTTGTAGCTCGTCGGTCGACTAAGGAGCTCATCAGTCGACTGAATGGTCATCAGTTGACTGATAGAACGTCAGTCGCAAAAGTAGAGACTTTTTGATGATTCTGGCTAGTTTCATCAGTCGACTGATCCTTTGCATCAATCGACTGATAACAAATTTTTAGCCTGTTTGATTTTTGAAAAACGAAATTCCAGGGCCTTTAAAAATAGTAAATAAATTCTAAAAAATATGAAACTTTGGGAAAAGTTTTCAAATATAATAACAAACTTGTTTGAAAAGAAATTTTGTAAAAAAGACCTCGTATATGTGAAAACTCAACGTTTAGAAAAAATGTACATAACACATGTTTTTGATGAATCTTGAAAATAAAGTTTGACATGTAAGTGTAGGCGTCTAGAAATGCCTATAGGTGTCCGCACACAGCTTGAGACGGAGAGAAGATGACGAACGTTGTTATCCGAGTCTAAGAGGATTATCTGACGCCAACAAGTGCATGAAGTGAAACGACGAACCGAGTGGCCTGCACTCAACAGTCAGGTCACGTGCGTCAATCAGCTCGAGTGCATCGATCAACACACACGCGTCAATCAGCTCACGTGTGTCGGTCAGCCCGCGCCCATCAGTCAACGCGTGCACGTCAATCAACACACGTGCGTCAATCAGCTCGCGCGCTTCGGTCAGCTCCAAGTGTCCTAACGCACTCAACAATCAGCCCACGCGCGTCGGTCAGCTCGCGTGCGTCAATCCACTCGCAGCGTCAATCAGCTCGCGCGCATCAGTCAACACACGCGCGTCAATCAACTCGTGCCCGTCGGTCAGCTAGCGCGCATCAATCAACTCGCGCGCGTTGGTCAACTCGCGCGGAGCGTACAAGTCAACACAACGAGCGAGTAAACAAAACGACATAAAATACAAGTCCTGGAAAGCGGAAAAACACCAAAAAGTTCAACTGAGGCAGGCTAACTCGCGCCCCTCGTGGGTCGCTGCGGCCAATCACGCTTTTTCGACCCCCGGACGCGTTTTCGACGGTTTTGATCGGTTTTCTCAGGATTTATCTATTCCAGGGGTTCCCAACTGAGTTGATATCATCTACAAACGTGGTTATGCTATTGTTAACTAAAGATAAGGTCAAATCATCCATTCTTATCCGAAAACCCCCCAACCAAAGCCTATAAATACAGGCTTAGGGGCTTATTTCACAGGGGGGGATTATTTATCAGGAGGGCGGTGCTGTCGGATCGAGGAGTCAAGGGAGCATGAATTTCAGAGGAGGCTAACTGATCTCGGTGAAATTCTTCAGCATAAAGAGGGAGAGTTCGAGAGATTTGATGCCCCGTCCGTCTGTTCCTCGAGATTAGGCTAGATCTTAATCTTAAGAAGGGCTTCTGATTTCGCTTGGTCGATTTCAGAGCTTCAAGCAAAAACTTCCTTGGTGAAGTAGGAGCTCTGTCAATTTTTTGTCAATTGGATCTGATCCGTAGACGGTCCACGGATATCGACGTCCCCGACACAGGCAAATATCCCACGCAAAGCAATAGGCGATAAACACCTGTTACATGTTGTTTGAAAGAGAGTTGTAATCTATTTTCATTGTATTAAAAGTCTTATAAAAAGACTAGCTTTATTTTGAATTTATTGTAACGCCCGAAGTTGTAATGAATTCGGCAATGAAAATAATTTTCTACCCAAACAAACTGGCGACCACAGTAGGAGCCGACAGCCTTTCTGCGAAGGCTGACGTGTCACAACCTCGGATCCATATCCCATTTGAAGAAAAGGTCGAGTACGAGTTCTACCAACAGAAGTACGAGGAGTATCTGTCATCCTCCTCTACTCGCAAGCGCAGGAAGATCAACGCCCCCGTTGCTGCGATAGCTACACCTTGCAACGCCCCTCAGGTCTCCAACAAGACCGGATCTGCAGATCTGAACTCCTTCTCAATTAGGGAGTTGAGTACTGAAGGCACGCCAATCCTATCGAAGAGGGCACAGCAAAAGCAACGCCAACGACTCGCGCGGTAACTTGCTAAAGCTTTGGAGCCGGTTGACGGGATTCGCTACGAAGCAGATCTAAAGTCCAGAAGGCGCCAACCGCTACAACAGCGAGCGAACAACCCCTCCTCCTCCAAATCATCAACGAGTGAATGGATCCAAGTCAAAAGGACCCGTTCAACTCTTGAGGAGCAGATCCAAAAGCGCTGCGCATTGCTTGCACATGCAAGAATTATTGTGCAAGAGGCCAAAAAATTGCAAAAGGAAGAAGTGGAAAAGAAGCCACCAAGACTGCACAAAGTATGGAGGCCAAAGTCCAAGACGGCGACCGAAAAGACTAAAAACACGGGTTACTCAAATCCGACCCGCCGGCACGCGGGTCACTCAAATCCGACCCGCCGGTACGCGGGTCACTCAAATCTGACCCGCCAGCCCGCGTGTCATCCAAATCTGACCCTCCAGCCCACGGGTCACCCAGATCCGACCCTCCTTGAAAACAACAAGATCAAGCTACCACCTATAGCATACCCGGCGAAGTTCAACCTGATTAACTTCGTGCCATTTGATGGGAAGGGTTCGCCCACTCAACATCTGATCTACTTTAAGTTCCACTTGGGTATGATCTTCGGCAATGAAGCCTTGATGGTTCGGTCATTCATTGGTACCCTTCACGGCCCGCCTTCGATTGGTAGCGTCGTCTCAAGTTCGAAAGCATCAACAGCTGGAACAACCTGGAGAACATGTTCCTTACTCACTTCTTTGATGATAATGCTGAGGTGTCAGTTAGGACACTCTTCGATGAGAAGCAAAAAGACGACGAGACGGTCGACGACTTCGTCAAGCACTTCTGGAATAAGGCGATGAACTGCCGAGATCTGATCAAAGAGGACTTCATCCTCCAAACCTGTCACAACAACCTCTCTTTGGACGTGTTGAAAGTTATAAGAGTAGCACCGTCCAACAACTGGAAAGAGTTGAAGGTGCGCGGAGAGCAGGCCGAACGCTTCCTTAGAAGGAAGAAAGCCGAAAGAAGCCAACCGACGGTTGAAGGTGCGCGGAGAGCAGGCCGAACGCTTCCTTAGAAGGAAGAAAGCCGAAAGAAGCCAACCGACGGCTAACCCTCCGAAATCAAATTTTGCCTCCCGTGGTAAAGGGAAAACACATGCAGCAGTTGTTGACGTTAATCAGACGTCACAACAGTAACCCCAAAGACAACAAAAGACTACGGGTCCAAGACTCCAAAAAGAGTACTCTTTCAAGGACGAAGACGTTCCAGCCATATTCGAATCCCTCCTTGAAAACAACAAGATCAAGCTACCACCTATCGCAGATCAGGAGGAAGCTGATAATACTGTGGATCCAAAGTACTGTGCATACCACAGGAGGGTCCTTCATCCCACCAAGGATTTCTTTGCTCTCATAAATAGCATCCAAACCTTGGTTGAAGCCGGCGTCATAACGCTAGGATAAGACAAATGAGAATGAAGACACTCCGAAGAGTATACGAGTATAAACTGCTTCTCAATCCTCCAACAGGTGCACGAGGATAAACTGCTCCATTCACACTCCGAACAGTATACGAGTATAAACTGCTTCTCAATACTCCAATAGGTATATGAGTCTAAACTCTTTCCTCCCTTTGACGGGAAGTTCCTGGAGAATTTTTATATGTAATATTCTTAAGGATAACCCGGTCATATAACTGAGTAAAGTTCCTGGAGAATTTTTATATGTAATATTCTTAAGGATAACCCGGTCATATAACTGAGTACAATGTCAGACCCAGTTCCACAAAGGAAGCTGGGGTTGGATGATTCATGTAACGGGAAGTTCCCGGAAGAATGCTACATGTAATTTTCTTAGGGATAACCCGATCATTACAAACAAAGTGATAAACACTAAACCCCCACTGTGATTTCCGAACACTCTTTTGCTGAGAAAACACTAAACCCCCACTGTGATTTCCGAACACTCTTTTGCTGAGACGAGATTCGATCACTTCGTTGGATTAATCTTCCTTCACAAAACTCCCATTGATGTTTGACGACTCACAGTCTTCCACCACGAAATCCCCCACCGATTAGACTAATTGACAGTGGGACCACCAAAATTCCTTTCGATTGAATCCACTCAAACTCTCGCTACGTCTGTGCACTCAATATTCCCATTGTTAGAGTTCGGACATAGTACTCAGAATTTTAATCTCCTGATTATTGACAGTTGTCAAATCCCTCCGTGTTAAGTATTTGTCACTTAACACCAGGAATTCCTTTTGAGTGGTTTGTACAGATCAACACTCCCACTGTAATTTGTACTCCCACTCTCACTGTTCACTCGGTCAAATCTTCCTACAGTTAGGACCACAACCAAAATCTCCTCTTGATTCCTTCCATGAACGAGAGGTCCACGAATCGAGCGATCAAACCTTCCTACAGTTAGGATCATCTCAAACCTCTCACTCGGTCAAACCTTCCTACAGTTAGGGCCACAACCAAAATCCCCTCTCGATTTCTCCAATGAACGAGAGACCCACAAATTAAACGATCAGACCTTCCTACAGTTAGGATCGTCTCAAAGCTCCTACACAGTCAAACCTTCCTACAGTTAAGGCCAAAACCACAATTCACTCTCGATAAATGAGAAATTCACCTTTAGTTCGGTAATCAAACCTTCCGACAGATAGAATTACCCGAATCTTTTCGATTCTCGGAGTGGAGATCCCACTCTTAGTTTCGCTCCTCAGATTCTCGAAATGGATATCCCACTTCAAATTTCCTTTGTAACTGGAGATAGAATATAAAATTCTTCCTCTTCAGTTTTGGGAGATAGAATATAAAATTAGAATATAAAATTCTTCCTCTTCAGTTTTGGGAGATAGAATATAAAATTCTTCCTCTCCCATTTTGGGTTCGTCTTTTTTTGGGAGATAGAATATAAAATTCTTCCTCTCCCATTTTGGGTTCGTCTTTGCCCCAAGAGAAGACACCGTTTTTTTATAACTCTCTAAATCCGTGCCTCACACACACGGGGAATTTGATCCCGATGCCTAATTAGGGATAAGCCTATGCCTAATACGCGTTTCCGGTTAGTTTTTTGTCATAAAAAGGATAAAAGCCCACATATTCGACACTGTGGTAGGCTGTTATTAATAAAGCTAAATGTTTGTCGGAAATTTTACAATAAGAAAATGAATGAAAGAATTGCGTTTGACTTTATTCTCTCTAACTGTTTAGAAAAAGAATGATTACAACTCCCTCTACTCTCGATTACAATTTGAATTCCTGATTACAAAAGAGAAGAGAATGATCTGGATTATCTCCTTTGTTTAATTTTGGGTTCTTCACGGTGGTGATGAGATGCCTCCCTCGAATGCTCACGTCGAGTTTGCTTCTCGTTGACGATCCGAATATCTATGCTCACTGGAACAACGATCTTGCCTGGTTGATAACTCTTGACGAATTTTGTGATTCAGGACGAGTAACAAACTCTGATAAAAAGAGTTGTTTGAACCGAAAATGATTCGGTTAATAAGCCAAGTAACTAACGTATGGATCCCTCAATGGATGTTGATTCCCCAGATTGTATAAAGAGTTAATTCTCCAACTCTCTCTCTAAGATCCTCTCCAGAAAATCTGGTCTCCGATGATATCTCGTCCCTCGATCTGATTATCAAAAATCCGATCTTAGCAATCCAAAAATTTTTTGATATTTTTGTTGAGTTTGTTGATATTTATAGGGGGATTAGGGGTGTAACTGCCCCCATAATCCGCGCCTAAATGGGGGTTTAGTTACCCCATTAGTCGGGTGTAACAACCCACTAAAGTCACTCCTCAAATCGTGGGTGAAAAACAGCTTCGAAGTTGTTACGATCACGCTTGAATGAGTCAGAACCTTGACTTGCGTTCTGGCGGTGATTGGAAAGAGCTGCTGTGACGAGCTGCGTCGTGCAGCGATAGAGCTGCGTTGGCAGCGACTGATGAGCTGCGTTGGCAGCGACTGATGAGCTGCGTTTGGCAGTGGTTGGTGAGCTGTGTTCAGCAGTGATGGAGCTGCGTTTGGCAGCGACTGATGAGCTGCGTTTGGCAGCGGTTGGTGAGCTGCGTTCGGCAGCGGTTGGTAAGCTGCGTTGGGCAGCGATGGAGCTGCGTTTGGCAGCGGTTGATGAGCTGCATTGGGCAGCGATGATGAGCTGCGTTGGGCAGCGATGGAGCTGCGTTCGAGCTGTGCTTGGCAGCGATTGGAGCTGCGTTGGGCAGCGATTGATAAGCTGCGTCGGCAGCGGTTGATAAGCTGCGTTGGGCAGCGATGGAGCTGCGTTCGAGCTGTGCTTGGCAGCGATTGGAGCTGCGTTGGGCAGCGATGGAGCTGCGTTTGGCAGCGGTTGATGAACTGCGTTGGGCAGTGATGGAGCTGCGTTGGGCAGCGGTTGATGAGCTGCGTTGGACAGCGATGGAGCTGCGTTGGGCAGCGATGGAGCTGCGTTTGGCAGCGGTTGATGAGCTGCGTTGGGCAGCGATGGAGCTGCGTTGGGCAGCGCTTGGCAGCGATTAGAGCTGCGTTCGAGCTGTTTGTTGAAGCTGCGTTCAGGTTTCTCTGTCTTTATATATGGATGATACCAATGACCAGTAAAGAAGGTCTTATTTAGGCCATTTGTGACAATTGAGGCATCTCAATAACGCTCTATCAACTGCAGGTCATGATCTCCACTGAGATTTCTTTGCATGATTTAACCATGTGCTCCTCGGTGTGTCAAATATCATTACACTACTCATCAACACCTCTAATAGTTGCCAATATTAGTCATATTGTTGTCGCAGCCATCAAGATCAATCATCTCACATAAGCAGCTGTATCTTTGTTTGCAGTGGTTGAAGCTGCGTAGGTAATCAAATTGGTGTTGTGTCTTGAAGATAGTACGTAGGGAGGACTTCCACGTCTTGGTTTGAAGAGATCGTCGATTTGTAATCTCTTTCTGTCAGAGTGTTGCTAAAGATAACCTTCTGGAAGTCATCAGATTGTAACTTCCATCATCAGTGTTTGATGGGGAATCAGCTATCTTTTTTTTAGACAGCCTACAGAACCCCCTCAAAAGTTTTCGAAAGTTCGCGGTTGACTGGGACGAATTTTCGAAACACTTTGGAACCCAAAAATTTTGTTGATCAAATGTATATTATCGCAGATGGAGTGGAGCATCTTTGTTGACTTCTTCATTCTCTTTTGGTTCATCCGTAATAACTTGGGCTTAAGCTTGTTTGACTAGTTTCATCATCTTCAGGGGATTTGGACATTTCTGGGTTTAAGACAGATCTATTGTCATAGATGGAGAAAACCACAAGCCTATATCAGAAGGACTTCATCCCCAGCTTAGTCAGGAGACTGGCTTCAGAGGGATTCACTTTATCTTCTCTCTTGATCATCTTGTCTGGGGTCATTGCTTGGAATATTAACATCTTTGAAGGGGTTAATTACGTGATAGGCTGAGATTGGCCACCAGAACGCATGTCTAAATTACGTGTTCTGCTGTTTGAACGTGAGGGTGCGTTCGGAAATCTAAACCCTCTTTTTTGAAAATGCGAGAATCGCGTTTCGGGTGAGATTTGCCTAAAATCCCGCTCTGATTTGACAGCTACAGCTGTTTATAAATGGGCCACTGAGGTCAAATCAAAAGGTCATTCGACTTTTCCCTTTTTTTTTTACTCGATTTCTTAACAGGGCTCCTGTTCATCTTCTCCAACGCTTTCAACGGAGGGAAAGATCCGTTCCCAAATACTTCGCCCATCTTCGTCTTCCTTGCCACGGTCGGAATGGGCCTCAAGAAGAAAACTACTTCTAAGCCGAAGTTTGCCGAAGGTCAGGTTGCTTCTTCGGCTAGAACCTTCGAGGATGATCAAATCCCCGCGCCTTCGTCGTTGGTCTCTTCGACTAATGGTAAGGTTGAACCATTGGGGGTGGGTTCAACAGATCTCCCCAACCCTTGATTGATGATCTGTATTCCACTCTTAAACCCGCGAGATAATTCTCAGTGTTCAAGAAAACGAATGGGGAGCTCCATCGTTCATAAAATTTCAACGCAGGTTTAGATCCTGCGTTTAAAATCTTGGATGTAGGTAGAGACCCTGCGTTCGGGTCTCCGAACGCAGGTCCGAACCTTGCGTTCAAAATTTTAGAGACCCTGCGTTCAACAGTCCGAACGCAGGTCTAAAGCTTGCGTTCGAAAATTTAGATGCAGGTTGAGACCCTGCATTTAATGACCTGGACGCAAGTCTGAGCTTTATATTCTTGAGTTGGACTTTTTTTTTGACTAACTTTTCTATTTGCAGTATGCTACTCCAAAGAGCCTCTTTCCTTCAACCACTACTTCGGTCATGCGGGAGGTGCGTGTGGGACCCTAGAGGGGGGGTGATTAGGGTCAAGAGGCTCTAATATGCAATATAAATTCAGCACAAGCAAAAGGAGTTCGTTATCCTTGACGCGCGATGTGTTAACGAGGTTCGGCCCTCTGGCCTACGTCCCCGCTCCCCACTCTCGAGGAGAAATCCACTACACACCCGGTTTGGAAGCCGGAACTTCGTCTACACAGCGATCTCCACAGATCTCTCTCACTACACAGTTTGATCTCAACAGATCACACCCTCACAGTAGATCTTACACAAGATCTCACCCTCACAGGAGAAGAAAAGATGCAAGAACCTCTCTTTACATAGTCCCTATAGCAAAGAGTAGGTTTACTGAAGATGGGAAGTGAATCACACTTAAAACAGAGAGAAAAGCAGGATTTGAATATTTTTCTCAGGAAACAGAAAGCTCTCTCTGGTTTTTTGAAACGTTAGGGCTAAAGAAGAAGGAGCAGTCTGGGGGGTTTTTATAAAAGAGTTTAAACCAATTAAAAACAAAAACCCAATCTTCCTATTTAGGAAGATAATCTCCTTTTCAGGTTGTTACCTCAGACTGTGTCAAACACTATTAAGTGAAAGCACAACAGTTGAGGCAAACGACCGTTTTAAAAAAGTCGCGGCTGACCAAAGACACAAATCGATTGACCGAAGGGAATTTCGGTCGACCGAAAAAATGCTTCGGTCGACCGACCGAAAATTTCGGTCGACCGCCAACAACCTTAAAAACTCAGAAATCAAGCAGAGACACTGTCGGTCGACCGGCGCAGTCACATAAGTATGAAATCGTGTGTGTGATTCCCAATAGCTTCAAGTAAACTCAGTAACTCTTTGCCTACATTCTAGCACTAGAGAGGGAAACAAACGAAAGCTAATATCCTCATATAGAGAGCAATACTTGAGCTTTGATATAGCTTGAATCGGATGAAGCTTTTAGTCGAATTTGTCGTTCTTGAAATGACGTTGCTTCATCTCTTGGCCTCCTCCTCCTTTGGATATCTTCGTTGTAGCGTATATTCCATCCATCCTCCGTTAATGGCACTAACGAGCTTGATAAATGAATTTACTACATTTTTACTCAATAAGCTATTAGTACCGATAATGGTGGTTGTAAAAACATCATCAAAACATAAGGGCTAACAGTGCGGAGAAGAATACAGTCTTCAGCTTCGCCTTTGAATATCCAGTGTTTCAGAACACCCACAAAGAACGGTCGAAGCTCATCACCCAAGCCTTCCCCGAGACTCTTAGATCCTTGATTACGGACGCCAAATTTGAAACTGCGGAGCACGAGATTTTAAAGAAGCCATCCTTCCTCTTCGGGGATTCTGTAAAAATGGACCCCAAGCGAGTATCAGGAGGGAATTATAAATGGCTGACGACTGTCAATAATCGTCGCCTTTTCCTTCCCAATTTGGAGCGGATGTGGCCGATCTCTTATTATCAGTGTGCTTCTATCCCGGCCGATCTCTTATTATCAGTGTGCTTCTATCCCGCGGTCGATGAATTGGGAACTTGTTCAGGACCAAGGTGGTGTTGCTACGGGGCATATCACTCATCGGGTTACTCATCCCACTGGTTTCAATAATTTTATGGCTTTGAAGCCAGGTTTATTCCAAAAAGAGCATCCTGTCGGAGAGCCTGCTAAATTGGCGGAAGTGTTCATTAGAACATTTATTTCCGTCAAAGGAGAGTTCCCTGCTCGAGATTTCAGGGCCCCTACTTGGGTTCACTCCAGTGATGCGGACTGGTGGGCCCGGATGATAAATTTCGTCTTGAAGGAACTAGAAGAACCTTTGAGAATTTCGGACTTGAGAGTTCCTATAACGGCCACTCGATACGGCATTTCTCCGAACTACAGCGGACTCTTTGCTATGCTGGAATTCTACAACCCTCACACCGGCACCTTTTTCACTCCAGTTGGTGAGCTGGGCTTCGCTCTCCACGAAATCACGAAATGTTTGAAATTTCTGGACTGTCTTTTGGAGAATTGCCTTATGAGGAGTTTGTTCCCGGAAGCAGGGAATTAGAGATCCTGAAACATGGTGCTCCCGAAGTCTACGACACTTACTGGGAATTGATGTGCCATTTCCAGATATGTGCGCAAATTACCGGGAAAAGAGCAAGTGGTGTAAAACAAGGACAGTGGTCGGAGTATCTTTTCCGCAATCTATGGGACAAAGAAGCCGATGTGACTCGCTTAGCCGCCAGTACTCTTGAGGAGATCATGGAACGCATTAATGACGCAACTTCTCAATATACTTGCGAGGCCGAGGAGGATGTCTTCCCAGCGTTTACTACGTTCGAAAGCTTCCACTGTCAGGCAGAAGTTCCTATCTCTGATATGGCTTTGTTCGCTGGTTTTTTGACTCTCTGGTTGAAGCATTGTGTGGTACCCACAAGACCGGTGGATGCTATTACCGCAGAGGTCTTATACCCCGCTATTCTATTGGCTTATGGACGACCCTTGAATCTTCTTTCAGCCATGGTGTGCTGCTTATAAAGTGGCTTGCGGGAACTATCTTCCGAGTTTATTGTTGTCAAGAAAGTGGATTCCGACGGGAAGACTATAATTCAGACCCCAACCCCTCGAGTACCGATGCCATACATTTATTTGGTATCTTGGTTTGTGTTGCATTGTCCTCCGATAATGACGACTCCTGAATCAAGTGGCACTCCAACTCCTCTTGTTCAGCAATTAGAAACCTCTGAATGGGCCGGTTGGTATCAAGTTAAATTCCGTGAAATATTGAGACGGGATTATAATTACGAGATTGCTTGCAAGTTTCCCGCTTTCGAGGGCGGCGCGTATGGAGAACTTCATCAAGACACTCCGGGACCGAATTCTTTCACCATGCTTAGCAGCCGGCTGCCACATAAGACGCCCAATGCTCGTACTTCTTTGAGTTTTTGCACGTGGTACCAAGCTGCCTCTCAAATTTCAGCTTACAACATGAATACCTCTTGCTTGAAAGCCATCCGCAAATGGTACGCCTCAAGAAGAGTGCCAAAAGGTTCCGCGCCCGTGGTGCTAGCGAATATTTATCGTATGAGAAGTCGATTCCAGAGGACGAACGGCAACAATCACCAGAGCCAATTCAGGAAGAGGTCAGGATGCCGGATACTCGCGAGGTAGAACCTTCAGGAGTTCAAACTCGGAGTAAGAGTGCCACTGGAAAGAGGGCGCTGGGGCCAGTTGAAGAAGCCAAGTATGACAAAAGAGCTCATCGGAAGTTAACGCTCGAACCCCCTGCTTCCAAACTTATGACGGATGCTCAGAAAGCATGGTGTACCGAAGAGGAAGAACAAGAATCGACTGCTATGGAACTCTTGCCTCAGCCTGGTCTCCCCACGGTTGGTCCTGCTTTAGGAGGCCATGATTCTTCTGCTCATTCATTGTATGAAGAAGAGCATGGAGATGAATCTTTTGCAGGGGGTGCAAAGTTTGTCCCTGAAGACACGCTTCATGATACTGCCTCCACTGCCTCTCATGTTGCAGAAGACATAGCTCCTGCCCAAGAACTTCTAGAGGCCGCCCCGCAAGGCTTAGCAACAGATAAGTCTCCTTCCGCTTCTGTGTTATTACTGATTGTAGGTGACTCGCAGCCTAGTCCTACTACTGGAATCATAGCAAAGCCTACTGTCGCCGAAGATGCGCCAGCATTTCCCCTTGTAGGCGAAGAGGAACCTATGGATCACAGCGAAGGTGCAGATGCCACAGATGATGAAGGCGACCAGCGTGGGAATGAGGGGAGCAATGACAACCTGGGTGATGACAGCGATGATCCCGATGACTGGGATATTCCACCACCATCATTTTCCGTCAAAGCGTCGGCCTACATTCCTCTACCTCTCACTGGTAAGTGTCGTTTATTTCGGCTTGCGACCTATCTTTAATCTGTATTTAAACGATTTTCTCATGTAGATCCTATGATACATGAGGCAAGTACTGTCACCCCTCCTTCGACGCAACAGCTTATGCTAGCGTCGGCTCAAGTGTCAGAGCCACCTCGCTTGGAGACCTCGACGACGGTCCTCCCACCGACGACTTTATTGACGATTTCTTTAGCCTCTACGGAAGTTGTAGACGTGCCAAGGTCATCTCAAATGGGGGAACTGATGGCTTTGCAGCCGAGTCCATCTCAGCTGGATATTGGCACTCCTTCCCAAGCTACTACACCGAAATCACCTCCTGGTCTTTTACTTGCCTTCGCGTGTTCAGAAGTTTCTGTACCGTCGCCTATTGCTGTTTCGAGCCCCGCAGACGTACCAGATTTTGTCAAGATTTCCCTTGACTACTTGGGAGGGCTTACCAAGAAAATAATTGAGGTTGTGCTAGCCGGACGAGATACTTTTGATACCTTCAAGCCCATGCTCACGAACAGTTTGAACAACCTCAAGCTCGTAGGTGACGTCGACGTTGTTCAGCGCTGTTCCGAAGCCATCTCTCGTCTAGAGGGACAACTCAGATTCTTGGAGGCTTTGGGTCGCGCTGATATCCAAGCGCAAATTGCATCTACTTTTGAGGATATTCGAGCCGAAGAACTCAATAAGTATGAAGCCGCTCAACGTCATATAGCTGAGGAAGAGGTTGAGGTTGAACAATTGCAACAGCTACATGCTCAAAAACAAGTCGAGCTGACACTTTCTAATACTTCTCTGGAGAATTTGCGAGAGAAGATCGCTGCCGCTGAAGTGGAGTTGACTAGGATGAAGGCTCAATTCAAACGAGAAGAATCTATTGTCACTGAGCTCAACGTCAAAAGTGCTACTTCCCTGGTGAATTACCGTGCCAAAGCTGGTGCTCTGGAGGAGGCTAAGAAGGAGGTAGCTGCCATGCTGTCTAGTGAGGACGAGCTTCGGAAACGGGCCGAGATGCTGGTTCGGGCCGACCATGAAGAAAAACTTTCTGACATTAAGTCTCAGCTAACTTCATTTGATCTGATGAATTGATGAGCCTGTTTTCGTATCGTTCTTTTGGTAGGAACAACACTTATCTTAGGTCACCTTGTTTTCCTTTAAATAAAGGTAGTGCTGCCGTTTGGCTTTTTATTGTTTCTTTTTCATATCATGTTTTGACATGGAACAATAAAATACCAGTTTGATATTGCGGCAACAACTATTTATTCCTCTTGTATTATGCTTTTGTCTTAAATACTAGAAGAATCCTGTAAGTGCCAGGAATGTAATATTACCGTGGCACACTTCGTGGTCTTGTCACTCTACTATTAAGAGTCGACAAGTGGAAGATGTTGTGATTGGTGCAAATTTGAGGACCTATCGCTCTATTAACGAGAGTCGATAAGCTAGACGTGTTGCGTTTGGAGCAACTTTGGGGACTTATCGCTCTATTGATGAGAGTCGATAAGGTAGGAGTGTTGCGTTTGGAGCAACTTTGGGGACTTATCGCTCTATTGATGAGAGTCGATAAGGTAGGAGTGTTGCGTTTGGATCAACTTTGAGGACTTATCGCTCTGTTGACAAGAGTCGATAAGGTAGAAGTGATGCGTTTGGAGCAACTTTGAAGACTTATCACTCTATTGACGAGAGTCGATAAGGTAGAAATGTTACGTTTGGAGCAACTTTGAGGACTTATCGCTCTATTGACGAGAGTCGATAAGGTAGAAGTGTTGCGTTTGGAGCAACTTTGAGGACTTATCACTCTATTGACGAGAGTCGATAAGAAAGAAGTGTTGCGTTTGGAGCAACTTTGAGGACTTATCGCTCTATTGACGAGAGTCGATAAGGTAGAAGTGTTGCGTTTGGAGCAACTTTGAAGACTTATCACTCTATTAACGAGAGTCGATAAGGTAGAAGTGTTGCGTTTGGAGCAACTTTGAGGACTTATCGCTCTATTGACGAGAGTCGATAAGGTAGAAGTGTTGCGATTAGAGCAACGTTGAAGACTTATCACTCTATTGACGAGAGTCGATAAAGTAGAAGTGTTGTGTTTGGAGCAACTTTGAGGACTTATCGCTCTATTGACGAGAGTCGATAAGGTAGAAGTGTTGCGTTTGGAGAGCTCTATTGACGAGAGTCGATAAGGTAGAAGTGTTGCGATTAGAGCAACTTTGAGGACTTATCGCTCTATTGACGAGAGTCGATAAGGTAGAAGTGTTACGTTCGGAGCAACTTTGAGGATTTATCGCTCTATCAACGAGAGTCGATAAGGTAGAAGTGTTGCATTCGGAGCAACTTTGAGGACTTATCGCTCTATTGACGAGAGTCGATAAGGTAGATTTTTTGAGGAAAATAGAGTTCAAACTCTGTAGCATAAGAAATGTACGAAAGTTTTAAGCTAAAGCAGCATATTTCCTAAGAATTCCAATTCTAAAACTAGGGGTACCCCATGCGTTCATGTCCTTGAGTGGGACTGCGTATTTTTGAAGGAACGCATCTCTGAACTATTGCGTTTGGTCCGACTTTTATGGACGCAGGGCTTTGTCCCGCGTCTAACAGGAAGCTGAAGCGGCCGTAATGATGACGAAGAGACCTCCTTTGGGCGGGAGTCTTGGGACTCTATACTACCCACAGTAATTATATATATAAATAGCCTTGATTGGTCTTGTCAAGGGCCTTAATCGCTTAGTCTTCCTTCTTGAAATTAGAAACGAGCTTCTTCTCGTTAATTCCAAAAACTGTTCGGCAGTTTCGCTTCATCTTCCAGAGATGGCCTCCAAGAGATCTCGCTCGAGCGATGACGACAAGATGGTGCACCCTACCCCGCCATCAAAGAAGGTTTTCAGATCCTTTTCCTGGCCGACGTCGACGCCTCCCATGCCTGGTCCTCGAGGTAAGTCCCGTTGCCTTCTTCGTTTCAGGCATTCTTCATCAATGGGTTTTCTTGAAACTCTCTAGATGAGTTCTGGTTGATGATGACGAATAAAATTCGTCGTTTCAATCTTGAATGTGCACAGAGTTTGCATTTCTCTTGATGAGAACTGTTCATCTTCTTGACTGAAAGAACTTCTTGTGAAGAATCAAACCCTTGATGTTGAACACACGGAGAAATTTCTGTGTTTGTTGATAAGATTTGTTCGTTTTAGATACGAACAATCATTCATGTGTTCTTTGATCTTGAATGCGGAAGAAAAACTTCCGTGTTTATTGATAAGATGAAGGGTTGATCCCTAAATCTTAAACGCAGGAATAAACCTTGCGTTCATAGTTGTTCAACGCAGGTTTAGCCTCCTTGCGTTCAGACTGATCTTGACGCATGCTTAGATCACTGCGTTTGCATTTATATACATTTCTGACTTTGATTTTGGCTTGTCTGCAAGGTGGGGCTTCTACCGCTGAACCTATCGTCGTGTCTGACGATGAAGGAGAAAGATCATCTCAAGAAGATGCCCCTCTTATTCCACCCATCTCTGTGATCTTCCCGCACGAGGACTTCGAGCGGGTGTGTGATGAGAGGGTTCGTCTGTTTCCCCATTCTGTTCTTTTTCTTTCCAGACGTTTAGAAAACCTGGTGAGGCAAGCTTTCTGCATTGTGATACACGGGTGGGGCTCTTTCTTTGAGTTTCGAGCACCTATTGTGGAAGGGTTGAAAGCTCTTGCGGAAGTCAACCCCTTCTACGCTAAGCGCTTTGACGAGACGATCTATCGATACTCGGGGGCCGCTCGTTATCTAGAGGAGCTGCAGTACACAGACTTGGAGTCTAAAATCCAATGGGCCATCGGTGACGCTATGCTGAAGGAGGGGATTGCTGATAGGGTCCGAGTTCTGGATATTTCAGAGAAGAAGGCTCGTATCTGGAACTTGCAGAAGCAACGTCGCCAAGCCAAGGCCAGACTGAATGCAGGGAAGATAACTCATGAAGAGTTCAGCCTTGAGGATGCCACTCTCGCATCAGAAGTTCAGGCTGAGAAGGAGGCTGTCGAAGTGCTAAAACAGGAGGCCTCTGCTGCTGCTGCAGTTTCTGATGCTGAGCTTCACAAGAGAATTAGAGAAGAGGTGCTGGCGAAGCACGAAAAATCTATATCGAATACAGAGGCTCATCTTATGAGTTTCTCTTTACTTTAAACCCCAGCAACTCTTGCTTTTGATTTTGTAATAACTCTATGCTACTTCCTCAAACACTTATTATCTGAATGAAATGAACTGCTGCTGTTTTTCTTGCATTTTTCTGTGTTTGTCTGGGATGTTGCAGTCTCGTTGTGATGTTGGAACTTCTGCAAATTATTCCCTCGTGTTCGTATGATCTGAACGCAGGCTTTATCAAAGACGCATGGTTCTGACTTTGTGTTCAAACAGATCTGAGCACAGCTCTGAGATTTGAGTTGCGTTCAGAGAAGTCTGACGCACTCCAACTTGTTGAGGATCCCCTTTGTTGTTGATATTCTGTGTGGACCTCCCACTTTATAGGAACCAAGAACGCAGGATTAAGGCTTGCGTTCGAGAGACTTGAAACGCAATTATAGGACTTGCGTTTGGGGAAGCTAGACACATCTTAGGTTGCTCAGACTTTCTCATTGAATCAATCCAACAACTTAGGAAATTTTCTTTATTATAATACTTCTCGACAACTTAAATCGTCAGAGGTATAATGTTAACTTGACGACATACAAAGTAGGAGAATTATCTATTCATACAAACATTTGATGAGCAACCCCCAGCTAAGCTCAAGAGACTTGCAGCTTACAGGTAATATTTCTTAATAAACTTCCTATTAATTGGCATCATAAGTCTGTCGCCTTTCTTATTGATGAGACGGTAAGCTCCGTTGGAATAGCTTGTCTCAACGACAAAAGGCCCTTCCCATTTAGGGTTAAACTTCCCTTTAGTTTTGTGAGTCATCACCATGGGTCGTCGATTGACCAAAACCAGATCGCCCTTCTTGAAAATCCGTTCCTTAACCTTTTTGTTGTAGGCTTTGGAAATACGAGCTTGATATAGTTCAATCTGTTGTTGAGCTTGGAGTCTCTTGTCGTCTAAAGCTTCGAGTTCCTGCAAGCGTCGCAGGTGTTTCTCTTCGTCTGTCAGTCCAGTTGTGACCGCGACTCTCAGAGACGGGATCTGAATCTCAAGTGCGTCTGTCAGTCCAGTTGTGACCGCGACTCTCAGAGACGGGATCTGAATCTCAAGTGGTAATACAGCTTTACAGTCGTATACTAAGGAGAATGGCGTAGCTCTGGTAGAGGTCCTCACTGTTGTTCGGTAGGCCCACAAACATTCGCCAAGTCTTTCGTCCCAATCTCGTCGGCTCTTAGAGACAAACTTTTTGCAAGTCTTTCGTCCCAATCTCGTCGGCTCTTAGAGACAAACTTTTTGAGGAGCTTCACAATGGTTTTGTTGAAAGCTTCCGCAAGACCATTTGCTGGCGGATAGTATGCCGTAGATGCGACACTTTGGATGTGAAATTTATCACAGAATCTCTGAAATCCAAAGCTAACGAATTGTGTTCCGTTGTCATGAACTATTCGTCTCGGGACTCCAAAGCGATAGACAACGTGATGTTTAATGAACTTGATCACATTCGAAGTCTTGACTTCTTTCAACGGGATTGCTTCTGCCCATTTGGAGAAATAGTCGGTCACGGCCAGAATGAACCGGTGTCCTTTGGAAGTCGGAGGAGAAATTGGTCCCACAATATCCATGCCCCACATCTCAAATGGCCAAGTTGCAGATGTAGGATGTAAATTACTTGGCGCTTAATGGATAAAATCTCCATGAATTTGGCATGCGTGACAGCGTTTTGCATAGTCGACTGCGTCTGAAAACATCTTTGGCCAATAATAGCCAATTCGTCGAAGACGATCTCCTAATTTAGCTCCGGGCTGATGAGCCCCGCACATTCCGTCGTGAGCTTCCTTAAGGGCTTCCTTCACTTCCTTTCGAGAGAGACATCGAAGTAAAACTCCGTCGTGCGATTTACGATATAGGGTTCGAGAAACCGCATCATAATAGAACTGGAGGGCCTTTCGTTTGATAGTGGCCGCTTCCTTAGGGTCATCAGGCAATATTCTGTATATGGCATAGTCGATATACGGGAATCGCCAGTCTCTAGCTTCAAACTCCATCGAGGTTGTACAGACTTCCCCTGTCATCGTCTCATCGGAGCTTTCCTCCATAGGAATCTTGAAGCAGTATAACTCGCGTCCTGTAACCGAGATTGTAGTTTTAGCCCCGGGAGGTAATGCTAATGAAGTTGCTAGTGAGGCTAAAGCGTCTGCGTAAGCATTCTGAGTTCATGGAATGTATCCGATAAAGAAACCTTTAAACTTCTCAGCTTGCTTTAGCACTGCGATATGATACGGGATAAGATCCTCATGTCGTACTTCGTATTCCCCTCGGACTTGATTAACGATGAGCTGAGAATCACCGTAAGCTTCGAGGTGCTGAACATTAAGTTCTTCGGCAAATTGCATTCCTAATAGTAGAGCATTATACTCGGCTACATTGTTGGTGCAGGGTTCGATTAGGGAGAACCCCTTGGGATTACGTGACTGTTCGAAGAAACGAGTACGACCCCCACTCCTGCGGTGATTGCTCCGTGAGGGTTTGCTCTAGATGCCCCGTCGAAGAATAATTTCCACACATGCGTTGTTTCTTGAGTAACGCAAGTTTCAGCGACTTCATCAGGCAACTCTTCATACAACTTAGATGTCCCTGACACCGGGTGATCAGCTAAGAAATCTGCCAACGCTTGACCCTTGACTGCCTTTTGGGGCATAAACTGCATATCATATTGTGACAAGAGAATGGCCCACTTTGCGAGCCGGCAATTTAGAGATGATGGTTTCGTCATCAAAACTCTCAACAGATTCACCTTAGAGATGACATGAATTGTCTGTCCAACCAGGTAATGTCGCATCTTTTGAACTGCGAATACCAAGGCGAGACATTCTTTTTTAACTGGATTGTATCGGTGTTCGGCTCCCATCATAGTCCTGCTTAGGTAATAGATGGCTAATATGCAAGCATGTATATGTTAATCTAGTCGATAACTAGGGTTTATGTCAAGTTTTAGTTTAATGAGGAGATTAAATAAAAAATAGTTGAATCAAGGGTTTAAATAATCATTACACCAAAGCCCATAAAAAAATGATTACACCAAAGAGTTGGAATGGACTTGGATGCAAAGAGTTGGAATGAAATGGACTTGGATGCAAAGAGTGAAATGAGTTGGGCTTTTATGCAAAAAATTACGAATTGCTACAGTGACCGAACTCATCAAATGACCGGACTTGATTTTTGAAATTCAAAAGCATTGAAGACCGAAATGTGCTGCTGCTCACAAGAAAATCAATTGAATGGGCCGGATTTTTATTTTTGAAAATCAAATGCTCATCACTTGAATGGGCCGAAACTCTAAGTGGACTTGATTGCTTCAATTTTTGAAAATGAAATAGCTAAACACTCCATGACCAGACTTGAGGTGGAGTTGAAATCACAGCAAAGAGTTGGGCCGAAATTGTGATCGGACTTGGGCTTGGAATTTGCAAGAAAATTCTTTTGAAAATCAAATGAACATGGGCTCAAGAATTGGATTTTGATTTTCTTTTGAAAATCAAATAAATCAAAGGTGGAGATTGTTGCTTGGGGCTCAAGACAAATCCAATGGCTCATATTCATTGAAGATTACTATAAATAGGGGTAGAGAGTGAGGGGTTAGAGGTGTGAAAATTTTGTAAACTCCTTTTGGAGAGGAGGGCTACTCTTAATTGAGAAGGCCTTCCAAAAATTGTAACTTTAGTTGCAATTAATAAAAATAATTTTTTCCTCTTTAAATTTGTTCTTTCTCCTCTTTGTTGAATGATGAGGATGGAGATGAAGAGCAATTTGAAGGTTTGCATTTCTTTTCTCTTTTATTTCTTTTTAGTAATTTCTTTATTATTGCTTATTAGTTAGATTTAAATTCATGCTTGTAGTATAGATTTACTTTCTTGTCTTTTTTATTTTCTTTTTGCACTTTAATTTGTAGAGTAGATTTATTTTTCTTGCATTTAATTTCTGCAATTTATTTTGTAGTTTAGATTTTTATTTTCTTTGTAATTAGATTTATTTCTTGTTCATAGTTTAGATTTTTCTTTTCTTTTTAATTTTGTAATTAGTCTTCTTTTTCTTGTTTTTATTTCTTAAAGATGTGAATTTAATTCTTGTAGGAAGTTTAGAATTATATGAAACTAGTCTAATTTCCTTTATATTGTATGAATTATTCTCTTGTACTTAAAATGTTCATGTTTAGGATAATCAACTAGAGAACTAATCGGTAGAAGAAGAATTTGATAATCTATGCTTATCTTAAATGGTTTGATAGGTTATGCTTATGAATTCTAGGATTATTATCATGTTGTTGTTCTTATCATGAATAGTAATTTTAACTTAGATGATAATTTGATAGGTTACACTTTCCTTAAATGGTTTGATAATCTATGCTTAATAAATCTAAGTTGAAATATGATAAAAAGAGAATAGTTTATATTTTGTAATTGAAATTAGTTAGTGGATTATATTCTAGATTTCTTACCTCTTTTGAATCCTCCATCTTAACTTTCTTAAATTTTCTTTTCATTCTTGTTTTATTTCTTAATTTTATTAATTCATATTTCTATTCATTCTTCTTTCTTGCCTTGTGATTTCATTTATTCTTTAATTCTTCCTTCTCTCCTCTAAAATTCAATTTATTATCTTTTGCAAATATTCACAACAATCACTCATCACATTCACACTTATTCTTTATTCCTAATTGTCACGCACAAAACATAAGAACTATTTCTAATAATCTCTTAAAATCACCTTCCTCGTGGGATCAATATCTTTTTATACTATAACTTGATAAATTGTGCACTTGCAATTTTGGTACATAATTATGCCGCATCAAGTTTTTGGCGCCGTTGCCGGGAAAGGTGCTAAAATAGGATTTTATTAACTTGATTCTTTAACTTGTGTATTTTTCTTGTGAAGGAACCGCTTGGAGCTTGAAAATCTTGGATTGAAGATCAAGAATTTGGAGCTTTGCTTCCGGGTAAGTCCTCTTTCTAGTTTTCAATTTCACCCTCTTTAGTTAGCTTCACAATTAGAGACAATTAGGATTCAAAAAAAAAAAGATTTTATTTTTGTTAACCATAATAAAATTCATCTTTCACTTGGACATTAACTAACAAGATAATAAATTCAAACATGAATCATCTTCTCACATTTGATTGTTGTTGACCATAATTTAAAAAAAAAAAGATTTTCTTTTTATCATCCTTTTTAGTCGCTTTTTAATTCTAGGGTTGCATTTCATATAGTGTAGGAATTCACTAAAGTGATTGTAGCATTTGATTTGGCACACACTTAAATCATTCTTAAGGGCAAAACCCCAATCAAGATAAGGTAAGGGATTTCATCACCCTTTCCTTAGCCCACAAATCACTAATTCCTCACTTCACAAACCCAAGCCTTCTAAAACTCATTAGACGTTGGCCCCTAAGGATTCGAGCTCAATAAGGAACAAGAAATCCTTAAGTGAACGGTTTAAGTTTTCTCAGAATAGTTGGTGTCTAAGGCAAGGTTTAGGGGTTGCGTAAAGCGCTCCGTAAAGAAAGAGGTACTTAATTGATCTTTGATCACCCTCTAGTACTATCCTTACCTAGCTAACTACCTGGGTAAAACTTTGATCTTTTCACTGTAGGAATTTTTGGTTAGGAGCTGGTCTAGTGGAGTTAGGCTAAACCCTAGAGTTCGATTCGATTGAAAAGTGATTGCCTTGATTTGTTTTAGTTAGGATTTTTCTTTTTCTTTATCTTCTCATATTAAAAAAAAACTAATTTTCTTTCTTTCTTTCCTTAAAAAAAACTAATTTTCTTTCTTTAAAAGAAAAAAAAATAATTTTTTTTTAAAAAAACAAATTTTTTTTAAAAAAAAAATTGGTGTATGCAAATTTGGGTTCGGGATAATTTTCATCGCTTAATCCGTGTTGAACCAATCCAAGAAATGGCAAATCAACCAGTTCTCCAGGATATGTGTTACCCACCAGAAATGTAATTCCATCTTGCATAAGACTCCCCGAAGTAAATGGAGCAAATTTTGAGCTTAGACCGCATTTCATTAACATGCGTCCCAAATTCCTAGGTAATGAAGCAGAAGATGCATATATATTTATCTCGGAATTTGAGGAAGTATGTATTATGATTAAAATGAGGGAATTAACTGAAGATGCGATTAAGCTTAGATTTATTCCATTTGCTCTAAAGGACAAAGCTAAAAAATGGCTGTACAGCTTACTGATAAATTCCATCTCAACTTGGGAGGAATTTGTCACCGTTTTTCCCAAGAAATTTTTTCCTATTCACAAAACGGTAAAGCTTAGGAACAGCATTCAGAATTTCAAAATTGTCCCGGGAGAGCCTTTTTGGAAATACTTTGACCGATTTAAAGATCTTTTAATCCAATGTCCTCATCATGGTCTAGAAAAATGGCGATTGTGCCAAGTCATATATGAAGGATTGGACTATTCTTCAAAAACATCTTTAGAATCAATGTGTCAGGGAGATTTTATGAGAAAAAACGCCGATGAAGCTTGGGAATTCCTAGAGAGTCTATCCGAGAAAACAATGCAGTGGGAAAACTGTGATGACAGGGTTTCATCTGTTTCCCAGTCTAAGTCTAGTGGTTTTTCCTTGGAGTCAAACATTGCGTCTGAAGCGAAGATGGCGACGATTATGCGGAGGTTAGAAGCCTTAGAAGTTAAGGAACGAGCTCCGGCTCAAATCAATCACATTTCTGCCCCGGGATGTCATAACTGTCAGTCTCCTACCCACGTTTCAGAGGAATGTCCTCTTCTTGGAAACAACCACGCTTTAGAACAGATAAACGCTGCATTTCAGCGCCCTAGAAATGATCCATTTTCTCCAACCTACAATCCAGGTTGGAGAAATCATCCCAATTTTGCTTGGAACCAAGGAAATTCTCATGGAAATCAAAACTTCATTCCCGCGTCAAACCCGCAATTCCCTAGGGGAAACGCTGTCCCGTTCAATGCACCCAACAAAACACTGTCCCGTTCAACGCACCGAACAATTTTTCTAACCCACCTTTTCCAAACCAACATCCTCATCCTCAACAGCCATCAAATTCCGATCATGACAAACGTTTGAGTGTCTTAGAAAAGGGTTTAGAAGCTATGATCAAAGCTTCTACACAAACTACCAACATGTTGACCCAATCATCCACCACTCTAAATTCATTCATGCAAACCACCGGCCAAGTGCTCAACTCGAACACACAAGCCATAGCCCGGTTAGAAACCCAACTTGGGCAACTAGCCGCTGCCGTGAGTGAGAGAGAAAAAGGAAAATTCCCTAGTCAACCTGTTGCAAACCCTAAAGACACTGGATCCAGTTCCAACAATCCAGCTCAACTGAATGCAATTCACACTCTGAGATCAGGAAAACAAATAGACAATCAAGTTAGAATGCCACCGGATCAAACCCCTTCTCCCATTCAAACCACTCCTTCCGATGAAACAATTCCTTCCGATGACCAAAATGCTGAACTTGAGATTGAGCCTGATCTAGATAGGTATAGGCCCGTTGCCCCCTTTCCAGATAGACTCAAACCTAGGAAAAACTCCCCGCAGGTTGAGAAAATCCTAGAAACGTTTAAACAGGTCAAGATCAACATCCCTCTCCTAGATGCAATCGAACAAATCCCTTCTTATGCAAAGTTCTTGAAGGACTTATGCACTAAGAAAAGAACCACCAATGTCCCCAAGAAAGTCTTCTTAGCTGCCAACCTCAGTGAAATCTTTTCGAAACCAATGCCGTTAAAATACAAGGACCCTGGTTGTCCCACAATTCCATGCGTCATAGGTAACACTCACATTGATAAGGCACTTCTAGACTTGGGAGCCAGCGTCAACCTCCTTCCTTATTCAGTCTATCAACAGCTAGGTGTAGGAGAACTTAAACCGACAAGATGCACTCTACAGTTAGCTGATAGATCTGTAAAAATTCCCAAAGGAGAGGTAGAGGATGTTCTGATCAAAGTTGGAGAGTTCATTTTCCCTGTTGATTTTATTGTCTTGGAAACGCAGCCCGTTTCCAATCTCAAAAGTCAAATCCCCGTCATTCTAGGAAGACCGTTCTTAGCCACCTCAAATGCTTTGATAAACTGTAGAACCGGTCAGATGAAACTATCTTTTGGGAATATGACTGTTGACCTCAATATCTTCAACTTAGGGAGACAGCCTAGTGATCCATCTGATGAACCCATGGAAGTGAATTTCATTCAAGGAATATCCAGTGAACAACAAGAGGGAGAGTGTGAGTCTGATTCAAATGCATCTGATTTAATGATTGAGGAGCTTTCTGATGACGAACTTGAGATAGAACCGCTGGTCAATCATGTTTTTGCTGTTGGCTGGCAACGAGAACCTTTAGAGATAGAACCCCGAGTCCAGCTTCGCCCATCTGTGGAGGAACCCCCTAAGTTAGAGCTCAAACCTCTACCCGAAAATCTAGAGTATGCCTACTTAGGGGAGAACGAGTCTTTACCAGTTATCATTTCTTCTGAGTTGACTACCGGTCAAAAGGAAGCTCTCTTAGCTGTTTTAAGAGAGAATAGGGAAGCCATTGGATGGACCATGGCTGATATCAAAGGGATTAGTCCAACCATTGTTCAACACCGAATCCATTTGATAGATGATGCCAAACCTACTAGAGATGCTCAACGTAGGTTAAACCCAGTGATGAAAGAAGCCGTTAGGAAAGACATTCTGAAATGTCTCGATCATGGGATCATTTATCCCATTTCTGATAGTTCATGGGTGAGTCCAGTCCAAGTTGTTCCAAAGAAATCTGGGATCACCGTGATCCAAAATGAGGCTAATGAGCTGATTCCCACTCGGATCCAAACTGGATGGCGAGTCTGTATTGACTACCGAAAGCTCAACTTAGCCACTAGGAAAGATCACTTCCCTCTTCCTTTCATTGACCAAATGTTAGAGCGTTTAGCAGGACACGAGTTCTACTGTTTCCTGGATGGATATTCAGGTTACAATCAAATCCCTATCGCTCCAGAAGATCAGGAGAAAACCACCTTCACTTGCCCGTATGGAACATTCGCATACCGACGCACAAATGAACCAACATCAACCGTTCCTATTAATGAACATTTTCCAGATGAACAACTCCTAGAAATCCAATCTGTTCCCTGGTTCGCTGACATTGTGAACTACATAGTCATGAACCAGATCCCTTCTCATTGGTCCAAACAGGATAGATCCCGTTTTTTCTCCCAAGTAAAATACTTTTACTGGGATGATCCATATCTGTTCAAATACTGTCCTGACCAGATCTTTAGGAGGTGTGTTCCCATGGAAGAAACTAGGAGTGTTCTATCATTTTGTCATGAGCAAGCCTGTGGGGGCCACTTTGGTCCCAGAAAAACAGCTGAAAAAGTTCTCCAATCTGGGCTGTATTGGCCCACTCTCTTCAAGGATTCATTCGAGTTTTGCAAAACCTGTAACCGCTGTCAGCTTTTAGGAAAGGTCACTAGAAGAAATATGATGCCCCTACAACCCATCTTATCCGTTGAACTTTTTGATCTATGGGGTATCGATTTCATGGGACCATTTCCAAATTCCTTTGGAAATGTGTACATTCTAGTAGCCGTTGAATACATGTCAAAATGGGTTGAGGTGGTAGCTTGCAAAACTAATGACAACAAGGTCGTTGTCAAATTTTTGAAAGAAAACATTTTTGCCCGGTTTGGAGTACCTCGAGCGATCATTAGTGATAACGGTACACATTTCTGTAACCGTTCTTTCGAGGCTTTGATGAGGAAATATTCAATCACACACAAATTATCAACTCCTTATCACCCCCAAACTAGTGGTCAAGTAGAGGTCACAAACAGACAGATCAAACAAATCTTAGAAAAAACAGTTAATCATAACAGAAAAGATTGGTCTGTAAAATTGTGTGATGCTCTGTGGGCATATAGAACAGTTTTTAATGCCAATTTGGGGATGTCACCATACAGACTGGTATTCGATAAAGCTTGTCACCTACCAGTAGAATTGGAACATCGAGCAATGTGGGCGATAAAACAGTTAAATTTTGACTCAGACTCGGCAGGTAAAAACAGATTGCTCCAAATAAATGAGTTGGAAGAAATTCAAAATGATGCATACATAAACTCAAAAATTTACAAAGAGAAAACAAAAAATTTTCATGACAAAACAATTTTACGAAAAAATTTCTCACCAGGACAGAAAGTTTTATTGTACAATTCAAAATTGCATTTTTTTCCGGGAAAATTAAGATCTAGATGGACAGGTCCATTTTTTGTCAAACAAGTTTTCTCACATGGAGCTGTCGAGATAGAAAATCCTAAAAATGGTAATATTTTTAAAATAAATGGTCAACGTCTAAAACCATTTTTAGAATTTTCTACGCTCGGAGAGGAAGAGGTGTTGGTTCTTCATGAACCTTATTATCTGAAAAAAAAAAACTAATTTTTCTTTTGTTTCTTAAAAAAAAAGTTCCTTTGTTTCTTATTAAAAAAAAACATAACAAAAAATTTGAACAAGTAACATAGGTTAAAACAAAAAAAAAATAAAAAAAAAATAATAAAATAATAATTACTTACAATTTTTCCTCTTATTTGATTTCTTCATCCTCATACTAACAGTAATTGCAGATCCTTATCATCATTGTCAACCGAACAACTGTAAGTTCTCTAATTTTATCTGCTTTACTTTGTGCTTCAGCGAATTTGCATTGAGGACAATGCAAAATTTAGGTGTGGGGGTGAGAAATACATATTTTCCTCTTTATTTTACCTTTTTAGTTGCCTTTTTCTTTCTTTTTGTTAAAAAAAATTATAAAAATATTGTCACTTGCCAAATTAATAGAGTTAAGTAATAATTGATCTAATTGATAGATTTTAAATTTTCTAATCCCTAGTTAGTGACATACTCAAGTTCACCTTTTATGATAACTCCAAATAAAATTCTTAAGAAATGAATTTTCAACTAGTATACTTTACTTAAGTCTTACCTTAAATTTTTAATTAAAAATAATGAAATTTTTGCATGCTTAACTTAGAGTTGAAAATATTTTTTTCAAGTTACCTTGATTTACACATTTTTTTCAGACTATATATACTTACACACATATATATATTAAAAAAAAAACTAACCTTATAAAAAAAAGAGTGCGAAAAATGGGCACAAAAAAAAAAAACTCTTAAATTCAAGGTGATTCTATCTTATGAAGCCTAAGTTGACTGAGTAATTAAGCTCAAGGAGTATTTCTATACTTAATGACCTAAGCCCAATTTGGTTGGGATTCATTGGCCCAAAACTCGTTAAATGGTCACTTAGAAAGCCCGTTAAAATAGAAAACAATCACCAAGAATTAGAGAGTGAAAAAAAAATTTATATACATATAACACTAATCATTTCTTTTTTTATATATTGTTGTTTTGTATATATGGTCTTGAAAAACAATTTTTGATCAAGAGACTTGAAAGTTATTTAAAACAAAGAGTTGGCATGTTCTTATTAAAACTTTTTAATTAAATTTCTAAGATTTCACTTGGTTTTGTATTGCTATAATGAAAAAGATTTTCTAGGGGATTTACATTGGAGTTGTATATAAAAACGTTTTCTTGATTATTAATTAGCATCAATTAGAATGTTTAAATATATCAAGGAAAATCTGTTATTTACTGACTTATTTAACTTGGCAAGTTGACCGAATTTTGTGGGTATATTCACTGCAAACCCTCACGAGACTACAACTCATCCACTAGGGTAACCTAGGGGTTTAAAGGCTTATTGTATGCGCTAAATACAACCGCGATTTCTGCAAAAGTGAGTTAGGATTTTCTTTTTATTTTCTTTGCTAGAGGACTAGCAAAAGTTTAGGTGTGGGGGTATTTGATAGTCACATTTTTATTACAATTTTATACCCTCATTATTTATTTTACATGAATAAATATACCATTAATAATTGTTGTTAGCTTAGTTTCCACATAATTGAATGAAAATATAAATAAATATTATTAAATATAAAAACCCCTCAAAATCTCTCTTCTCTATTTTTGTAGCATTTTAGAAGCACAAAGCCAAGAGAACCGGACTGCTGGATTTGGTTGTAGAGGCTTGGAATTTCAAAATTAAAAGTGGACTTGGATACAAATAATTGAAATGAAGTGGGCTTTTATGCATTTACTCAAGATTACAAGACCAGACTCTTTTCTTTGCTGTATTTCATCAATTGGGCCAGTTTCATTGGACTTAGCTTCTAGGCTTTTGATTTTTCAAAAGCAAATGAAAACCAGATTTTCACATCAAATAAGCTCTCATGGACTTGGATGCACGGGCCGGATGTTTGCAAATCAAATGTTGCTGCAGATTGCATTGGGTGGGCCGGCTGCACATTGATTTTAGTTTTGAAAAATCACAAATGAATGGGCCGGCTCTTCATGAATCAAATGACCGGACTTTTGTTGCATTGAGCCGAAAATCATATGTCATTGGACCATGTGTTGCATCCTTGGCTTGATGAAGACCGAACTTGGATTTTCATTTAATTTTGAAAATCAAAATGGACCGGATGTGGACTTTGCTGCAGCAGCTTGATATTCATTTATTTTTGGATTTTTATTTAACTTTGAAAATCAAATAATTCAAAGGTGGAGATTATGCTTGGGACTCAAGACAAATCCAATGGCTCCTATTCATTGAAGATTACTATAAATAGGGGTAGAAGGTGAGGGGTTAGGAGATAGAAAATTTTGTAAACTCCTTTTGGAGAGGAGGGCTACTCTTAATTGAGAAGGCCTTCCAAAAAATTATAACTTTAGTTGCAATTAATAAAAATAATTTTTTCCTCTTTAAATTTGTTCTTTCTCCTCTTTGTGGAATGATAAGGATGGAGATGAAGAGCAATTTGAAGGTTTGCATTTCTTTTCTCTTTTATTTCTTTTTAGTAATTTCTTTATTATTGCTTATTAGTTAGATTTAAATTCATGCTTGTAGTGTAGATTTACTTTCTTATCTTTTTTTTATTTTCTTTTTGCACTTTAATTTGTAGAGTAGATTTATTTTTCTTGCATTTAATTTCTGCAATTTATTTTGTAGTTTAGATTTTTATTTTCTTTGTAATTAGATTTATTTCTTGTTCATAGTTTAGATTTTTCTTTTATTTTTATTTTTGTAATTAGTTCCTTTTCTTCTTACTTTTATTTCTTAAGATGTGAATTTAATTCTTGTAAGAATCTTGGAATTGTATGAAACTAGTCTAATTTCCTTTATATTGTATGAATTATTCTCTTGCATTTAAAATGTTCATGTTTAGGATAATCAACTAGAGAACTAATCGGTAGAAGAAGAATTTGATAATCTATGCTTATCTTAAATGGTTTGATAGGTTATGCTTATGAATTCTAGGATTATTATCATGTTGTTGTTCTTATCATGAATAGTAATTTTAACTTAGATGATAATTTGATAGGTTACACTTTCCTTAAATGGTTTGATAATCTATGCTTAATAAATCTAAGTTGAAATCTCCTCTAAAATTTAATTTATTATCTTTTGCATATATTCACAAAAATCATTCATCACATTCACACTTATTCTTTATTCCTAATTGTCACGCACAAAACATAAGAACCATTTCTAATAATCTCTTAAAATCACCTTCCTCGTGGGATTGATATCTTTTTATACTATAACTTGATAAATTGTGCCCTTACAATTTTGGTACATAATTATGCCGCATCAGTACTCTTTAATTTCCTCGAATGCTTTTTGACATTCTGTATCCCAGACAAAAGATACTCCTTTCTTCATGAGCTTAGAGAAAGGTTGACAGCGTCCTGAGAGATTTGATATAAATCTACGAATATAGGCCAATCTCCCTTGCAAACCCCTGAGCTCTTTGAGATTCTTAGGTGGTGGCATGTCTTGGATAGCACGCACTTTTTCCGGGTCGAGAGAAATTCCCTTGGAGGTAACGATAAATCCCAGGAATTTTCCACTTGATACCCCGGGGAATGATTTTGTCGAGTTCATCTTCAATTGATGTGCTCGCATGATATCGAACATTGTCTTCAAGTCTGTAAGATGATCACCTTTGTGTTGGCTTTTTACTGCTATATCGTCAACATAACACTCAATCTTCTTACGTAGGTGCTCGTGGAAGATGACATTCATTGCACGTTGATAAGTTGCACCCGCGTTTTTCAGGCCGAATGGCATCACTGTGTAGCAATACACACCCAGTGGTGTCCTAAAAGCCGTATGTTTCTCGTCGTCTGGGTGCATCTTCATCTGATTATACCCGAAAAACCCGTCCATGAAAGACATCCTTTCATATCCACAGGTGTTATCGATCATGACGTCGGTGATAGGAAGCGGAAACTCATCTTTTGGACAAGCTGCATTAAGGTCACGGAAGTCAATGCATATCCGGACTTTACCGTTCTTCTTGGGCACTGGGACGATGTTAGCCACCCAGTCGGGGTGTTGCTCTTCCCTAACGAAACCCGAATCTATGAGCTTTTTAACTTCTGACTCAATTGATTCCATGATCTCTGGACGAAACCGACGTTGCTGTTGTTTAACAGGTTTGGCATCCGGATCGATGTTGAGACGATGCATGGCCACTTTTGGGTCAAGACCAGGCATGTCTTCATAATTCCAAGCAAAGACATCTATATATTCTCGGATGAGAGATATAAGATCTTCTTTTTCGGATGATGACAAGTCTTCAGCTATGAAGATAGGCTTGGGGCTAGATTCATCTCCCATGTTAACCTGGATCACTTTATCTTCAGTGGGTGGTTCACGTTGTTCAAAGCACATATCCCATAAGATGTTGAGGCGTTTAATCCAAGGGTCGTCGGTTGATTCGATTAATTCTTCATTACCCTCTGCGTCCTCGTCTGGATGACCAGTTGAAACCATGTTCACAGTTAGGCTTTTGAAGAAAGGCCCAACACTGACGTCGGACTCATATGAAGATGTTCCAGATGAATGATCATGACGCAGGTAGTTACTGATTTCATTTTCCGAGGCTGACAGAGTCGTGACATAACCTACGCCTCTTCCGGTTTTTTGATAGTAGTCCGGAGGTTTTCCTTCGAGAGTGAGAGACATCCGAATTGGTGTTCGCCTTCCTCTCCCGAAGTTTAAGCCCTGCTTTTCATTAAAGTTATATCCCATTCTTTTCATTAAATGTATAGCATTGGGTTCATGGTAATGAAATTGAGGGACACCATCATCTTCTTCCGAGCTTCCACGTCGGAGTGGTGTGGGTTTAACTTTACCAAGACGGATTGGCTTTTTCCCTTTCTTTTTAGACGGGACTTCGAAGAAAGCCTTTTGTGCATCTTCTACTTCTTCATCGGAGATGAAGGATGACTTAATTGGCAATGTGAGGCATGCTTCTGCACGCAATATATGCCATGAGCTGGTACCTGTATTATGATTATTCTCTATTTGTCCAACTTTAAAAGATTCATCCGACAAGTACGCCAAAATAAAATCTTCATTAATGCATCACTCGCCCTCACTCGGTACATTATTATTGTTCTCGACTGGACCAATTACATTAAAGTTCAGCTCCCATGGGCAGTTCCCTTCCGGGTCTGGTTCGACATCTGCCTCATTACCACTGTCGACGTCTTCTTCCTCTTGCGACTCTGAGTAGAAGACTGAATCGGTGTGGAAGTTTTCCACTCCCTTGAAAGGATATTTCTCCGCAATCAGGGTTCGAACTTCGTCTTCATCATTGACATATTTCATGACTTGATGCAATGTGGATGGGACAACGTGATTTGCATGAATCCATGGTCGTCCTAATAACAGATTGTAGGACGTGTCCACATCTATAATGTAACAAGCCACTTCGGATCTGAGATCTCCGATTTGACATCTGAGCTTAATCTTTCCCGAATCCGAAGATGGTGGTTTGGGTAGCATGTAATCGATGTAAGGGAATACCTAAAACTTGCATGACTCTGTATGGCATGATGCTAAGTGCCGAGCCTGGGTCGACCTGAACGCGGCTGATTTCTGATGACCCGATATATCCTGTGTAATACAGAGGTCTGTCATGTTTATGTTTCACTTGCATATCTTCCTGAGTGAATGATATGCAGGGCAGGCTTCTGACTGATTGTAAACACTGCAGACAGGATTGATCTTCCGACGCTTCGGGAATTGGAGTAACTTGGGTAATGAAGCTCTCCGTGTTCTTCAAAGCTTCAATCAGAGCTTCTCTTGTGGCTTTGGACAACTTCAGGAGCTCGTAAAGGGTGATACTGGCTGGTATGTTGGCCAACTGTGCCATCACATTAAATTGGTAAGGGGCATTTGTTTCGCCAAGATCTTGGTGAATATTTTTGTTGAACCAGAGCTCTTTTTTCTTCCCTTTATCAACCGGCTTTTTTGGCACAGAACCCCCAGCGTCTTGGGGCTGTTCTTCAGTTTCTTGAGCGTTCTGGTCATAATTCCTCAAATAAGTTTTCCCCGACCGAGTACCGGGGTTACCTTCTGGGTATGCCGCTAGGACGATCCTCTCTTCTTCTGAGTCGGTGAGAGGTTTGAGATGGTCATTATTCTCATTAACAGAGGGGCTAATCATGTTGGATGACTTAGCCTTGCCTCTTTTCTGCTTGAACGAGGTGTTTGTCCATTGCTGATCTTCAAGTAGGTCAGGATGGACCCACATAATTTCTCCCTTTGGAATAGTCAGGGGTACCAACCCCCTGCCCTTCTGGTTATGTAAGTCGGTGTTTTTCAAGTGCATCTCCCCTTTATGGATGGGAATAACACCATTTGCAGCAGCTACAGGGGGGAAATCACCGAACTGGACCGCAATCAGGTTAGTGGTTACGGTCTTTTGTTCCGGCTTCAGAGTAAGTACGTTAGCGTTCACCAAATTTTGCAAGATGTCTTTGAAGACACAGCACTTTCTAGTAGGATGTCCCAAGAACCTATGATAGCGACAGTAATTGGGATCATCTACTTTGCCTGCTTCATCTGGTTTTCTGATTTCAGGGAGCTGCAATTTATTATTCTTCCGAAGTAGTTGGAACAGAGTGTCCACATGCTCTTCTTTGAACGAATACTGCTTGGGCGCTCTTTGCTGATTAGGTGTCTTGCCTTGCTTAGTAGTCGGTGGTACTTACGTGTAGTCAGCTGCTAAAGTCTCTTTTCCCTTAGACCGCTGGGCATTGTTCTGATTGCGTTGCTGTTGCGGCTTGGGTTGTGGCTCTTCTTCAGCTTTGATCCGAGCTACAATCTCTTTAGCTTGCTCTCCTTGCGATACCAGTTGTCTCCAGGAGCGACATTCTGTTACCCCCATCTGAGCAAGGAGCTGGGTCTGCAAGTTGTGCCTGCAAGTTTCAACCAAGGTTGATTGAGTCATACCTGAGGGGCATCGCAATGCCATGCTGCGGAATCTTTCAACATAGGTCTTGATAGATTCTCCCTTTTTCTGCTTAGTGGCGAGAAGAGTCAGGACTGAGACCTCTGTGTCGTCCAGTTTCATAAACCATTCAAAGGCGACACCTTTGAGGGTACCGATGAATAGCCGGGTCAGAATGGCGTCGTTTGACACTACAGCTCCAGTCTGAGACTTGAAGTAGTAGATGTGCTGATTTGGCGATCCTGTGCCATCGAACGGTTGTAAGGTCGGGGCCTTAAACTTTGGCGGATAGGGAGCTGTATCCCATTCTGCAGGGTAAGGTCGCATCACTCCTTCCTCGCGAAGTTCGCTTCTGTTGGCCATTGCATTAAGGCGGGCTTCTAGCTCATCTACTTTGGTTGACTGAGGATATAGCTCTTTTTCCACCTCCTTCTCGCCTTCAGAAGAGGATCCCAAGTTGTGAGTCTCACGATCTGGATGTTCGCGTACTTTTTGCTTTCCCTTTGATGTTGTCTTCCGGGAAGATTCAGGTTTTTGGCCTTTTTCTGCCAGAACCTGGGCCAACATGTCCTTTAATTGGAGAAGTGTCTCCTGTTGCGCCTGGAGCATGACATGATGTTCGTCCACCCTTTTGGCTATGTCTTCGGGGTTTCCCGTCATGTAAACAGAAACTTTTTGTGCTCCAACAGAGCTTGAAGATTGAGATTCAGCTATTGCCGAATGTTCATCACTCGTCGTAATCCCTTTGGCTAACTTTTGATAATTAACCGGTCGTATAGCTTCGGTCCGTGACCGAGTATGCCGATACACCCCTTCGAACTCGTCACAAATTTCTCGAACAGTCGGGGAATGGCTCCTTTCTGATTCATCGGAACTAGGATACGAGATCTTCCCTCTGCCGGTTATGTTGATAGTAACCTGAGGATACTCGGCTTCAGAATCTTTCTTCTTATGATGGCGTCGTTTCTTGGTAGGTCTGACGACATCCGCCAATCTGTCGAACACCGATTGTCGGGGTTCAGGTGCGCAACATTGGCACTCGGAGAGGACTGCTGAAATAATCCTCTCACAATGGCAGGACTGATTCGCCTGCTGCATTGGTTTTCTTCTAGAGAGTAAATCTCGCAAGTCGGGGCTTTGAGATTGATTCTTCATCGGAGATAGGACCCTCTGTTTTTGAGGGGGCGAGACTGGTTCTTGGTGGACGTGAATCTTGAGTCCACTTCGATTCTTTTTAACTTGGCGGACCACATCGTATTCGGGAAGCGAAGTGCGAGGGTCGCGTTGTGATTTATAAACACCAGGCCTTGGCCTGCGTTCAGTCGATGAAACAGACCCCTTAAGGTCTTGTTTTGTTTGGACGCACTCATGATGCGTCTGTTTCCCCTTAGCAGGGCTGTGTTTTGATTGGACAACGCACCACTGGGGGTCGCTTTTAAGTTGAATCACCCGAGGTTCATAATTGGATTCGTTACCTCGAAGTGTGCGTTCGGGAGTATGAACGCAATGCTTGGGCAGAGCTTCGGAAATGCAATCCTTGCGTTGGATCAAGGATTGATTTTCTCGGAGATGTGCTCGTCGGATGGATCTTCTCCGTCTTCGAGCGGCGTTTTTCTTGGCTTGTTTCAAAGCTTTAGCAGCAGCGTCGTCGGCGTTGATCGTGCCTTTCTCTGTCATAGGCCTTCTGCAACCCAGTACACGCCGTGTCGAAACGGACGTGGGATCTTCAGATTGCAGAGCAAGTTTGAGGCTTTGGCCAAAGGAGAGGGCTTTCTTTGGCATCTCGGCAGTAATTAAAACCTCTTTAGAGTTCTGACAGGCATCTCGCCTAACCTTGGGGCTAAGCGATCCATAGGAAAGAGCCTCCTCGTACTTGGCTTGATCAAACTCCACAACAAGAGTTTCGACGGTCGTTCCAGTGAGGTGAACGTCGGATTGCACCACCACTTCTTCGTCAGAGAAGCTAGTCCCCAGCAGAGTCGCCATCTTTTGTTTGTCGGAAATTTTGCAATAAGAAAATGAATGAAAGAATTGCGTTTGACTTTATTCTCTCTAACTGTTTAGAAAAAGAATGATTACAATCCTGATTACAAAAGAGAAGAGAATGGTCTGGATTCTCTCCTTTGTTTAATTCTGGGTTCCTCACGGTGGCGATGAGATGCCTCCCTCGAATGCTCGCGTCGAGTTTGCTTCTCGTTGACGATCCGAATATCTATGCTCACTGGAACAACGATCTTGCCTGGTTGATAACTCTTGACGAATTTTGTGATTCAGGACGAGTAACAAACTCTGATAAAAAGAGTTTTTTGAACCGAAAATGATTCGGTTAATAAGCTAAGTAACTAACGTCTGGATCCCTCAATGGATGTTGATTCCCCAGACTATATAAAGAGTTAATTCTCCAACTCTCTCTCTAAGATCCTCTCCAGAAAATCTGGTCTCCGATGATATCTCGTCCCTCGATCTGATTATCAAAAATCCGATCTTAGCAATCCAAAAAAGAGCTCCCAACTGTTGAGTTTGTTGATATTTATAGGGGGATTAGGGGTGTAACTGCCCCCATAATCCGCGCCTAAATGGGGGTTTAGTTACCCCATTAGTCGGGTGTAACAACCCACTAAAGCCACTCCTCAAATCGTGGGTGAAGAACAGCTTCGAAGTTGTTACGATCACGTTTGAATGAGTCAGAACCTTGACCTGCGTTCTGGCGGTGATTGAGCTGCGTTTGGCAGTGATGGATGAGCTGCGTTGGCAACGGTTGATAAGCTGCGTTGGGCAGCGATGGTTGATAAGCTGCGTTCGAGCTGTGCTTGGCAGCGATTGGAGCTGCGTTCGAGCTGTGCTTGGCAGCGATTGGAGCTGCGTTCGAGATGTGCTTGGCAGCGATTGGAGCTGCGTGATGAGCTGCGTTGGGCAGCGATGGAGCTGCGTTGGGCAGCGGTTGATGAGCTGCGTTGGACAGCGATGGAGCTGCGTTGGGCAGCGCTTGGCAGCGATTAGAGCTGCGTTCGAGCTGTTTGTTGAAGCTGCGTTCAGGTTTCTCTGTCTTTATATATGGATGACACCAATGACCAGTAAAGGAGGTCTTATTCAGGCCATTTGTGACAATTGAGGCATCTCAATAACGCTCTATCAACTGCAGGTCATGATCTCCACTGAGATTTCTTTGCATGATTTAACCATGTGCTCCTCGGTGTGTCGAATATCAGTACACTGCTCATCAACACCTCTAATAGTTGCCAATATTAGTCATGTTGTTGTCGCAGCCATCAAGATCAATCATCTCACATAAGCAGCTGTATCTTTGTTTGCAGCGGTTGAAGCTGCGTAGGTAATCAAATTGGTGTTGTGTCTTGAAGATAGTACGTAGGGAGGACTTCCACGTCTTGGTTTGAAGAGATCGTCGATTTGTAATCTCTTTCTGTCAGAGTGTTGCTAAAGATAACCTTCTGGAAGTCGTCAAATTGTAACTTCCATCATCAGTGTTTGATGGGGAATCAGCTATCTTTTTTTTTAGACAGCCTACACTAAAATCCATGCCTTACACGCGCGGGGAATTTTATCCCGAAGCCTAAGTAGGAATAAGTCAACGGCTAACACGCATTGCCGGTTTAGTCTTTCACCGATTGAAGAAGACACCAGGATTCAAATTTAGGGACTTTTATCCTGAAGCCTAAGTAGGGATAAGTCAGCGCCTAACACGCATTGTCGGTTAGTCTTTGACCGTAAAAAGGACAAAAGCTCACATATTTAACATTATGGTAGGTTGTTATTAATAACACCATAATCCGTGTTTTACACGCTCGGGGAATTTTATCCTGAATCCTAAGCAGGGATAAGTCAACGCCTAACACGCGTTGCCGGTTTAGTCTTTCACCGATTGAAGAAGACACCAGAATCCATGTCTGGGGACTTTTATCCCGAAGCCTAAGTAGGGATCAGTTAGCGCCTAACACACGTTACTCGGTAGTCTATTCCCGTAAAAAAGTTGAAGTTTACGTATTCAATATCGTAGCACTAAGAGAGTTAACTCTCTTAGCACAACGTCACATGCGAAACGGACTTAAAACAATCCGCATGCAAGCCCAATTCAAACGGTAATTGGTAAAGACACATCAAATCCGTTGAAGGCTGAAGATTTGCCAAAAATTCTAAGTCTACGTCTGATACACGTCGCTGTTTAGTCTTTTCACAGAAGAAAGACGAAGTCTATGTATTCAATATCGTAGCATTAAAAGAGTTAACTCTTTTAGCACAACGTTACGTGCAGAACAGATTTAAACAATCTGTATGCTAGCCCGACTCAAACGGTAGTCGGTAAAGGCTAATCAAACCCGTTGATGGCTGAGAATTTGCCAAAAATTCTATAAATACGAGTCATTGATGCATCAACTTCATTGGTTGGTCTCGTGACTTGAGCATCCAACAACTTCAGGATGAGATTCATAACTGCAGATGAATCAACTCCAACAGTTGGTCTTGCAGCCCTAACATTTAGGACCGTCACGCTCCAACACCTTAAGAGCTTAGACTGTGTAGACTCCAGCAAAGGTTAACGCCGGTCAACACATCGATAATTTCGTCAAAATAAGGCAAAGGATGATTCCAGGGAGTTCAATCGCATTCAGATATGAATTTCTGACAAAGATGATCAGTTTAAAGTTAATTCAATGACACGAGCTAGATTTAGAAACTTACGCATCAACTTCAGTTCAAGACTTCGACAATGGTCAGACGATAAACGCAGTGTCGGAAGAACTTCATCTATTTGAAAAAACACTAAATAGACTGAAGGCTGAAGAAGTTAAGAATTGAAGCAGTTCACAGGTCCCTCTACGAGATTGAGGAAATGGGCCTATCTTATCCAAAGCCGTCCAGACTCTTCTATAAAAGAATGCGTCTGAAATACTTTGGAGAGGGTATCTGTAGGCGTCTAAAAATGTCTATAGGTGTCTGTACATAGCTCGAGACGGAGAGAAGATGATGAACGTCGTTATCCGAGTCTAAGAGGATTATCTGACGCCAACAAGTGCATGAAGCAAGACGGCGAACCAAGTGGCCTGCGCGCTAAACAGTCAGCTCGCTCGTGTTAATCAGCTCACGCGCGTCGGTCAACACGCGTGTGTCAATCAGCTCGCACGTGTCGGTCAACCCACACCCATCAGTCAACGTGCGCACGTCAATCAACAAGCGCATGTCAATCAGCTCGTGCGTGTTAATCAGCTCGCGCGCTTCGGTCAGCTCTAAGTGTCCGAACGCACTCAACAATCAGCCCGCACGCGTCGGTCAGCTCGCGTGCGTCAATCCGCTCACGTACGTCAATCAGCTCACGCGCATCAGTCAACACACGCGCATCAATCAACTCGCGCGTGTCAGTCAGCTCGCGCGTGTCAATCAACTCGCGCACGTCGGTCAACTCGCGCAGAGCGTACAAGTCAACATGACGGGCGAGTAAAGGAAATGACATAAAATACAAGACCTGGAAAGCGGAAAAACACAAAAAAGTTCAACTGAGGCAGGCTAACCCACCCGCGCCCCCAGCGGGTCGCCGCGGCCAGTCGTGCTGTTTCGACCTCCGGACGCATTTTCGACGGTTTTGATCGGTTTTCTCAGGTTTTATATGTTCCAGGGGTTCCCAACTGACTTGATATCATCTACAAACGTGGTTAGGCCGTGATTAACTGAAGATAAGATTAAATCATCCATTCTTATCCGAAAACCCTCTAACCGAAGCCTATAAATACAGGCCTAGGGGCTCATTTCACAGGGGGGATTATTTATCAAGAGGGCGAGGTACTGTCGGATCGAGGAGTCAAGGGAGCACGAATTTCAGAGGAGGCTAACTAATCTCGGTGAAGTTCTTCAGCATAAAGAGGGAGAGTTCAAGAGATCTGAAGTCCCGTCCGTCCGTTCCTCGAGATTAGGCTTGGTCTTAATCTTGAGAAGAGCTACTGATTTCGCTTGGTCGATTTTAGAGCTTCAAGCGAAAACTTCCTTGGTGTAGTAGGAGCTTTGTCAATTTTCTGTCAACCGGATCTGATCCGTAGACGGTCCACGGATATCGACATCCCCGGCACAGACAAAGATCCCATGCAAAGCAATAGGCGATAAACATCTGTTGCGTGTTGTTTGAAAGAGAGTTGTAATCTATTTTCATTGTATTGAAAGTCTTATAAAAAGACTAGCTTTGTTTTGAATTTATAGTAACGCCCGAAGTTGTAATGAATTCAGCAATGAAAACAATTTTCTACCCAAATAGTAAGAAACTGTGGAAACTTTATGAAATGTTTTTATAAACGTTATAAAACATGAATGTAATGTAAACAAGATTAATAAGTTTTTATAAACGTTATAAAACATGAATGTAATGTAAACAAGATTAATAAACCAATATTGCATTGTTTTCTCAAATAAACTCATTTTGTAATAAAAATCAAAATTGTGTGTGTATATATGTATTGAGCTTGAAATAAATTCACACAATATATGTTACAAAACTACTAATATACCTAAGTGATTATGCACACAACTTGATCTTGAATCTTTAACTATGATATGAATGGCTTTTCATCATATATAGATATCCCGAAAAAAAATAAACAAACGACAACCACTAGGAAACAAATTAGATATAAATTGTTGGGCAAATCATCATCAAAACAAAAGGGCCAACAGTAGGGTTTCCCAGTGGTTTCTTTAAAGGTAGACTTATCCGCACAATAATGACATGGGCCTAAAAGTATGGGCGAAGTCTCCTTACAGTGGTGATAAGGGCAAAGGCAGCCTTCTTTATAAGGAGGTAGTTGAGCTCCCTGCTTTGAGAGTCTGGCTCACATAGTAGACGGGCTTCTGAATATTTTCCTCTTCCCGAACAAGGACAGAGTTGACTGCTTCGGAGGAAACGAGATGTATAGATACAATGTCTCTCCTCCTATAGGCTAACTTAGCAGTGGCTTAGTACTCAAATAGGCTTTAAGATCCTGAAATGCTGCACTGCATTTAGCCGTCCACGTCATGCTTTCCTTCAAGCTCTTTCTCCTCCGCCATCTCTAAAAAAGGGTGGGAGCAGCCTCCTGTTCGGCCTCAGCCTCCATTGGAGGGATGTCACGGTGAAGACGCTTTTTGGCCTAGCAGACGACCCCGTAGGGATCATCTGCAAGAACAGTAGGTGTCGGCACCGCCTCTGCTACCCCTATGATGAGAGTTGAGGTTTTATCATAATCTTCATCGGTGAAAGGCTCATTCGACACCCCGGTGACCCACAGGACTGATTTGTCGAGCAGGTCCTCGAACCGACGAGAGCCAGCATATGCCTTGACCATGTCGAGCTTGACCCTCTCATCGGCAGATAGCACACCCCCAAGAGCATATTTCTCTTTATTTCGGGCCAATTCGAGCAGCCCAACTCTAGGTCGTCCCCCTTGTGAGAATCAGGTAGGTTGGAGATGAGCTTGAACTTCCCCACCATCTGAAAATGGAAATAAGGAACTTTTTGAGTCACCTTCACAGCCACCAAACGTCCGAAGACTTTCAAAGAAGGTCTGATCCCTAACTAGTGGCAGATCACCATGAACCCCACTAAAACCGAACGTGTCAATGGTATTAGTGGTATGAAATTGTTAGGAGAATATGTTCATGTCAAGTGCGATATAGTAATGAACTTGTGTGTATTTTTCGTTATGCAGAAATTACTGTTATCTTTTTATGAGATCAAATCCTAGAAAAAAAAATAAAAAATAAAAGAAATAAAAAACTTAAAAATAAAAAATAATAAAATAAAATAAAATGGCTATTCATTTCTTATAGTAAATTGGAACTATATATGCTACTCCTAGGATATATAGTAAATTTGAACCCACTTGTAAAAGCTGATCAGATGTTCCAATGGTAGTGCAATGGTGTTTCGGACTCATTTAGAGTTTAAAGAGTAACATATACATATTAATATATACCATGAGAAATAAATCTGATGCATCTCAAAATTTACCTCATTTCAAAACCGTTGTTGAAAAACATTTCAAGACCTCTAATGAGGATTTGGATGCTAGAAGTTGGATGTGGGAGAGACCCATAATACTGTGATGCACCATTTGTATCGCTCTTCATTAGTTTCTTATGCATTTCTGAAATGAAAGATGTAATGTTAGTTTACATAAAAGAAAAAAAGGAATAAAGAACAAATCTTTGACTCGTGAAGGAAAAAGTGAGAAAATATGAGCTTTTATACATAATGTCTACAAGCTTGACCTGAAAATTAATTTAAAAACAATAAAATTCTTGCACTTCAATATCTGAAATAGGAGAATAAGTGATTAAGAAAATGACTCTCTATCACTGATTTGGAAAAGCTTCTCAGTACTTCGAATCTAATTACCCTTGTGTAACTTGCTTGGTTGAAGAATCCCCTGCACAGGTTATTTATAGCCTCTTCGCTAACCTACCCTTTGTAGTCACCTCCTTTTACAACATGGATGCCAATGTCGGGTTCTTGGCCTGAATTGGTGATGGTTCTTGATTATCCCCAAAATCCTCTGAGTAAGAGGTTGAAGCAATTGCAGATTCTCATAACACTGCCTCATTGTGCTCTTGGACTTCTGCAAGTTTAGCTCGCTTCATTGCATCAACAACCTCTCTATCCCTTTCCCTCAAATTCTTCACTGCCTGTTTAGATCACATCACCCAAATCAAGAAATTCACCGCTTGCATCAAAAGAGTCCTCTCCTTGACATTCACTAGGAGTCTCCTCCTTTTGTTCTATTAGGTTTCCTTCAGAATCTCGAGGAACTATAGGCCCATGAAAAGGGAACGTAAGCCACCTTCTCTCAGAGAAGCAAGGCTAGGTGAATCTCTGTGATGCTCTCTTCCTTTATATAATGTGCAATGTAGTTTAAGCTCCGCAATCTTTTCTGCAGGGATGCAAGCATCTTGATTCAAGCCCCAGTCATCCAAAGACAACCTCCACTCAATCACCGGAGCTTCAGCAATAAGCTCGGACTCCAGAGATGTCAAGCAACATCCACATTCTTCCCCCTGCCCTTTGCCTTTATTCAAATTATGGACCCTATAAGCTTGGATTTTTCCCTCCTCCCACAAATCCTCCTCTTCTTCTGCCCTCCAACCTGGGTCCCATCGAAAACACACTCTACTTTCATCACACTTCATCTTAACTAGTCGAATAGGAGTCCTAGCATCAATGAACTCCTTCAAAGTTACATCCTTAAAGCTTTTTACCAACATTCGCATCAACCCTAATGAGCACAGACATCCAGTTATGCACACTCACCAAATGCTTCCAAACAACAAACTGGTAAAGCTCCCTAATTGCATCGGCAAGCGCCCTATTCTCTCTATTATCCATCACTCTCTTCTCCTCCTTCAACAATCTCTCATGCCATTTCATCGAAACAAACTCCCCCTCCCCCTTCTCTCCTCCGTCATCATATCATCTCTAACACTGATAGCCTCCAAACACTGATCCATTTCATCAACACTAGGCTGTATTTCCAATCTAATTCTGGGAAAATTAATTCTCTGATCTCATCGAACTTACTGATCAAGATCAACTACGATCTGACCTCTCTCTATACCCGTCGCCTCATCTACTGCTGCTACCGATAGGGGAACAGGAGCCTGAGCGTATTGTTGAGGTAATCAAACCCTAGCTTGATCCCTCAATAGTGAACCCCCAAACTCAGTGGGTCAACTTCTAGAGAATCTCAACAGGTTTGGCGACAGTTAGGGTTAGGACGAGGGGAGAGCGGTGTTGGATTATTTAATGATCTAGACATGAATAATTGAACTAGAAATTCAGATTAAAGTTACCGTTCACCGTCGAAAATAATGGAAGTCTTCTCCTCTCTCCTCCCGTAGCCAACGATGGGTATTTGGTCTCTTTTCTGCGTACGGTTGAGAGGAGGGACTCCCACCCTTATATAGATATTTATGATTAACCCTACCCATCATGATTTAATTACAACCGTGGGATTACACTCCGATCAATCCTATCCTTTAGATATTCAAGATAACCACCCAACTTGATAAACATGAAACTGTCTAACCAGGCCATGTGGTTAGCATCTTGATCCTAACTTGAATTAATGGTAACTTTAAATCAAATCCAAAAACGAGTAGGTTGGGCCACACGAGTTCATTGGATTAATCAAACCCAACAAGCGGAAGAGCTTGGAGCGAATGAAGAGCTAGTTGGTGATGAGGAGGGAGAGATGTCGGACCCGGAAGTGGGGTAGCCGGAGGTTGGTCGTTAGGGAGGCTGCGGCGGAGGAGCGGGGGGCGGCTTTGATATTTTAGAGTTGGGTTCTTGATTAAAAGTTGAGTTTCTTGTACAATTTGAAGTTGATTTTTGCATTGACTAGAATTTGAGTACTTTTTGTTGGACAAGTGAAATAACGTATTAAAAAGTAAATCAGACAATTACTCTTAATTAACAATTTAATTACTATTTTTATGAATTATTTATTAGTACTACTAAATAATTATTAGTTATAATTATAGATGGGTAGGATTAGTATTATACATATTGCTATAACACCTTCCTATTCTTCTTGCTTAGTTGTGTTTAAGTTTTATTAAATATGTATATAAGAAATGTATTTATTTTTTAATAATAGAACTAATATTTTGATAAAATGTTAAATTAGCATTAAATCATTACGGATGCAACGACAAAAGCCAAAATATATACTAGAGACATCTATATTTATATCTATATCTATACTACATATAAAAGAGAACTGCCTTGTCAAAACTTTTAATCTCCCTTTTTTCACTTTTAAGTTTGATAATTCTCAAATATGTCATTAGTTGTAATTAATCAATGAAAAATCATATATAACTTCTAATTAATAATGCATTACGTGACTTTTCCAAAACCTTTGTTGCATTATTATTTTATTATCTAATTATGTTGTTTAATAGATTATTTGAAACTTATCCTAATTTATCTTCACATAATAATTAAAATTCTAGATAAATTAAGAATAATAAAAATTCTTTAAGTTTTTGCCTTATGCCTTTAGGGTTCATCTCTTATGGAGGAGTATTTGTTACCTTTCATCTTATTAGCCTTTTAAAAGTATGATAATAGTATGAAAAACAATTTGTATTTATTGTAATTGTAGTAGTAATAACAGTATAATGATTTAAATAGTATTTTTTAAGTTAATAAATAAAAAACACTATAATTTAATAATTATACAATTTAGTAAATTATTTACTAATAGTGTAATAAAATAATTATTAAATTAAAATGTAGTTAGTAATAGTATTATAATTATTCTATGTATAATATAATTATATTAAAAATAAAATAAATTATTTAATATATTATAATTATTTTAATAAATTATGAATAAATTATAATAATAATATAAAATAAAATAATTAATTATACGGTTCTTTATACATTATTTTATCATACAATTTATTCATTTAAATAAAATTATAATTGCTTAGAATTTATATTGCTATACAACTTATTTCATTATTTTGTACCTAACAAAAAAAATTAAAAAACATAAAACAAAATAAATATGCTCTTGTGCAAAGCACGTGCACTATACTAGTTAATAAAAAAAAAATTTATAGTTAGAATGCAAAATGAGCATTATATTTAGTTGACATTGGAACACTAGATAAAAATTGCAGCAAATAGAACACCTGAACTTTAATGGGATATCCTCTACCCTTAACTTGAAAGATCAGCAGTAGCAAATTCCATATAGTTATGGAATTTCTCAATCCCATGGCCATGGATCCCTAGTGAAAATGGAGTTGGAAAAGAAATAAGATGGTCCAGAAATTAGAGATTTCGAAAGAAAATATTATTTTCAAGGAGAAGGGAAAACGTTGAAGAAATGCTACATGATAAAAAGTTATGAAAATATCTACATTTTGAATGTCAATTAAAATTTAACTATCAGAAATGCTACATGATAAAAAAAATATGAAAATATCCACATTTTGAATGCCTATTAAAATTTAACTATCAGTCCCCCATATCTTTTATTTTGAAATTAGACCCCAAAATCTCCATTTTTTTGAAATTAGTATGTAAATCTATAAGTATTATGAAATTAGTCCCCTGAATCTTTATATTTTGAAATTAGCCTCCAAATATGTTACTTGTTTTGAAGTTCACTAGTCTATTTGATTACCACCTGTTTGAAGATTTGGGGGGCTAATTTCACAATATGAAGGTTTAGGGCCCAAGCTAATACACTTAAAATTATGGGGACTAATTCAAGTTATGATGATTAGGGGGATAATTTCTAAATATGAAAGATATGGGGGACAAACGTCAAAAATAACCATGACTATTTTTCATTTTTAACATCGCTTAGGGAGATTAAGTGGAAAAATCAAAACAATTAGATCCCATTAAGCAAAGGGTTAAGGAATAGAGATTTAGGAGAAGGATTAATGTAGTTAACCCATCGGATAACATGAAGGACTAAATTATTAACTCGTTAAATAAGTTTTAACTCATTAAACAAGATTTACTTTAGCCCTTGTGATAATTTTTAGTGTTTGGGAATAACGAGGATTTTGATTATTTCCTTTATAAATAGAGGGGTTTAACTCTTAATCCTTCTAAATAGGAGCATTAGTAAACCCCCTCATTTTGAGGAGTTAACTCATTTTAATCCCTCTAAAAACGTTAACCCCTCCTCCTCACCCTCTTTCTTCTTCGTAATATTTTTTATTTCCTGCAAAACATCAAAATCTTTTGTAGCCCTTCTCACCCTCTCGTGTTGGGAATATAGTAGGGGAGCTTAAAGAGATGTTTTGTCAGAAGAAGGAAAAAGTAAGAAAGCAAAAGCTAAGTACAAATTATAAGCACAACCTAAGAGCTAAAATAAATAATATATGTGCGCAAACTAGAAGAATCCAAAATGAGGCATGGGTTTTGAAACTATAAATTGGAGTTCTTTTAAGGACATGCTTTATGGCTTAGGTTTTCCTAAAAAGATGGTTTCTTGGATCATGACTTGCATCTCATCTCCAAAATTTTCTATCTCTCTCTCTCTCTCAATGGCATGCTCTATGGTTATTTTAATGGTGAGAGAGGCCTTAGACAAAGTGACCCTCTCTCCTCTTATCCATTTGTCTTAAGCATGTAATATCTTTTTAGAATGCTTTCTAGGTTTAAACATGACAAAATTTTCAAATATTATCCAAAATGTGGCAGGATAACAATTAATCACCTAATTTTTGCGGATGATCTATTGCTTTTTGGGAGTGGTGATCTATACTTTACACAAAAGCTTTATCGCTGTATACAAAACTTTACTTCAGCGTCAAGGCTAGAAGCCAATCCTGCCAAGTACTCTATCTTCTATAGAGGTATTGATACTTCTGTTAAAGCTTCGATTAGTACTACCTTGGGATTTTCTGAAGGGTGTTTGCCAATTAAATACCTTGGAGTACCACTAATATGTAGGAGATTATCTTACATTGATTGCAGTCCTTTCCATATTAAAATTTGTCTGCAGGTGCAGAACAATATGAAGCATAGGAAGTTATAATATGCGCTGGTGGATTACAAATCATAATAGTGTTATATCTTGGGAGTGCAAATCTATTGGACCAAAAATTATGTTTTACCAAAAAAATTCTTGGAAAAAATGGATGAGCTATGTAGGAGTTTTTTATGGTGCCAAACTGATGATGCTTGCAAAGCTCCTTAAGTTGTTTGGGACAGAGTTTGCATGAGCAAATATCATGGACGACTTGGCACTACTTAGTGCCAACATGGAACATTGTAGTATCTCTTGATACGAGTCGCCGTGCGAGCACCCTTGATCACGGAATTATCAAGAGTGGGTTGTGAAGAAAATAACAAAAGAACACACAAATAATTAATTTGGGCGAAGGAAAATACCTTCTCTAGATTATGAGAAATAATAGAATACAAATCTCTCTCTCACAATCTCTCTAGATCAAAGAACAACCTCTATGATCTCGTTCTCTATTACAATTTGATGATCTAACCCTAAAAGGAACATGTTTGATATATCAACACACAATCCTAAAGCAAACAGGAAACCAAATCATCAGCCCACCTGTATCGTTGTCGACCGCGACGGTCGACCGTGCAGGTATCGCGGTCGACCACGGCGGTCGACCGAACCAGCAGAATAGTTACAGTCATGGCGCGGTCGACCGCGGTGGTCGACCAAATCTCCTCGCGATCGACCGTGGCGGTCGACCGAATCCAACTCCAGAGACTTAAACTCCTATAGCTAGCTCCTCCTGAGCTTCTGTGCATGTTTGCGGTCGACCGCGCAATCCATGCGGTCGACCGTAGGCAGTCGAATTGCGTTTTCCTGTAGTTTCCTGAAGTCTTCGATGTTGTCACCTCCGACGACTTCTTTCACGTCTCTATTCTCAAGATACCATGAAAATCATCTATCCTCAAACTCCTGATGAGGATTGCTAAGCTCCTGAAGCAAGGAAGAAGATACACCCGTATCATGACTCCCCCCTTTAGGAACTTGAAGTCCCGTTTAAGTTAAAACTGGAGCTGAGGGAACTCTCGAGCCCCTCCTTCTCTGTTGAACCACCTGGCTTTGCTAGGAACCTAACCTTGGCGTCTGATAAAAAACGACTCTTTCGTCTCGTGTCTCGTCGTAGTCACCTCCCATTCTAAAATGGAATCTTCCTTGAGGGGTTCTTCTCTATCAAACCACAAATTATCGACATGTGGTAAGATCGTCTTGTCATCACCTTCATCATCCAATAATGGAGGCTCAAACAACTTCAAATACTCGGCATTGATCACCGAATACATGCCTTGGTAAGGTGGCAAATCCTGCTTGAAAGCTTTGTCGCCAATTTGATCAAGAATCCGAAATGGACCATATCGTATAGGCTTTAACTTCTTCTCTTCTCCCTTTAGCCGTTCCTTACTCAACTTCAGCCATACCATATCATCTTTACCAAAATTACAAGGAACTCGATGTTGATCATGTTTCGCCTTGTATTTAGCTTGTGATTTCTTCAATTGTACTTCCACCGTGGCATGAATATGTGCAATCTTCTCTAAAAATCGTTGAGCTCGTTGTCTTTCATTCCCTTCCTTGTCGTCGGCCGTAGCTTCACTAGAAAACACGAGATCGAATGGACTCGAAGGTAAAAACCCATAACAAATTTCAAACGGTGACTTCCCCGAAGATCCATGAGTAGCCTAATTAAACGCAAACTGAAGATATGGTAAACTCTCATCCCAAGTCTTGGGATGCCTGGATTTGTATCCTCTCAAAATGTGCACCATAGTCCGATTAACCACCTCTGTTTGTCCGTCTGTTTGTGGATGGAATGTCGTGCTCTTCTTCAACCTAGTATCCATCAAGCTCCACAAAGAATCCCAAAAATATTCGAGAAACCGGCTATCTCGATCCGAAATAATTGAATTCGACAACCCAAAGTGCTTCCACACATGCTCAAAGAATAATTGCGCTGCACCCGCTCTCGTCACGGTCTTCTTACAAGGAATCAAGATCACCATCTTGCCCGGTTCACCACAACGAACAAATAATCATGTCCACGCTTGGTCGTCGACAATCCTCCTAAGAAATCCATAGAAATACTCTCCCACGGTCTTGAAGGTACCGGAAATGGTAGATACAAACCCCATTTCCTATTGGAAGACTTCGAAATACAACATAGCTTACACACTCCAACATACTTAGTGACATCCTCCAACATCTTTGGCCAAAAGACATAGCGTCGTAGATTGAGAAGTGTCTTCTGAATCCCAAAATGACCTTGCAAATGTGATGTATGTGCTTCTCGAATCCACTGTAATCGGTCGCCATCCTCCGAAATGCAAAGCGACGTCCCACGATACAACAAACCATCCTCACCAATCTCATACTCCCCCTTTCGACCAGCCGTCGTCCGCTCAAATACACTGCTGAAATCTTTGCTGGATGTGTACATCTACACATACTCCAAAGGAACCAAAGGCTGAATGCGCGTCGCCACCAAAAGAGCCCTTACTGGTGGGTGAGACAACATATCGGCTAACTTGTTCGTCGTCCCCTTCTTGTACCTAATAATGATGTTGAAAGCCATCAAATAGGACATCCACTTCATGTGTCATGCCTACTGTAGCTTCGTATAAGCATATAGAAATTCCAATGGTTTGTAATCTGAGTGCACAACCACCTCCTTACCCAACAAATACACCCTCCAATGTTTGATTGCTTGATAAATTGCATAGAATTTCTTGTCGTAGGTAGGGTAGTTTTGAATAGCACCCGTAAACGTCTCTGAATGGTACTCCATCGGTTTACCATCCTGAATCAACAAAGCGCCTATAGCATAACTAGAAGTGTCGGTCTTCACCTCGAAGGTCCTCTGCAAATTTGGCAAAGCTAACACCGGTGCCTCCGAGATCTTCTTCTGCAGTAGCTGAAAAGCTTCCTCATGCGCCCTACCCCACACGAACTGAACCTTCGCCTTCGTAAGGCCATGCAAAGGTGACGCATAAGTCAAAAAATGTTGAATGAACTTGCACAAATATTAGCAAGTCCCCATGAAGCTTCTCACCTCCGTCACTGTCCTAGGTGTCGGCCACTTCGTGATCACCGCTACCTTACTTGGATCTATCCTCCACTGGCCCTTCCCTATGATGAAGCCGAGATACACTAACTCGTCCTTCCCAAATTCGCATTTCTTCCCATTGAGCTTCAGTTGTCCATTCTACAACACTTCAAACACCTTCTCAACATGAACAAGATGCTCCTCCCAGGTCCTGCTGTACACCAAGATGTCATCGAGGTAAACTATCACAAAGTCCTCTATAAAGGGTCGTAACAAATCATTCATAAGCCTCATAAAGGTAGCCGAAGTGTTATACAAACCAAATGGCATCACCAACCACTCGAATAAGCTCTGCTTGGTCTTGAACGCAGTCTTCCAAGTGTCATCCTCCCGACTCCTCACCTGATGGTAACCAGACTTCAAATCCAACTTCGTGAAGAACCTTGCTCCCTCCAACTGATCCATGAGATTGTCAATCCGAGGTAATGGGTAGTGATTCTTAATGGTTATCTTGTTGAGGGCCTGGTAATCCACGCACATGCGCCAACCTCCATCCTTTTTGGGCACCAACAATACTAGAGATCCACAAGGTGAACAACTCGGCATAATCACTCCTATCTCCAAAAGCTCCTGAACCTATCTCTTGATCTCCTCAGACTCCTATACAGATGTGAGGAATAGACCTATATTTGGTAAGGAACTCTTGCCGGTCAACATAATCTCATGCTCCATACACCATCGTGGTGGTAGTTTTGTGATCTCCAAAAACAAGTCTGCGTACTTAGCATTCAACATGTCAAGATCTCACTCCTGAAGTTTGCTCAAGGTAGTCAAGAACATCCTACTCAATTGCTCCTCATAAGGCCTAATGAATAATAATACAAACTTCTTGCTTGCATTCACCAGCCTCTTCGCCTGAGTCACCGTCACCAAACTTGTCTCCTGAGGAAGGGATGATGAACGAAAAATGAATTGTTCGTCATCTTAAGTGAATGTATACTTCTGGGCTCGCCTATCATAGACCGCATATCTATCCCATAAATAAATATTGCCCAGTATCACTTGACAAACATGCAACGAAACAACGTCGCATGTGACCTCGTTGATATACGACTCGTGGAGTGCAAATCTGAATGTACATTGGTTGATCACACTCAATCCCGCCTCCTTCTGAATCCACCCCAAAGGATGGGGTTTTGGATGTTTAACCATCTTCAATCCCAGCTTCTGAACCAAGGCCTCGGATATCAAATTCTTTTTGGCTCCCTAGACCCACTATAGCATCAACCAAGCTGGTTTTGACCTGTAGTTTCAAAACAAAAAGTTATTCTCTCGGGTCTTCGTCTTCTGCCGTGGCCTGGTTCCCCGCCATAAGGTTGAGACTGTTGTTAGATTCTGTCATCCCGGGAACTTCCTTCGGACCCTATGCTACCACGTATGCTTTCTTCTCCTCCTTTTTCTTTAATCCCTTCGGCTTCAGATAAGGATACTTCTCTCAGCAACGATCAACTACGTGTTCTGTCTATTTGCAGTGATTGCATGTCAATCCTGTCTTCTCCGTGTCATCCTTCTTCTTCTCTTTCTTTGGTTGAGAGCCACTAGACTTGCCTCCCGTTTGCTTGGAGTCCCTCTTCGTTTCGTTACCCTTCTTTTGCCTACCCTCAATTATAATGGCCTTCACACTCGCCTCTGCAATGGACTCAACTGTAAAAAGCCTCATCTCTTTTCGGATGTATTCATTCGGGCCCGCCATATACTTCATAAAAATAGGATATTCCTCTATTGTGATGTTGAGGACCATCGCTTGTTGCTGGAACTCCGCCGTATACTCTTGAACGGTCTGATTGAACCGTTGACGCAAGCTGTACCACTTATACCAACGCTCTTCGAGGAACGCTACCGGATAGAACTATTTCCTAAGTAGTTCCTTAAACTTGTTCCACGACACCGTCTTCTTCTCCTGTTTGCAATAGGATTTCCACCATGTCAATGCATGACCCGAAAGCTTTAAAGTCGCGAACATGAGCTTCTCCTTGGATGAATATCCATAGAGTGTGAAATAGGTCTCCATACGCTCGATCCAATCATCAAGCCTCTCAACGTTGACACTCCCATCATAAATAGGAATCTTCATTTTGAAGTCTATCTTTAAATTCTGAAAGAACCCTTACCCCCTTGATGCAAAACAGCCTTAACAATGTTGGCCTCCTCATCGGAATCAAAATCCTCGCCTTCTCCATCAGACACTACAAGTTTCTTCTTACCTTTTGAAGAAGATTCCTCCTTGTTTCCTTTTTCTTAGACAAGATTGACGAGTTGCATGAGGGTCGAACCCATTGTCTCCATCTGTTTCTCCAATGCATCTAGCCTTGCTGAACTATCTCCTTCAGTCATCTTCTTCTTCCTTAATCTTTGAACTCCTTCCAAAGAAATAAGGATATCGCCAAGCTTCCTATTTTGCGATCGAGTAAGGACCATACACAGGTTCCTCCCCCTTCACAGGATCTAATTGCTCTGATACCAACTTGATACGAGTCGCCGTGCGAGCACCCTTGATCGCAGAATTATCAAGACTGGGTTGTGAAGAAAATAACAGAAGAACACACAAATAATTAATTTAGGCGAAGGAAAATACCTTCTCTAGATTATGAGAAATAATAGAATACAAATCTCTCTCATAATATCTCTAGAACAAAGAACAACCTCTATGATCTCGTTCTCTATTACAATCTGATGATCTAACCCTAAAAGGAATATGTTTGATATATATCAACACCCAATCCTAAAGCAAACAAAAAAACTAAATCATCAGCCCACCCGTATCGCGGTCGACTGCCGTGCACGTATCGCGGTCACCTTCTCTAGATTATGAGAAATAATAGAATACAAATCTCTCTCATAATATCTCTAGAACAAAGAACAACCTCTATGATCTCGTTCTCTATTACAATCTGATGATCTAACCCTAAAAGGAATATGTTTGATATATATCAACACCCAATCCTAAAGCAAACAAAAAAACTAAATCATCAGCCCACCCGTATCGCGGTCGACTGCCGTGCACGTATCGTGGTCGACCGAACCAAATTTCAGAGAGCAGAATAGTTACAGTCATGGCGCGGTCGACCACGACGGTCAACTGAATCTCATCGCGGTCGACCGTGGCGGTCAACCAAATCCAACTCCAGACACTTAAACTCCTACAAGATACATACGGTTGACCGCGGCAGTCGACCGCCTTCGGATCCAGCTCCTCCTGAGCTTATGTGCATGTTTGCGGTCGACCGCGCCATCCATGCGGTCAACCACAGACAGTCAAATTGCGTTTTCCTGCAGTTTCCTGAAGCCTTCGACGTTGTTGCCTCCGACGACTTCTTCCACGTCTCTATTCTCAAGATAGCATGAGAATCATCTATCCTTAAACTCCTGATGAGAATCGCTAAGATCCTGAAGTAAGGAAGAAGATACACTCATATCATCTCTTCAACTTGTATGGTATTTTCACCTCGATAAAGAACTTTTGTGGATTGAATGGGTGAATATTTGAAAAGAAATGATATTTGACATATCAATATAGAGTTGGAGAATCCTAGATGTGAAAAAAATATTGTTGAAAAATAGAGATACTGCAATTGCTCAATGTGGAGGAGTGGATAATTTGAAGATGTCACTTCAGACATGCTATAGTAATGCCAAACTTAAACTTTCAAACCTCTACTATAACTTCTCCTGTATTTCTAATGTAGTCCCATGGGCTGAGATTGTTTGGTGGGGATATACATTATCCTAAACATTCTTTTGTCTTGTGGTTGACAATACAATGTAGGTTGCTCACACAAGACAAAATGTGTAAAATGGGGATGCTCCATTAATCCAACTGATGTGTTCTTTGTCCTAATTTAGCTCTAGAAACTCACAATCATTTACTTTTTGTATGTTCTTACACTGTAATGCCTAGAACTATATTATAGACTGGCTACAATTCAATTGGAGGGCTTGCAAGTGGAGACAATTAATGGATTGGTACATTACAAGGCTAAAGGATAAGTGATTTAAATAGCAAATAAAGAAAATGGCCTTATCTGCAAGTGTGCATGCTATTTTGTGTGAAAGATATGTTTGCATCTTTAATACTTAGGTTGCCAAAATACCAGAGATGGTGGTCAAGACTATAAAAATCAATATCTTGACTATAAAGCTCAATAGCTTCCTACCTAAAGAGGGTAAAGACTGGATGGTTTCTTTGTAATCTCTCTTCATAGTGTAATTGGGTTTTATCCCAAAGTGACTTGTTTTCTCAGATAGCAGAGAATCATAATGTACATATACTTGTTACATTTGGTGAATGAATAAGGTCCTTCATTGACCCAAAAAAGAAAAACTAGAAGAAGAATCAAATATAATAACGTATAAAAGTTAGAGCTTCTTTTTTAGGTTTTCCTATTCTACCCTGAGCTATTAATCATATTCACGTTTGGTAACTTTATGATTTGGTTTTGGGTTAGGGGTATTTTAAGGAAAAATGAGGACCAAATTTCAGTTGAGACTGTTCAGCCTTCAATTGAGACTCTTCAACCTTTTCTGCCCTTACATATTGACTGTATTTACATTTGCTAACTTGATAATTTTCTTTTGGGTTAGGGGTATTTCGGGAAAAAAGGGACTAAATTTAGCTTGTACTATCTTCATCACTTTTAGTCATTTGATTTGAACATAAAACAAAGAGGTTGTACCAATGGAGAGGGTGAGGGAGGGTGTTGGGTTATGGGATTGGGAAGCATGATGGTCAGGGAGGTGATGGACTTAGGATTTGTTTGGGATATAAAGGGGAGCTAAAATGATAAGTGCTCTCTCCTCAAATTAAATTAATCCTCACATCTCACAGAAGCCTAAAATCTTCAAAGTTCATCGTCAAAGAAGAAGATCTGTGGGTGAAGATCAACAACCTCACAAGTAAGTATCATTCAAGAAATTATAACCTTGTATACTATATACACGTGCACTATTTGATATAAATAAAAGCAGAAACTAAAGAGAGGGTCTGGTGAGTTACCCTTAAGGGTCTGCGGAGGAGTGGCTCTTGAACCCCTTGGGGCTAGGTAGCCTTCTCAGTTGAGGAATAAATCAAGAGGCGACCCTCAAGCCTTGGCCCATCAGCATATATATTTCCTAATATTAACATTACTCAGCATGATAACTGTAACTCTTCATTGCTATAATGTGCTAAGTTAATTTATTTCAAGAACTTATATATATAGCTTTGCTAGTCCTGGAAAAGTAATCAATTAAGTAAACAACCACGAATAAATGTTTGCCTACAGATCCATAAAGCCATGAAACTAAGCTACACTTCAAAAATGTAAACTAAATTTCTAATTAAATAATATAATATTCATCAGGTGCACGTGAAAGAATAATGTGGAAGAGGAAGGAGGTGAAAGGGACATCATTGGTCACTAAAAATTGTTGGTAATTGTGTGCGTAGGAGCTAAATGTTATAGAACATTACAAACCAAATAAAAAACGTCTTTCTAATATTTGATAAGTACATATCGGTACAACAGACTTGGCAATTTATGTATAGAGCTAGACTCTTCTAAGGCTTGGTCAATGGTGATTACCATGCTGCACTTAATCAGACTCGACGGCCGGCAGAGTAATGTGGAAGAGGAAGGAGGTGAAGGGGGGCATCATTGGTCACTAAAAATTGTTGGTCATCGTGTGCGTAAGAGCTAAATGTTATAGAACATTACAAACCAAATGAAAACTTTACAAAGAAATTTAATGGATTAGCTGCTAATCATAGAAATTATAAATATGCTAAAGGTGGAGAAAAATTAATCTTGCTTCAATTAAAATATGAAACAAAAAGAGAAAAGGATATTATTTTTTCGAATATTTTATAGTATACCTTAATTTTTGAGTAAAATAAAGCATCTTCAGAAGGAATTTTCATGCAAACTTTTTTGGTATTTTATATGCTTTTGTAAATGCTTTTATAATATAAAATTATACTAGAGGTACCATAAATCTTGTTGTCTTTTTTTCTTTTGATTTAAGTCTATCAAATGATCTGGGCTGAGATCTCATATAAATCATGCTTATCGCACTTCTTTTTAGTTATGTTTGCTTTTGGGATCGTGTCCCAAAGTGCTATGCAATTCTATTTTCAATGCAATGGCCCAAATGTTATGCAATTCTGTTTTCAATGCAATAGAAAATGCAATTTCATTATTGCTAGAACTATAAGTCATAATAATATTGTTATTTATGATTAACTCCATATTATTGTGAAAACGGCGAAGGAATTGTGAAAATCGTGAAGAAAAACCCAAAACAGACTCCACCACACACTGGTGTGGTGTCTGCCATGGGTGTGGCAGAATCTGCCCTGTCTGCCACACCCTGCTATGGCAGAATCTGTCATGTTTGTCATGGGTGTGGTGTATGCCACACCAGGGTGTGGCAAACTCGTTTTTAGAATCTTAATCTATTTGAGATTGTGTTTTGTTATAAATAGAACCACGTTTTTAGGGTTTCAAAAGGAGAGAAAATGAGGGAATTAGCATTGTTTTGAGCACTTTGAGAGAGAGATATTGTGAGGGAGTTGAAAGCTTTGGTTAGGGTAATATTTGAGTGATTTTGTGAGTTGTAACCCGTTGTATTTCTCCTCCGTATAGTGAAATCTCCCCATCCTCTCCCCGTGGACGTAGGCAATTGCCGAACCACGTAAATTCCTGTGTTTGTGTGTGATTTTGGTCGTTATTTTGTGAATTGCACTCGTGTTTAGTTTTGGTTTTCTTCTCTCATCGCTCACCGACTCATTTGGTTATCGAGCACGCTTCCGCACGGTGCGCGACAAGTGGTATCAAAGCTCAGATTTCAGATCTAGGGTTTTGGATTAGGTGGAGGAAGATTCAGTTGGAAGCTTGGTTCTTGAAGTTCTAGGCTTTGGTGGAGTTAGGGTTTGAAGTTGCCGTTGAAGATCTCGCTTTCCTCGTGTGGTTAGGAGTTCTATTTGGAATCCAATCTAGGGTTCAGTTGGATAACTTCTAAATTCTATAAAGTTTGAATCTTTCTTTGCAATTTGGAGTTTATGATTATGGGTGAAGAAATTGGTGAAAGCAACAAGATGACGGGTACAGTTCAAGTGGGTTTTCAGAACACTAAGATTAGTGTAGTGAAATATGACGGTAAAATCAATTTTGGTTTGTGGATGAGCGACGTATAGGATGCACTCAATGCTTAAAATTTGGAGGAGACCATCATGGTCGATGTGAGGCCACCTAAATATGAAGAGGCGGTATGGGAAAAAATAAATAGGAACGCTTGTTGGGTGATCAGGTCCTGTTTAGAACATGAGATGAAATATGATGTGATTGGGGTGACGTCTATGATGAAGATGTGAGAAATTCTTAACAATAAGTATCTTACGAAGAGTGTTGAGAACATGTTGCATTTGTTGTGTAGGTTATTTAGATTCCAGATGTCCCGAGGCACCTCGCTTGCGGATCATGTGAACAACTACACTAAGTTGTTATCAGACTTGGCGAACGTGGATGAGAAGATCACGGATGAGTACAAGGCTATTATTCTTTTGGGCTACTTACCGGATGAGGAGTATGATACCTTCGTGCTTACTTTGCTGAACGGGAGATCTTCTATCACTTATAGTGAAGTGAATAACGCATTGACGAACTACGATTTGAGGAGGAAGGATAAGGAGACTTCCCGCGCTAGTACTTCAGGAGAGGCCTTGTCGATGAGAGGTAGAAGCTCATATCCGAAAAGTGGTAATCGAGGAAGGTCAAAGTTAAGAGGTCATTACCAGCTAGCTAAGAACCAGTGTGCGTTCTGCAAGGAACTAGGACATTGGAAGAGAGACTGCCCAAAGGTCAAGGAAAAGGAGAATAGAAAGAAAAAGGGCCCGAAGACCAATGATGTGAATATTGCGAAAGGCGATGATTCTGATGATTTAAGCTTTTCTCTTTTGATTACTCCGGAGGTGAACCATTTGGATGCATCGGATTGGATGCTTGATTCTGACGCTACTTATCATGTAACTCCTAGGCGAGATTGGTTTTCATCGTTTGAGAGACTCGACGAGGGTGTTGTTGTCATGGGAAATGATCAATCCTGTGGCATTTGTGGGATATGTACTGTGAGGATTCAGATGCACGATGGAGTAGTCTGTGAGTTAAAGGAGGTGAGATTCGTTCCTCAACTAAAGAAGAATCTTATCTCAGTTGGAGCTTTGGAGGCTAAGGGATTCAGGGTGACCTTTGAGAACGCTGTAGCGAAGGTTACTAAGGGATCTTTGGTGGTGATGAAAGGAGTCCGCAATCGAAATTTATACTATCTGAAGGGGAGCACCGAGATTGTCTAGGTTTCTTCGGCTACTTCAGAGGCGGACATGAGTAGGCTTTGGCATTACAGGTTAGGGCACACGGGAGAGAAGTCACTGCAGGCTTTGTGCAAGCAGGGGCTATTGAAGGGAGCCAAGAGTGATAAAGTGGAATTCTGTGAGCACTGTGTTCTTGGCAAGAGACGAGGGGCATCTTGGACTACGTGCACACAGATGTTTGGGGTCCCACCAAGACTGCATCACTTGGTGGTCAACATTGGTTCGTCACGTTTGTTGATGACTATTCTAGGCGTTGTTGGGTGTACACCATGACAAAGAAGAGTGAAGTCCTAGATATATTTGTGGAGTGGATGAAGAGATTGGAACTGCAGACTAGGAGAAAGATCAAGACGTTGTGATCCGACAACGGCAGGGAGTATACTTCAGACCCCTTTCAGCAGCTATGTCGAGACGAGGGCATAAAGAGGCACTTCACAGTTAGTCATACACCGCAGCAGAATGGGGGTGGCAGAGAGGTTAAATCGGTCTTTGCTGGAGAAGATTTGATGTTTATTAACGCATAGTGGTTTGGAGAAGATCTTTTGGGCTGAGGCACTTTCATATGTGAGCCACCTCATTAATAGCCTGCCTTCATCTGCGATTGAGGAAAAGACCCCTATGGAGATGTGGTCTGGAGAGACAGCACATGACTATGACCAGCTTAAGGTATTTGGTTGCCCTGCATATTATCATGTTAGAACTGATAAGTTGGAAAATCGAGCTAGAAAGGCCATATTTGTAGGATTCAAGTGTGGTGTCAAGGGATACAAGCGTTGGGATCCAGTTGATAAGAAAATTGTGCTGAGTAGGGTTGTCACATTTGATGAGGCTTCTATCTTGAATCTTTCCAGCTCTCATCAGATGAAGAGCGACCCGACAAAGGAGATATCGCAGGTGGTGGAGATTGATGCAGCTCCACAGTGTTCAGATGGTGCAGTATCCATTAGAGTGCCGACTGAGGTGACGCCAGGCGAGCACGATGGTGATGCGGAGGATACGGGTACTCATGTGCAGGATCAGGGACCGACGGCTCAGGTTCAGGATTCTATTACGGTTCGGAGATAGAGGAGAGACATACAGGTGCGAGCACGGTATGCCGACACAGTTGCATATGCACTTCCGGTGGAGAGTATCGATGAGATGATACCTACTACTTTTAGAGAGACCGAGCAGAGTTCGGAGGCTGATTCGTGGCAGGTAGCTATGCAGGAGAAGATGGAGTCTCTTCATAAGAACGATACATGGGAGCTTGTTGAGCTTCCAAAGGGGCGGAAGGCGATTGGGTGCAAGTGGGTGTACACGAAGAAGGAGGGCATTGAGGGCACTCCATTGAGGTTCAAAGCTAGGTTGGTTGCGAAGGGATATGCACAGGAGGAAGGTATTGACTATAATGAGGTTTTCTCTCAGGTGGTGAAGCATTCTTCTATTCAGATTCTGCTAGCTTTGGTGGCACAGTATGGATTAGAGTTAGATCAGTTAGATGTGAAGACAACATTTCTTCATGGTGATCTTGATGAAGAAATATATATAACTCAGCCATTGGGATTCCGAGCTGTAGGGCAAGATAAGTTGGTTTGCAGGTTAAAGAAATCGCTATACGGTTTGAAGCAGTCTCCTCGATAGTGGTGTAGGCGATTTGATGGTTTTATGATTGGTCATTCATATACTCGGAGCTAGTTTGATCCTTGCGTATATTTTAACAAGTTAAAAGGAGGTGCGTACATCTATTTGTTGCTTTATGTCGATGACATGTTGATTGCCTCTACTTCTAGGTCGGCTATAGATGAGTTGAAAATTCAGCTTTCAAATGAGTTTGAGATGAAGGACTTGGGTGAGGCCAAACACATTTTAGGAATAGAGATCGATAGAGACAAGAAGAAGGACAAAATTTGTTTGACACATGTGGCTTATTTGAAGAAGGTTCTACAGCGATTTCATGTTAGCATGGATACGAAGCCAGTTAGTGTACCATTGGGAGCTCATTTGAAGCTTTCAGCTGGTCTTTCACCGAAGTCAGTTGAAGATCAAGAGTTGATGTCGAAGACTCCATATGCGAGTGCGGTTGGGAGCTTGATGTATGCGATGGTATGTACGAGGCCGGATTTGTCACAGGCGGTGAGCATGGTATCGAGATACATGCATGATCCAGGAGTGGGTCATTGGGACGCCGTGAGATGGATTTTGAGATACATTCGAGGTACGCTCAATGTTGGTTTGATTTATGAGCGGGATACTACAGGCAGTTGTACATTGGCTATGTTGATTCGGATAATGCCGAGGATTTAGATAACCGTCGGTCTACTACGGGGTATGTGTTTACTTTGACTCGTGCGCCGGTGTGTTAGAGATGCACCTTACAGTCTTCGGTGGCTTTGCCTACGACGGAGGCAGAGTATATGACGGTTACGGAGGCTGTGAAGGAGGCTATTTGGCTTCGAGGACTTTTGGAGGAACTTGGTATATCGCAGCGGTCCATCATCATTCATTGTGATAGCATGAGTGTTATCTCTTTGGCGAATAATCAGGTTTTTCATGCGAGGACGAAGCACATTGACGTTCGTTATCACTTCGTTCAGGATGTTCTTGAAGATGGCGATGTGGAGATTGTCAAAGTCCACACGAAGTATAATCCGACGGATATGTTCATTAAGGTGGTTCCGAGCAACAAGTTTGATCATTGTTGAAACTTGTTGCACATTCATGATTGTTGAGGCCGTTGACGGCCATTTGGATGAACTACAGGCGACTTGATCCCTTGGGAGAAGGGGGTACGTAGGCAACCACATTGGTGCAGCCGAGTTTGGAGAGACGACGCATTAGTGCTCATGTTGGTGTCGGCTCAGTGTTGGGAACATTTCGCCGAGGTGGAGAATTGTGAAAACGGCGAAGGAATTGTGAAAATCGTGAAGAAAAACCCAAAACAGACTCCACCATACCCTGGTGTGGTGTCTGCCATGGGTGTGGCAGAATCTGTCATGTCTGCCATGGGTGTGGTGTCTGCCACACCCTGGTGTGGCAGAATCTGTCCTGTCTGTCATTGGTGTGATGTGTGCCACACCAGGGTGTGGTAGACTCGTTTTTAGAATCCTAATCTATTTGGGATTGTGTTTTGTTATAAATAGAACCACGTTTTTTAGGGTTTCAAAATGAGAGAAAAGGAGAGAATTAGCATTGTTTTGAGCACTTTGAAAGGGAGATATTGTGAGAGAGTTGAGAGCTTTGGATAGGGTTATATTTGAGTAATTTTGTGAGTTGTAACTCATTGTATTTCTCATCCATATAGTGAAATCTCTCCATCCTCTCCTCGTGGACGTAGGCAATTGCCAAACTACGTAAATTCCTTTGTTTGTGTGTGATTTTGGTCGTTATTTTGTGAATTGCACTCGTGTTTGGTTTTGGTTTTCTTCTCTCATCGCTCACCGACTTGTTTGGTTATCGAGCACGCTTCCACACGGCGCGCGACAATTATAACTTGGGATTAATAGAGTTTGGATACCTATAAGATATAACATGTACTATCAATTTAACTTATTTTCATTTATCATTCTAATTGAAGGTATTATTATTATGTCAATTGATATTTTTTTGGGGGACTCATATAAGATATCTCAGTTAAGTGTACTGATCCCATTTGAGAACACAAATTCTTTTCATTAAAAATTTTAAACTTTTTAAATAAAAATTTGTGCAAATCTGATAATCCAGATTTATTATTTTAAACTACAATGAATCTGACCGACTTTCATTAAGAAATAAACCAAAATATAAGTAATTTGATATTTAACCACGTTCATTGCAAGTGCATAAAAAATAGTAATAAGAAATATACATTCCCTAATATTTTATATCCAGTAAAGCTATAATTAATTGGGGGAAAATGATTTGTTCTCTAACATCTGATACCAAGAACCCACCCTTGCATTTATAATAGAAACTTGTAACTTCCACACTTTCTTTCTTTGGGTACCAAGTAATTTCCCAAGTTTGAAAAAGTAAAGAGATAAGGACAATAGAACTCTAAGGCCCTGTTTGTTTCGTAAAAAAAATGCAGAAAGTGGGGGAAAGTGGGGGAAAGAAAATTGATATAGGTGAATTTTGATGTTTTTCTCCACTTTCAGATGTTTGGTTTGTCAAAGCTATGAAAGAAAGTGGGGGAGAAAATGAGTTGTCACCATATTATTGGATGAGATGAGTAATTTTTGATGTTTTCCTTCACTTTCCTTGTTTAGGTTCTCTTCTTGTGTTTGGTTCATTCTTAAAACTAAGAAAATAGATGAGAGAAGATGAGTTGTCATTATATTATGGGATGATGTGACCCATAATTAAGAAAATCAATTTCCTTGTTTTTTGGAGGAAAGGGATGGAAGGAAAAATTTAATGAAATGGGATGAGTTGTCACCATATTATTGGATGATGTGAGTAATTTTTAAAGATGATAGAAAGTGAAGGAAAATGGGGTGAGGTGAGTTGGATGAGCTGATTGATGTGATACATTTCTTGTGTTTAGTTTATTTTTAAAAATAAGAAATAAGATGAGATGAGATGAGTTGTCACAATATTATTGGTTGATGTGGGAGATTTGTAAGGGTGGAAAATGATGAAAGTGAAGAAAAATGGGGTTTTGAAAAATAAGGAAACGAACCAAACATGCCCTTAAAACAGGAAGGCAATTAATGAGATGTCATTTTGATCTTCGCTTATACAGAGAAGCAAAGACCGATGCAATTAATACTTTAAAGGAAGTTTTGCGACAATTATTAAGATCAGGATGCATCCCTAGGCATGTTTACCAAATTAAAAAATTAAAAAAAAAGTGTATATGGTGACATTTTTGTGGTTTTAGCTAGGTGAAATTTCACAAGCTGTCTTGGGTATTGTTTTTGTTATTAGACTTGTTTTCAAGCGGGGGCTGTTCATGTTTCCCGGTTTCATGCTTGACTCAAACCATTCTAGTTGTGCTTGTTTGTATGTTTCAGTGTTTTCATATATGCATGCTAATTGTTTATTGTGTTATTGTTCCTGCTACATTATCATGGTCAGATCTATAGACACTTAAAATTACATTATCATGGTTAGATTTAGACACTTAAATTAATTAATGAACATGCTCAACTTCTCAAATCATATTGTTCTAAGAATCTCACTTGATTTGGTGTGATCTGGGTACTAGTTTATACTCTTGTCATTTAGCACGGATGGAAATAGTGAATAATGTTTACATGTTGCCTTGTTTAAGACTCCCAACTAGGGATATCATTTCCTTGGACTTTTAGTGCGTGAATATACATATATATAGAACTGATTTAATTAGAAACCTCAACTTCTTCACATATATAGCATTAATAATGACTTCTTGTTTTATCTTCCTCTTTAACACATTCTAGTAGCCGTCGAGTACATGTCAAAATGGGTTGAGGTAATAGCTTGCAAGACTAATGACAACAAGGTTGTTGTCAAGTTTTTGAAGGAGAATGTTTTTGCACGGTTTGAAGTGCCACGAGCGATCATTAGTGACAACGGTACACATTTCTGTAACCGTTATTTTTGAGACTTTGATGAAGAAATATTCAATCACACACAAACTGTCAACTCCTTATCACCCCCAAACTAGTGGTCAAGTAGAGGTCACGAATAGGAAGATCAAACAAATCATAGAAAGAACAGTTAATTATAACAGAAAAGATTGGTCTGTAAAATTATGTGATGTTCTGTGGGCATATCGTACAACATTCAAAGCAAATTTGGGGATGTCACAGTACAGGCTTGTGTTTGGAAAAGCTTGTCATCTACCAGTGGAGTTGGAACACCGAGCAATGTGGGCTATCAAATAGTTGAATTTTGACTTAGACTCGGCAGGTAAAAACAGATTGCTCCAAATAAATGAGTTATAAGAAATTCAAAATGATGCATATATAAACTCAAAAATTTAAGAAGAGAATACAAATATTTTTCATGACAATTTAATTTTGCGGAAAAATTTCACTCCAGGACAAAAGGTTTTACTCTACAACTCAAAATTACATCTTTTTTCTGGAAAATTGAGATCAAGGTGGTCAAGTTCATTTAATGTCAAACAAGTTTTCTCACATGGGGCTGTCGAGATAGAAAATCCTAAAAATGGTCATATTTTCAAAATTAATGGTCAACGCTTGAAACCATTTTTAGAATATTCTACGCTCGGAGAAGAGGAGGTTTTGGTTCTCCATGAACCATATTATTTGTAAAAAAATTGTAAAACAAAAACAAAAAACAAACAAAAAAAATAAAAAATTTATATATAAAAAAGTTGGTTTTATTTTGTTTCCCTCATCCTCACCAAAAAGGTAATTGCAGATTTTTATCATCATTGTTCTTGGTCGACCGAACAATGTAGGCATCGAAAATTGCATATAGGTCTCCACGAACAGCTTAGTGTTAAAGAGCGACGATGAACGTCACTATCCGATCCGCAGGAGTTCGATTGACGTCGATGAACAGTTGAAGTGAATCGACGAACTACGTGAGCTGATAGAATTTCGGAATAACGAAGGCACGGGCCAATCGGGAACCCTGCGATGTTCACAAGAAAGAATAATGCCCTTCATATCTCGTTCACTCTACATTCAGCCATCAGAGCGGATAGAACTCTTCGTCAAGCTCCCAACGCACTTAGAATCACTCAAATCCGAGTTCGGACGAAGAATCTACGGCGGAAACAATCAAATATACACGACGGAGCGTCTCAGGCTGAACTGGGACACCCGGGGTGTCTCGGGAAAGTCGAAACACCCCAGGGGTGTCTAGGCAAAGCCAAGACACCCCAGGGGTGTCTAGGCTTTTCCTAGACACCCCAGGGGTGTCTCAAGGCCCTAGGTGCCCTCATGCCTATAAATAGTGCCCTTAGGCCTCACTTTTTGGGGGGCCGGATTTTTTGGAGAATTGGCGAAGTCCTGCTGGAGTGAAGAGTGATTGAGCAAGAGAGTTCTTCATCGGATCTGCATCACCTGCATCCGTTCCTTAGAATTACCCCTCGTCGGTAATCCTAAGAAGAGCAAATATCTCGCTTTATCCGAGATAGGCGCTTCAAGTTTCTAGATCCCCTCGCGGATCGACGAAGCTCTGCCCGATTTTTCTGGATCAGATCTGATTGCCAAGTAGTCCACGGATATCGACGTCCCCGTCACAGGCTAAAGACCCACGCAAGCAAGAGACGACGAACGGATCTTGTGTTTATTTTCGAAAAGTTGTAATTTTTATTTTTTTGTTATTTGAATTTCATTTATAACGCTTAAAGTTCTAATGAAATCAATGATGAAGGCAACTTTTCCGGAAACAAGCTGGCGACCACAGTGGGAGCCAACGGCCTCGCTGCCGAGGCCGTCGTGACGCAACCGGCATTCAAGATCCGGGTGAATGAAGAGATCGAATATGAGTTCGATCAGCAGAAGTTTGAAGAGTACCTCTCTTCCTTCTCCTCCAGATCCGCCTCTCCAAACAGGCACAGGAAGACCTCATCTTCCAAAGACGTTCGCGGGACCTTTGGGTCTAAGATCCAAGATCCCATCGCCGCTGCTGCACCCGTGCCCCGTGACATCCCGGCGGCATCCAAAGAGGTCGAGGCTGCAGATCCAGATCTCCCTTCCGCCACAAAGGCGACTGCTGAAGTTGTTCCAACTTTGTCGAAGAGAGCGCGCCAAAGACGGCGACAACGCCTTGCACGACAATTGGCCAAGGCCGCAGAATCGATGGACGGGATCCGCTACAATGAGGATCTAAAGTCCAGACAGCGCCAAGAGAAACAATGGCGCACAACCAACTCCTCCTCCAAGATAGAAAAGAACGAATGGGTTCGTGTCACGAGGACTCGCTCAACCCTCGAAGAGCGAATCAAGAAACGCATTGATGAATGCTCAAGAAGTGAAAAAGGTCCGTCATACCATGTCCATACCCAAGGGAGTGGGAATCAATTCTGTATCCGGCAAAGTTTAATTTAATCAACTTTACGCCGTTTGATGGAAAGGGTTCCCCTACCCAACACTTAATATATTTTAAGTCTCATTTAGGAGTCATTTCTGGGAATGAACCTCTTATGGTGCGGTCATTCGTCGGCACTCTTCGCGGAGCAGCCTTCGACTGGTATCGCCGTCTAAAGACCGGGAGTATCAGCAGTTGGGACGACATGGAAGATATGTTTCTGACAAACTTCTTCGATGACGACACCGAAATCTCAATCAGTACACTATTCGATGAGAAGCAGAAGAATGGTGAGACGGTCGAAAATTTCGTGAAGAGATTCCGAAACAAAGGACGACACCGAGATTTCAATCGGTACACTATTCGATGAGAAGCAGAAGAATGGTGAGACGGTCGAAAATTTCGTGAAGAGATTCCGAAACAAAGCAATGAACTGCAGGGATCCGGTCAGCGAAGACTTCATCCTCGAGACGTGTCATAATAACCTTTCATTGGACATCCTCGAAGCTATGGGAATGGCACCACCAAAGACCTGGAAGGACTTAAAGGTGCAAGGAGAACGAGCTGAACGATTCCTTAAAAGGAAGAAGGCGGAAAGGAGTCAAATAGCAAATAATGCTCCGCAACCAAACTTTGTCCCTAGGGGTAAAGGAAAAGCACATGCAAATGCCGTGGACGCGAATCAAATGTTCGAGGTGCAAGCGCAACCGCAACAGCAGTAGCAAAATGCGCCTCAACAATCAAGGTGGCAACAGCAGCCCCAGAAGCCAAAAGCCTTGGAGCCGAAGTTCCCAAAAGTCTAATCGTTCAAAGAGGATGAAGTTCCCGGTATCTTCAAGTACCTCATTGAGAATAACAAGATCAAGTTGCCTCCAGTCCAGGATCAGGAAGATGCTAAGAGAATCAATGATCCAAAATACTACGCATTTCATAGAGCGGTACACCATCCTACCAAGGCGTGCTATGCCCTTAAAGATAAGATCCAAGCTCTGATCGACGTCGGGGTCATTACTGTGAAGCAACCTAAGGAGAAGAAAGTGGGTGCAAATGCAGTATCGATTAGTTTCGGTTCTGTTCCCTTGAACTGGTTTCAGCATGAGCCGGTAATAAATACAGCAGTGAAGACGGTGAACGATGATCCTCACAAGCAGCACATTGGCTCCAGCATGATAGGCCTTTGTATTTCACAGGGCACATTGGCTCCAGCATGGTCAACCGGATCCAAGTTGATCCGGGTTCTGCTGTTAGCATCATGCCATTCCGACTGATGCATCATCTCAGAATCCCGGCTAGCAAACTAGCCTCCACTGGCACTACGATTTATGGATTCAACACCAGCGGGTCCAGACCCTTGGGGAAGATTCGAATCAAATGCCAGATCGGGAATTTAAAATCAGAAGTTACCTGCTATGTGATTGACGCAGAAACGTCCTATAACTTACTATTGGGTCGACCTTGGATCCACGGTAACCTTATAGTCCCGTCAACTCTGCATTAATGCCTCAAGTACGTGGACTCAAATAATGAAGTCAAGACGGTGGTCACGGATAAGCAACCGTTTAAGGAATTAGAGAACTATTTCACTGATTCCCTTCTATACGGCGCCGAATCCGATACTGAATCATCGGCCCAAGGAACGGACAGCGGGGATGAAGCTGACACCGAAGCTGGGTTTGATTATGATGGTGGTTTTGTACTTAATGATATTGTACCCATTGTAATCAATCTTGACGATGATGAATCATCGGAAAGTAGTTGTAATTGGCAACTTGCCGAAGAACTATCAATAAATGATGATTTAGAGTACTCGATGTGTCTTGATAATGTCACTAAAGAGCTATATGATAACCCTGAATTGTATATGCCACTTCAATCATTTTGTCTGACGAAAAAATAGGTACAAGATCCATACGGAGCGACGCTTGTCATCCCCGCGGGAGCATGGGGTGGAAAAGAAGTCGTCTACGGCAAAGGAAAAGAAGCTCCGATACCCGATCACTTCTTAGAAGAAGAAGACGATGAAGATAAGCCTGCCCCTCATCTATTTAGATATGACGCAAAAGCGCGCGATCTAATGGAGAAGTATGGGTACGACTTCACACTTGGAAAAGGTCTTTGCTTCGGTCGAGGTCCGCGAGTTCCACCTCGAATGGCCTATGTACCAAAGGGAAAACCTGATGATTATTATCGCCACAAAAGAGGTCTTGGTTATGTCTCCTCATCCGACGATGAATGTTGCTGGCAAGTCATCGATCAAATTGCTAACAAAGCTAGAAACGGATACTCATCTGATTCTTCAGCTTGGGATTCCGATACTAGTATCGGTGAGATGTTCAAAAAGTTGATGTCGAACATGGTTACGGTCGATCCTACCACAATAGAGGAAGACGACCAGATGCCGACATGGGAAGATCCTTGGGTTCATCACCTAAACATGCAGTATGGTGATAGGTTCGAACAAAGAGAACCTCCTACCGAAGATCAAGTACTTCAAACAACAACAAAGACGGTTTTGTCCGCAAATGATGGAGGCGATCGAAGCTGAGGTTAAAAAGCTTGTCGACTCCGGCTTCATCAGGGAAGAGCAACATCCAGAGTGGCTTGCCAATATTGTCCCAGTTCTTAAGAAGAACGGAAAGGTCAAGATTTACATCGACTTTCGAGACCTCAACGCTGCTTGCCCAAAAGATGATTTTCCCCTTCCCATCACGGATGTTATCATCGACAATACGTGCGGGTTCGAGAGGATGTCTTTCATGGATGGTTTCTCTGGTTATAACCAAATAAAGATGCATCCAGATGATGAAAAGCATACCGCATTTAGAACGCCCCTCGGCGTCTTCTGCTACACAGTTATGCCCTTCGGCTTAAAGAATGCAGGTGCTACATATTAACGAGCCATGTCAAGGATCTTTCAGGAGCATCTCCGAAAGACTGTCGAATGCTACGTAGATGATTTGGTCGTGAAAAGTCGTGATAAAAAAGATCACATTAAGGACTTGAAGACCATGTTCGACTTGATGCGAGCCCATCAATTGAAGATGAATCCTACCAAGTCTTTCCTCGGAATGTCTAGTGGTAAATTCCTGGGATTCGTCGTCACCACCAAAGGTATTCACATCGATCCTGATAAGGTAAAGGCGATTAATGAATTGCAGCCTCCGAGAAACCTCAAGGAGCTCAGAGGATTGCAAGGGCGATTAGCTTATATTCGTCGGTTCATCTCGAACCTCTCAGGAAAATGCCGACCATTCACTAGTATACGGATGTAAAGCTGTTCTTCCATTGGAGATTCAAATCCCGTCCCTTCGGATTGCTATTACAACCCAGATGACGACCGAAGAACAACATCAGAAATGCCTCGAAGAACTCGAGAGGCTCGATGAAAAGCGCCTGGAAGCTCAACAGCATATTGAGTTTTACCAAGCTAGAATCTCTCGAGCCTTCGACAAAAAGGTTCGACAAAGGAGTTTTAAGGAAGGGGATTTGGTCCTAGCTGAAAGGCGGCCTATGATCCTTAACTCCAAGAAGAAGGGCAATTTGAACCCAAATGGGAAGGGTCATTCGTAGTAGAGACAGTCTACTCGAGTGGCGCATATCGCCTTGTCACCAAGGACGGTGACCGGCTTATGATGCCGATAAACGACAAGTTCCTGAAAAAATACTATCCTTAGTATCTTCAGGATAACCAATGTATCGGGAAGTTCCCAGAAGAGTACCACATGGGGTATTCTTAGGGATAACCCAGTCACTGTAAAAGATGAATAAGAAATCCACGTTCGAACTCCGAACGCCGAAATGTATCTTCTTGTCAAACTCTAACTCTCATGAGTTATTTTTGTGAGATGAGATCTAATCCTTTGATGGATTAATCTTTCCTTACCAAACCATCTGCTGATCAAACCAATTGATGGTGGATCCATTAAAATTTCCATCTGCCAGTCATTGGCATTTCTCAGACTCAACAAGTTAGGTCCTAATCACTTAGCGTTAAAGTCTTCCTTTGAGTGATAATACGAGATGGCACTTTCCTCGCTATCCGTATTCCACTTTCTTTGCTTTCGGGTCAAACCTATAAAAGTTAGGGCCAAAGCCAAATTCCTCTCTCGATTCCTTCCATGAACGAGAGGTCCACTTTCAGTTTGAACAATCAAACTTATAAAAGTTAGGATTGTTTCCGATCTCACTTAGTCAAGCCTACAGGTAGCTAGGACTAAGACCGAGTTATCCCTTTTCGATAAACGAACTTCCTACAGTTAGGACCAAAACCATAAATTCACTCTCGATAAACGAGAAATTCATCTTTAGTTCGGTAATCAAACCTTCCGACAGTTAGGGTTATCCGATCTTTTCCGATTTTCGGAGTGGAGATCCCACTCTTAGTTTCATCTTTTCGGATTCTGGGGGTGGAGATCCCACCTTGAGTTTCCTTTCCTACTGTAGATAGAATATAAAATTCTTCCTCTTCAGCACTGGGAGATAGAATATAAAATTCTTCCTCTCCCATTTCTCAATCTGTCTTTGTTCTTAAAAAAGACACAATTCTTAACTTCCAATCCGGGCACTTGGTGCACGGGGAATTTTATCTCAACTCCTAAATAGAGATAAGTCTACGCCTAACACGCGTTGTCGGTTTAGTCTTTTTACCGATTGAAAAAGACACCAAGGTCTACACCTGGGAGAATTTTATCCCGAAGCCTAAGTAGGGATGAGTCAACACCTAACACGTGTTGCCGGGTAGCCTATTCCCGTAACAAGGGCGAAGCCTATGTATTCGAAATCATAGCACAAAGCCTCAGAGAATTTACTCTCTTAGCATAACGTTACACGCGGAACGGATTCAGACAATCCGCGTGCTAGCCCGATTCAAACGGTAATCGGTAAAGGCACATCAGACCCGTTGAAGGCTGGGGGTTTGCCAAAAATCCCAAAGTCTATGTCTAACACACATTACCGGTTTAGTCTTTCGCCGATTGAAAAAGACACCAGGATCTAAACCTGGGGAATTTCATCCCGAAACCTAAAAAGGGATGAGTCATCGCCTAATACGCGGTGCGGGGTACCTTTTCCCTATAAGAAATGGTTAAGTCTATGTATTCGAAATCATGGCATCAAGTCTAAGAAAAGCGATTTTCTTAGCACAACGTTACATGTGAGACGGGTTTTAATAATTCACATGCTAGCCCGATGCAAACGGTAATCGGTAAAGGCATATCAAACCCGTTGATGGCTGAGGGTTTGCCAAAAATCCTGTAAATTTTATCATCGCTGAATTCAAAGTAAATAAAGAAATATCATGAAAGAAGCAAATGCAGAGTCTCTAGTAATAGATCAAGTCAAAGGCATACAATAAAGAGCTCGTTAGCCCGAAGGCAGCTGACGGCTAAGAACATGGGACTCTAAACTAGAAAGCCTGTCTACATAGCTCTGCTCAAGTTCTGCCTGCAGACTAGCTCGGACAAAGTCTTCGGAACTATTTAAGATCTTCGCGGCTTCATTCTTCAGCTTCATCAATCTCTCCTGCGTAGATCCCAGCTTCTCGAGCGTCTGTTCACGAGAACGCTCTAATCCAGCCAAGTCTTCTGCAATAAGAGTAACGGACTCCTCGGCGTGCCTCAAGGCCTCCTTCAATCTCGCCACTTCCTCATGGCTGAAATCCAAAGAGCTGAGTAACTCGGCTCTACCTATATCCTTCCTCTCCACGGTAGCCATCAGCTGTGCAACAGAATGCTCATGTGATCGAAGCTCGCTGCCGATGGAAGATCTCTGGTCGTGCCACTGTGTCAGCCTATGCTCCATCTGAGAGGACACGAAGGAAGAAGCTCCACCAGCCTTCAACTCCTTCAACTCTCGAATCTCTGACTCCAGAACAGTGAAATCGGCAGTGAAGGAATCGGCCAACTCTGGATATCCTTCTTCCCTCATCATCATCATGTGGCGAGAAAAGGAACGCCTGAACGGATCGAAACAGTATCCTCTGTGAAGAAGTTTCTCAATCATGCCATTATAAAAGGCGGTAAAAAAGTTGAGGTCCGTGCGAAAAATGTCTTTGTCAGGATCGGTATCAGCCAAGAGGGCGCGGACACGCTCATATAGAAAGGATCAAGATCCTGCAAGAAACAGTGTGGAAAGCTAAGAGATTATCGAATACGATAAGGAAATTTAAAGGCAAATTCCGAGCATACCAAGGCCAACGGAGGTCCCCTCAGGCTGAAATCTGACAGGTTCCGAAATAACTGCAGGAGTAGTCATAGAGGGTATATCAACCCCTGTAGGCAAATCAGTCATACCTCTCGGCTGTGGCGGGGAAACACCACTCTCAGGCAAACTATCAGTCCCAGAAACTGTAGTGGCATCAGGCACAACGGCTGGTCCTATAGTTGCACTTCTTTATTAGTCAAAATGAAAATTTAGACAAATAAGGAGGATCGGGATGATAAGGTCATCTGCGTACCTACAGGTCCATCATCCTCAGGTATCCGGGGAATTCCAGGAGTCATAAGAGTATCAGTCCTGGTGGCTGGTCCTATGATTGCACTCATATATTTGTCAAAAGTCAGATAAATAAAGAGGAGCACGATGTCCCTAAATCGTATGCGTACCTGCAAGTCCGTCACTCCGAGGTAAGCTAGATATGCCGGGAATCGATATTGGGTTAGTCCCAATGACTGGCGCTGTAATATTAATCCTTCGTTAGTCAGACAAAAGATCAGGCAAAATGAAGGGAATCAGATATGTACCTGTGAATGAATCATTCTCAAAGGGTGGTCCCACAGTTCCTCTGGTGGCTTGTTCAGCCAACATGTCGGCAAATAGTCCAATGTCAGGTCCCTGGAAGCTTGGTACAGGAGCACACCCCCGTTCCTCGAAACCTACATCATGATAGGCTCCATCCTCAGCTGGCTTTTCCATCGCGACATCTGCAGGATAACCTAAATGTTGGAAGATGAGGAAGAAAGGAAAGCTCATAAATACCTGCAGCAAAAACAGAAGATTCTCTTTCCCCATGCTTGAGGAGGGTATCATTGGATATAGATATACCTGAATATGGGACGGTGGGCTCAACACTATTCACCTGCTCAAGATCAATGTTTAGATCGATGCCCAGAGAACCGTCATGAAGGGCGTCGCACATCTGCTGCATGAAGCAATCCATGTTATCAGATCCAGGAGATACCGGACCCGGTGGAAGTTCGCCCTCTTCAAAGAACCCTGGAGCATAAAACATGGTTACGAATCCCAAAAGGTAAATCACCTTAAAGCAATAAAAATAAATATTACCTTCCCCTCCATCGGCGATGCTTCCTAAATCCATTCCATAAGAACGCTGACCGTCGTGTGGTTTATGAGCGATCTTCTTCCTTTTCGGGGCGCCAGCTCTCCTAGAACCAACGGGTCGGTCATGCACAGACTTGTCACACGTCTCAACATGCGTGGGAGCTCGATCGTCGGGCCCTGAGCTCATATAACGAGAAGCTGGCGACTCGTGATCGTCAACTATCCTACCTAAAGTGACAATGGTCATTTCATTAAACGAACAAGATCTGTCATTTATACCAATTAGGATGGAGAAGGAAAATCAAAGAGCATGACAAACCTGCATTGAGTTCTTCTCTATCGGTATCTATATCCACATATTCCTCCTCAGAGGTCTCGTCGTCATCACCCGTAGGAAGGAGCTCTTCATCATCCTTGAGAGGAGATCTGGCACGCCCCTTTCTCTGCTTCTGAGCAAGCTCAGCCCTGCGAGCAGCCATCATGGCAACCTGGACCGAATGCTCAGACTGTAACTCTGAAAGACTCCTCACACCTATGGATTCACGGGCGGAAAAGAGTCACTTGCAACTGAGGAAAGTGATCAACGGCTTACGCCTATATGAAGGAAGAGCAAAATGGGCTCCAGTGCAGCCCACCATAGTCCACAGCCATGCTCGTACGCCGTCAATAAGCCCTCCCTCAACCTGCAGACCACAGCTTGGATTCCTAACATATAGTTGGTCATAGCCGAACTGACGAGCAAAACGGCAGGGAAGGTAAGGCTCTATGTGACATCGATTCTTCACCCGGAGAACAAGATACCCAACACGGATGTTCACTAACCAGCGGAAACAACCAACGTCGAGAATAGTCCGGCCACTTCTAGGTTTCTCCTCGTCAATCAGCACGTCACCATAGCGACCCGAAAAATAAGGGAAACACTTGAAGAACTCCTAGCTCTTACGAACTTGAAGCTCTCGTTGTACATCACTGAATTTTTTCCCGAGCCATCTGCTCTTCTCCATCAGCTGCATAAAAGGAACGGGGACATCAACAACGCTGGGCGCCGACATCAAGTCAGGACGGTGAAGGACAAGCCACGCCATCAGATATGCATAAGGAAGCTCGACCTTCGGACAAATAAGCTCGGTCGATGGTTCAGAACCCCCCTGTGTAAAACTACTGACTAAACACCTAAGCCCGCAATGGATGCCGACAACCATCGCTGGGAGCAGGGAAAGCTCTCTCCCGTAAGCTAGCTGAACTACAGGGAAGAGCACCTCGATAGGTAAAGCGTCTGAAGGCTGGTGCGGAACAACACATTTCTTCAACCAGAGAGCAAGGTAGCCTGCTAGTAGAGTCCGGGGCCCAATAGACTTCTGTGCACGGCGGAGAAACGAACGAAACTTGGTTCCTGCAGGAAAAGCTCCCTCAGCACTGGCAATGGTGTAAGAACGAGCCTCAGCCTTCTCCACCAACTCATTAATGGCGGTAGGGGTCAACACATCTAACTCACGAATGGGCTCGCTGGAATCACCCTCCAAATTCTGGAACAAATAGCTAGCAAACTGCTTCAAGCTGATCTGCTTCTTCCTTTTCGCTTGAGGAGAAGTCTGGATCAAGGAGGTATAATAGTGACAAGTGAGGTCCCAAAGAGTGTCATACATATCGGGAGTATCTTTCTTCAACCACTCCAACTGCTGGTTCGAAGGAAAATACTCCTGATATGGACAATCCCCCATCGGAAGACCAGAAACTTGATGCATCTCATGCAATGCCAACCCTAACTCGCCGTCGCTGGTCAGGAATGTGTTACTATCAGGCATGTATGTCTCTAACAACGCTAAGAAATGGCGACAGCTGACCGGGAGTCCGTACATGGTGGCTCGTATAGGTGCATACAATCCACTGCTCTTCAAATCCCTCTCCCAGCGCGCCAAGACGAAACTGGTCATGCGTGTCCACCATCCCTTGGCTAGTGAGGAAGCCCAACCATAGCATCTATAATCTGGTGGAGGTAACCTTCTCTCAAGAAGAGCCAGACGATTACCCACGGTAGGAGCAGCTGCTGACACCTCGCCTGAGGGTGCAGTGTCAAGGCCCATGACCCCTGGTCGAAGACCACGAATATGATGGTGCCCGCTAGAACCAGGAGTCTTGTGATGAGAGGCATATCCACACTGGACTCGCTCAGCGTCATTAGTAAGGTGCCAGGACATCTGTCGCCCCACGGCTTGTCCCTTCAGATGAGTGAAAGAATATTGACGCGGAATGGAGGGAATGTACAAGAGAGCTCCTTCGTCGAGAGTCAGCCAGTGTTCCTCGGTAAGGGTCAACGTAGCAGGATCCTCAACGTGATCTCCGAACAGGAAACTAGGCTTCTTCAAAGCCCGAGTAGAGGTAGAATCCGCAGTAAAGGAGGCATCCGTAATAAGCTGGCGTAAGCAATGACGCCCTCCTTCCCGTATCAAACGACAGGATTCGTCGGAGCGATCTCTGTCAAACTGAGGGAGTGGACTAACGGCCTGCCTAATGGAAGCTGAAGAGAAGACCTCCCGGCTACAACCAGTATTGGCATCCCGCGGGAAACTCTACTGCAATAAAACACAAGGATAGAGTCAGAAAATCCATCTCATAAGAAGAAAGATAAGCTCATTCACGGAATAATTGGAGAGACGATTTTGAGTGTCCTACACTGGAAGAACGGTATGTATCATCACATAAAAAACGTGGTAACATACACCGACCTATAAGGTGTAGGACGACACAAAATCGCCCCAATATACCAGAAGACTTGAATTGGCCAAGCAAGGCAAGTCCGAAACCTTAACCCCCGCGAAGGAGGGTGTCGGTTCTTCCTTCATGACCCGCGAAGAGGTCAATCAGGGATACAGGAAATGTAAAGTCTCACCCCCAAAGAAAGAGGCCGTTGGAAAAGATGCCGTGGGAACCTCTTCCTCGCTGTGCTGCGAATGAGAAAGACTCCTACGAGGTCGAGGTCGAAGTGGAGACATCGAAAATCTGCAATGAAAAGCAGCAAGTCAGGTACAATCTAAAATAAGAATACACGAAATTTAAAAAGGAAATTAAGAACTTTAATTAAAATCCTATGTATAAGTAGGATTTTATAGTTGAAGTCTAGTTAAACCTACAAATTTCGTGTATGCGAAACATTGATTGTCTTTATTTACGGTGAATTTTGGTGAAATACCCAAAATACCCTTCGTGTTCAAGGCTAAATTCGGGTCAAGGACACGCTTGAGTTGGGTCATGGTCATCATATCTGATCATATAGCACCCCCAATACCCCACAATTTTGGTTAATTTTACAAATAAGCCCTTTTGTAGAATTTAGCCAATTTTGCATATAGACCCCTTCACAAATTTCAATTTAACGCCCACATGCCTTTATCAAAACTTTGGTTATTGGGTTGTGGTCTAAACTTTTGGAATTTCAGCCCTAAACTTTAGCCCTTTTGCAAATAAACCCCTCTATACTTTGTGGGTTGCTTTTTGCAAATAAACCCCTCAAACAAACATTGACTCTTTGCATGGAACACCCTTCAAAGTTGCGGCCAAATGGGTCTAAAGTCCAAGCCTCAAAATTTCAGTCCCATTTTGCATAAAAGCCCCTACGAATTTCAGCCCCCTTTTACACAAAAGCCCACCAATTTCGGCTATGTTGCAAGTTTTGCATAAAAAACCCCAAATTTCGGTTCATCTTCACAACCCATCATCATGAGAATAAAAAGCTATGATCTTGGCATGTGGGTTCATGTGGTATCCCCATTACAAGCATAAAGTTGCATTCTTTCTTGAAAAAGAGGAGAGTTATGAAGGGGAACTTACCAAATCAAGAAGCCTTCCTTGAGGTTGAAGATGATGAAACCCTAGCTCGAAGGAGAGATTAATTTCGGCCAAGGGGGGAACAAAAATCCAAAATCTTGTATGGGCTTGGAGAAGGAAACAATGGTGGAGGGATGAAAGGAAGAAGAAAGTGTTTGAGATGGAAAGAGAATCTCTTTTGAAAATATGGAAAGAAGGGGGAAAACAAAAGGGGAAACAAATTTGAAACAAGAAGGAAAATAAAAGAGGAAATAACAAAAATGGCAAGAAACCATAAGGGGGGGGGGGGTGGTCGGTTTTGGCCAAGACACCCCAAGGGGTGTCTCGGCAAAACCGAGACACCCCAAGGGTGTCTTGGTTTTGTTGAGACACCCCTAAGGGTGTCTTAACCCTATTTAACCCCCCGAACCCTTTTCGAAGTCCGAATCGGCCTATTTTTCGCCGGTTATTGGATATTTCGATGAAATCCACAAAAGTCAACGTTCGACGATTCATAACCCTAGGTCAACGCCAGTCAACGCGTTGCGACCAAAGTCAACGTTTGACGATTCAAAACCCTAAGGTCAACGCCGGTCAACGCATAACCCTAGGTCAACGCCAGTCAACGCGTTGCGACCAAAGTCAACGTTCGACGATTCGAAACCCTAGGGTCAACGCGTAACCCTAGGTCAACGCCAGTCAACGCGTTACGACCAAAAAGTCAACATTCGACGTTCGAAACCCTAGGGTCAACGCCGGTCAACGCGTAACCCTAGGTCAACGCCAGTCAACGCGTTGCGACCAAAAAAGCAACATTCAACGTTCGAAACCCTAGGGTCAACGTCGGTCAACGCGTAACCCTAGGTCAACGCCAGTCAACGCATTGCGGCAAAAAGTCAACATACAGTGATCTGAAATCCTAGGTCAACACAATGTGACGGAGGTAGTTCAAAGTCAACTTAATGACACGAGCCAAACTCAATTCATCAGCTGTAGACTCGAGACTCCGACGACGGCCAAGCGATAAACGCAGCGCCGGAAGAACTTCGGTTATTCGTCAAAGCATCCAATAAACCGAAAATCGAAGGAGCCAAGAGTTGAAGCTAACTGTAGGTCCTTTACGCCGACTGAAGGCTAGACCAATCACATCCAAAGTATTCCAGCCTCTTCTATAAAAGAAACGAGTCCGGAACGCTTTGGAGGGGGTATCTGTAGGCATCGAAAATTACCTATAGGTCTCCACGAACAGCTTAGTGTTAAAGAGCGACGATGAACGTCACTATCCGATTCGCAGGAGTTCGATTGACGTCGATGAACAATTGAAGTGAATCGACGAACTACGTGAGCTGATAGAATTTCGGAATAACGAAGGCACGGGCAAATCGGGAACCCTGCGATGTTCACAAGAAAGAATAACGCCCTTCATATCTCATTCACTCTACATTCAGCCATCAGAACGGATAGAACTCTTCGTCAAGCTCCCAACGCACTTGGAATCACTCAAATCCGAGTTCGGACGAAGAATCTACGGCGGAAACAATCAAATATACACGACGGAGCGTCTCAGGCTGAACTGGGACACCCGGGGTGTCTCGGGAAAGTCGAAACACCCCAGGGGTGTCTAGGCAAAGCCGAGACACCCCAGGGGTGTCTAGGCTTTTCCTAGACACCCCAGGGGTGTCTCAAGGCCCTAGGTGCCCTCATGCCTATAAATAGTGCCCTTAGGCCTCACTTTTTGGGGGGCCGGATTTTTTGGAGAATTGGCGAAGCCCTGCTGGAGTGAAGAGTGATTGAGCAAGAGAGTTCTTCATCGGATCTGCATCACCCGTATCCGTTCCTTAGCATTACCCCTCGTCGGTAATCCTAAGAAGAGCAAATATCTCGCTTTATCCGAGATAGGCGCTTCAAGTTTCTAGATCCCCTCGCGGATCGACGAAGCTCTGTCCGATTTTTCTGGATCAGATCTGATTGCCAGGTAGTCCATGGATATCGATGTCCCCGTTACAGGCTAAAGACCCACGCAAGCAAGAGACGACGAACGGATCTTGTGTTTATTTTCGAAAAGTTGTAATTTTTATTTTTTTGTTATTTGAATTTCATTTGTAACGCTTAAAGTTTTAATGAAATCAATGATGAAGGCAACTTTTTCCGGAAACAAACAACTGTATGTAGTTCAACTCGTATCTGCTTTACTTTGTGCATCATGGAGTTTGCATTGAGGACAATGCACAATTTAGGTGTGGGGGTGGGAAGTAGTTACTTTTTCCTCTTTATTTTACATTTTTTCTTTCAAAAAAAATTGTCACTTGCCAAATTAACAGAGTTAAGTAGTAATTGATCTATTTGATATAACTTTAAATTTTCTAATTCCTAGTCAGTGAAATACTCAAGTTTACCTTTTATGTTAACTTTAAATAAATTTCTTAAGAAATTATTTTCAATGTAATATACTTTACTTAAGCCTTAACTTGGACTTTTAATTAAAATACTAGAATTTTTGCATGCTTAACTTGGAGTTGAAAATATTTTTTTCAAGTAGCCTTGATTTACATATTTTTCATATATATACTCATATACTAGTAGTACTTATTAGAATATATTATTACTATATACTATATACTCAGTCAATGATATATATAAAATATTATTAATGAATTCATAAGGCAATATGAGGTACGCTTCTCCGACACCAGCACCAAAAAGTTGTTCGCCTTGTAGTGATTGGTGTCACATCCCCCGACTCACCAGCTCAATCTCAAATATGGTACGCAGCATTCACACATCGGGGTTAGTGGAACGGTTGGAATGAGTATGTGCACGTCACTACCAACAAAGAAAATTTGCTAGTTTGGGTAACAACATAACCGCATTCTATATGCTCTCTCTCTCATCTCCTCTCTCTGCCTCTTCTCTCTCTCTCTATATATATATATAATATATATATGATATATATATATTCATATATATAAGCACTATATATATATATTAATATATAATGATATATACGTATATATAGATACCTATAATACTATATATATATATATATATTATAAAAAAACTAACTAACTTTGCAAAAGAAGAGTGCGGAAAATGCACCAAAAAGAAAAAAAAAGACTCTTGAATTCAAGGTGATTCTATATTATAAAGCTATTCTTGTAAAATAGATATACAATATGTTATAAGATATACAATAGGGTCTTATGCTAATCTAATCTGATTTTATGCCAATTAAAACTACTGAACAAACTATTCTTGTAAGATAGATATACAATATGTTATAAGCAAGAATAAGCAATAAGAGCAAAGTGATATATCTTAGCAAAGAGATATACTATGATATATATGCAAGGATATACAACAAACACAAGGGTGATATGTAATCTAAACAAGATAGTGGGCAAGCAATAAACAATGGCGATATGAAATATGAACACAAGAATAAGTACGCCAAGCAATCGCAAACACAAGATATGTTCACGGAGTTCGGTCCCCACGACCTATGTCTCCGCTCCTCACCTCGAGGAGATCTCCACTATCGTCAACCCTGGTTTGGAAGCCAGAATTTCTCTACATACTCGGTTTTCTAGCTAACCGAAAACTCTACACACTCGGTTTTCTAGCTAACCGAAAACTCTACAACACCGTTTTCTAGCTAACCGAAAACTCTACACACTCGGTTTTCTAGCTAACCGAAAACTCTACAACACTCACAATGTATACACACTAACTACCACCTCAAGTGTTGGTCTTTAGCCCGTGTCTCCCTCAAATGCTCGGATTTACTACCTCTCTCTCTAGGCTTTTACTACCGACGCCACTCGTCTTGGGACAACCCCGTCTCTCACCACACACTCCTCTCGGTGTACTAGTGTAATACAAAGTGACCTCACAATTTAGGCTCAATACAACAAATAAATTGTTCTCTAATACAAGATGAGAACTAAGTGTAAGCTCACTCTCAATGTCACAAACCCATAACCCAATTTACACCAAGTATGAAAATACAATAAGCTCAATGGTTGTGTGTGAACAAAAAGATTCAATAAAAAACAATTAAACTCAATATGAAATCTAGCTTATGAAATTAATGATCAAACGTATAAAATGCTAGAATTGAGTTTAAGTGAAACTTCTCTATATGACAAGAGATTCACGAAAGCGAGACCGCACGGGGTTCACGAAGACGAGACCACACGGGGTTCACGAAGTCAAGGCGACGAAAAGGCGAGGACGAAGAGGCGACGACGAAGATTTGCTGGAGAGCTTCGTCGTCGACGACGAGGCGATGAAGAGGCGAGGATGACGAGGCGACGAAGAGCTTCGTCACGACGACGAGGCGATGAAGATTTGCTGGAGAAAAAGGCGACGACGAAGAGGCGACGACGAGCTTTGTCGGGACGAAGAGGCGCAGAGCACAACCGCCAGAGATTAGGGCTTGAAGGTCTGGAATCGGGTTTGAGACTTCGAGCTTTCGTTTTATTGTGAAAACGGGTCGGGTGGGTTTAATATCTCAGCAACCTAATTCACTCACAAACCCGATAAACCCGACAAAAAATGGAAGTTATCGGGCGCTATTAGCGGTTATCAGCGATAAATCGCCGATAGTTGGTCAAAAACGCTAACCGATTACAATTTCTGGTTATCCTAGCGGCAACCTGAAAATTCCGATAAATCGCCGATAAATCCCGATAAATCGCCGATATTTAAAACACTGCTTACAGGAGATAAATAGCTATCACATTCACATTTGTTAACAATTACTATAAATGAGTAGAATAACATGTCTGATCCATCATTTTTCTACACAAAAATAGAATTATCATTTAATAATATATAATAAAAATAACTAATGAGAAGAATTATACTTACCTTAAAAGATTTGATTACACTTTGGAGAACTATACTCAAGAACCGTAAAACATATAATACCTATAAATAATAATAATAAATATCTAGACATAAACTATTCTGTGTGTGCAACTGATGTTCCTGGTTTCCACGAACTTTCTAAGGACATTCATTTTTTTTACTTTATAACAAGATGTGGGTCTTAAATCAAACTTTTCAACTATAAGGGCTAAGATTGATCTTTCCTGCACTATTGATTCTTTTATTTAAAAAGAGATAGGATTTGAAGGAAACTAATCTAGCTGTAAGGACCTCTAATAAAAATTATATTTCTTCCCTAAAACATTAGCTTCTCCCTCTGTTTCTTTGATGCCCCATAACCCGTTTGATTTGGGTTGGGTTCGACAGCTAAATTATCCATTGATGGCAAAGCTCTAGCTTAAGGATGGTCGGAGATTGTCCGACGACACCGGGGATGTTACCGGCGGCCAGAAAGGTGCGAGGTTTTTTTTTTTGAATTTGAAACAAAGAAAAGAAACTAACCTATTAGAAGCTCTTTCTTCCCCATCCCCGATCTATTTTCCTTTTTGTTATTTTTCGTTTTTTTTTTGTAAACTGAAGAATTTGGGGATTTTGGGTTTTTAACAGTTTCTATGGCTTTTGGCTTTCTAACTCCTATATTAATTGTGATTTTGGGGTTTTAACAGTTCCTATGGCTTTTGGCTTTCTAACTCCCATTTTAATTGTAATTATAAAAACATTAACCTAGTTATGAAACTCTTCATATTAAAAGAAAAACTATATTTTACAAATTAATACAATAAACCATTAGTATGCATATATATGAAAACACTGAAACATACAAACAAGCACAACTAGAATGGTTTGAGTCAAGCATTAATCGATGAAACATGAATATGCCCCGCTTGAAAACAAGTCAAAAAAAAAAAAAAAAAAAAACAAAAAAAACAATGCCCAAGATAGCTTTAATTTGTGATATTTCACCTTGCTAAAACCACAAAAAAATTCACCATATACACTTTTTTTTTCAATTTTATAATTTGGTAAACATTGTTGGCCCTTTGGTTTTGATGATGATTTGCAAAAAAAAATTTAGAGTTAATTTGTTTTCTAGTTTATTGTGGTTTTTTTCCTTTTTAGGACATCAACTAATGGTGAAAAGTCTTCTATATCAAGAGTTAAAGATGCAAGTTCATGTGTGACATTCACCTAGGTATAAGAGATTTTTGCTTACATATATTGTATAACTATATTTAAGCTCAATATGTAAACACAACACAAGTTTGATTTCTTTTATTGTATAACTATATTTAAGCTCAATATGTAAACACAACACAAGTTTGATTTCTTTCTCATACAAATAACTTTTTATCAAACTTTGTCACATCAATATGTAAACACAACACAAGTTTGATTTCTTTCTCATACAAATAACTTTTTATCAAACTTTGTCACATTAGTTTTTATTTCATGTTTACATCTCTCTCATACTTCATAATATATATATAATGTTTGCATGAAATATATACACAGTTTTATAAGTCATAGTTTAATTTTTGTTTTCATGAAAAATAGGTTTTATGTACACTTTTCAAAAACAGTGAGTTTTCACAAACGTAAATTGCTTTTTCAAAAATTCCTTTTCAAACATGATTATTCCCTCATTTATAAACATTCCCCAAAGTTTTACTATTTTTGGAAATTATTTAATATTTTTAACATATTTTCAAAGTCAACAAAAACATGTTCAAAACCTGTAATTTTTCAGTGTCAGTTTGCGGTCGACCGTTGCGTTCGACCGCCTGCAGTTCAGAAACTCAGTTTTGTTTTGATATGCTTTGCGGTCGATCATGGCGATCGATCGTAGCTAGTCCAGACTCATTCGCGGTTGATCGCCACGGTCGACTGCCTGCTTTCCAGAACAGAAGTTTGAGTTTTTTAACTTCGCGGTCGACCGCTAGTATTTCACGATCGACCGCCAATCTGACCGTTGTGTTGTAACGGCTATATTGTGATCTGATATTCTAGGGGTATTTTCGTATTTTCTATATGGTTTTGACTGATGTCTTGAGTGGGTATAAATACCCCATTGCCTCCCTCTTTCTAACCACCAAGATTTTTTTTTTTTAAATTGAGTTTTTATAAAAGAGTTTAACAAGTGTTTAAACTTGTTTGTGTTCTGTTTCAAAAGAAGAGTTTTACAATAAGAAGAGGCGTTCATTTCCAATTGAGGATCTCATCCTCATAATCATTCTACAGTCCTTCTTGTTTATTGAGAAGTTTTCTAAACTCATCTTTTATATAGCTTATTGATTCATTTTCACATTCATATCTTAGCTATATTATTTGAGTTGCAATTTCATTGTTCGCTTTTTCACATACACCTTCGTTGAGCTTAAAATATTTTTCATACAATATATTGTTGGGTAGTGGTGTGTGATTTAGCGAGAGTGAGCTTCATTAAGTTCTCATTCATTAGAGAGAACTAAACATTGTATTTGAACTTACAATGAGAGTATCACTTGTAATACACTTATACACCGAGAGAAGTGTGTAGTGAGAGACATGGTCGAATCCAAGAGAAATGGCGTCGGTTGACAAACCTAGGGAGAGGTTGTATCCGAGCACTTGAGGGGGAGGACACGGTCTAGAGACTTACACTTGTGTGTATAGTGTGATTGCATAATGATTGTTTGTGAGAGTTTTCGATAAACTTGTAAACTGAGTGTGTAGAAGTTCCGGCTTCTAAACCGGGTTGTGATAGTAGAGATCTCCTCAAGGTGAGGAGTGGGGACGTAGGTCGTGGGGACCGAACCTCGTAAACATATCGTGTGTTTGTGCTCACTTAGCATATATTTAATTTGTGCTTATATTTCTCTTTCTTATTCATATCTATCTCATATATCTCTTGCATGAACAAACGAAATGATATATTTTTAATTGGCATAAAATTAGGAGTAGATTAGCATAAGACCCTAATCATCCCCCTCTAGGATCTAACAATTGATATCAGAGCTTGGTGCTCTTTGATCTAAGGTCTAATCACCTTGAGTTAAAGATCCAAGTTATATTGTTGTGCTAATCTAATTTTGTGCTTTATTGGATCCTGCTTGCATACATATATACATTATAGATATGTACGGTGCATCTAGTTTAAGATATGACATTAATGTTGCTCCTCATTTAGATACTTTTCCCTATGCTCAATGGCGTGTTAGATTCAAACTTTTTGTTCAATCTAAACAATTCGATTTATGGGAAATTATTGAAGATGATTATATTGTACCCACTTCGGAAAAATCCAAGTGGAGTAATAATGATAAAAGAATGTTTAATATGAACAAGATTTTGTTAGAATATTTACTTAGTGCTTTTCACTCATCCTTCTCTAACAAATTTGTTCATTTTGATAGTGCTTACACCTTATGAAAATTTATTGAATCACATCAAGGGGACTTGGAGGCTATCCGACAAGAGTTGGAAAATTCCACTTCAAATTCTAAAGAAGCCTCATCTCCATGTACACATCCACTAGGTGATAACCCTAGTGAGGTATGCGAGCTCGACAACGATGATGATATTACTTTTGATGAGCTTGCGCATGAATTTGAAAAATTGTACAATATTTATATTGATTTGAAAAGTAAGCATAATAAAATGGAATCCTCTCATGAAACACTAATTACTAAGTTTGATCTCATTGCAAATGAAAATATAAATCTTAAAGAATGCAATGAAACTTTGAGATTAGAAAATGCTAAATTGCTTAATGAAAAATATGACGCCATGTTAGAAGTAGAGATTAGTAAAAATAAATTAAACTATATGGTAAATGATTATGTTCTTCCTACTTCTAATAACAATGCTTGTATGCACAATGATGAGTTGAATCAAATAATAAAACGCATGTCAACCTTAGATTCAACACTAAACACGTGTATTTCAAATAACAAAAAACTTATGGATTTGTGTGCAAAGTACTAGGATAATTCTTCTAAGAAACCTATTCACTATGAACATATGTATGACAAAATTCACAAATGTTCTATTTGCGGTCTGAAAGGCCATATAGCCAAATTTTGTCATAATGCACAAAAGCTTAACGAGTCTACTCATGTTTGTGCATCCCATCAAGCCTCCTCATCTCATACACATGTACACACACACAATGATTATCATAAATATGCTCATGTGTATAAGTGTGAATTTTATGATCGTTTTGGTCATTTGACTATATTTTGTTTCGATTTGAAAAGAAATTCTCGTTTGCAAAATAATTACAAAGAAAAACCTACTTTTGCAAATAAGCCACGTGCATAATATTTTGGTCAACGTAAACCATTCAAACCCTTACATTGCACAAATTGCAATCATATGGGTCATGTTTACGACTTTTGTTTTGACCGTATCGGTGCACAAAATATGCCCAAATGGGTTCATAACCCTAGGGCATTGGATTCACATGATAGGGGTCATGTCCCTAATTTTATTGGTACCAAAAAGACTTGGGGTACCAAAATGAGCTCAATCTCATATTTTTGTTTTGTGTTAAATAGTTGGTTTTGAGATTCAATGTTGATTTTTTTAAGTTAAAATGAAATATTGTTCACGGATTTCTAGCTAAAAGCTCTTTTATATATACATAATTTCTTATAAAAAAAAATTGTTTAATGATCCAAATGAAATATTTCACAAAATCCAGCTTTAATCAAAATTTTGTTAATATTTTTCTCACGGTCGACCGTCACGGTCGACCGTCACGGTCGACCGAATATATTTCTGTCCCAGAGTTTTGACTCTGTAATTGTCACGATCGACCGCCACAGTCGACCGTAAAGAAAAATTTTAGTTTTTCTTTTTTTTTCTTATCGGGTTTTGAATTTCATTTGTTAACAGTTCTAAACCCGAATGATTTACACTCGTTGATCTCAGCCCAAAGTCGTTCCAGGCCGTTGCTTCATCCTCACATAGATCCGACCTTCTGTCTTCGCGTCATTCTCAAAATTTCCCCAAATTTATCGATTCCTGCTCAGACTCCCACGGTCGGCCGTCAATCCCTCTTCGATCAACCACGGTCTCCCCTGAGGATCTCTCCTCCATTGTTTTCAGTTAGGTAATCTCTTTTCCATATCTTTCCTTTTCATCTTTGATTCTAGGGTTCTACTTCTATTCCTAGGGTTTCATTCTAGGGCTTTATTCAATTTCATATCTCATCAATTGTAAGCATGCCACCTAAGAAATGTTCTAAACCAGATGCTGCTTCCTCTTCTAGTGCCATTCATTATGAAGACTTCTTGCTTTATAAGTCCCTAGTTAAAAAGTATAAAGACCTCTGTAAATTTAAAATCTTATCAGGTAGATATATTAAATTAGATGATTTAGCCATTTACAACATTTATTAGATGCTTTCTGTTGTTAGTCTTCATGATCTTTTGGATGAGAAACGTAAGGTCCCTCATTATCCCTTTCTTGTGTACTTGTTTTATGCAAACTTATCAGTCTCCACTTCTGCTGATGGTCTTCAAATCATCAGTACCTCGGTTAAAAATGTTCAGATATCTTTTTCTGCTAACGAGCTTGCAGGAATCCTAAAGATCCCGTCAAGTGACGTTGAGCTCATGTCCATTGATCATACTGATCAGGATGTGAATAATCTTCTGTTTAAGCCCGGTTGCTCTTATCCCATGAACAACAATTCACTAAATCCCACCGGCAAAATTATTGCACGAATTGTTGCCCAAAACCTCATTCCTAAAACCAGTAGTTTTGATCATTTTGCTCCAGATAAGGTGAATGTTGTGTATGCTATATTCGCCAAGATAAAAGTGAATTGGGCGAATGTTTTTCTTAAAAATATGGCATGCAAGCATTTTAAATTCCTTCCCTTTGGTTCTTTTATTACTCTTATCCTTCAACACTTCGGTGTTGACCTTACACATGAAACCAAAGTGGATCCAAGCAAGGAGTATTTTGATAAGGTCACTCTTTCGCGCATGCAAATTTCTGATTCCCTATCCTCTGTCCCTACTGAACCATCATCTAGCTCCAGACCCCATTCCCGTCCTGCTACCATCTTAGCTTCTGATGTCTATGACCGCTTAGATTACCTTAAGACTCAGGTCTCAAATATTCAGAAGGACATTAGTACGCTTATCCGTCTTCAGCGTCAGCCACTCGGGATTTCGGATCCCACTCCTAGTTCTGACTCTATCTCCGAAGAGGATGCTGAAGGTGACTCCACTCATGGCTCTAGATCTGATGACGAGGGTGATGATTGATGAAGGATATTATGATTCACTTGTGTTTTTGAAAAACTAAACTAGTTATTATGGTTCTATTTTGTTTTGGAGTTGTAATAACTATTATGGTTTGTGTCTAAAAACTATGTGATCTTTTGTATTTGATGAACGACAACTATGTTTCTTGTGGTTATGGTAGCTTATGTCTTTTTGTTGGTATTTATATCCTTTAAACAATGTATTTTGTAAACATGCTAGTGAGGATGTTAATGGTTTGGTTTCTAAATTCGTATGCTTATATCTTCTGTAGCTTCTATTATAATCTCATATGTTAAAATGACCTCATAGCTTCTATATTTCTCTTCATGGATGTTTGTAAAAAAAATTGGATAGTTGATTGTTATTTAGTTCTCTTTTATATGCCCACATGCATATATCTTATGCATAAGAGATTCTTTTATGTCTATCTCATGTATTTAGCCCCTATATATGTTCTTCATATAAATACTTTTTTGCATATTGACAGGGGGAGCATTGTCTATCTTTTCTAATCTGTGCATGAATGCAGGGGGAGCGTTGCTCCTATCTTTTCCCCATTTTTGATGTTGTCAAAGGGGGAGAAAATATATATTACATATATTGCACACCATGTGTTGATTGGTTTATTAAAACTACATGTTATATTTGGCTTATTCATATGAATACTATCTCGTTTATTAAATTGTTTGTCATAATCAAAAAGGGGGAGATTGTTGGCCCTTTGGTTTTGATGATGATTTGCCAAACAATTTAGAGTTAATTTATTTTCTAGTTTTTGTGGTTTGTTTTCCTTTTAAGGACATCAACTCATGGTGAAAAGTCTTCTATATCAAGAGTTAAAGATGCAAGTTCATGTGTGACATTCACCTAGGTATAAGAGATGTTTGCTTACATATATTGTATAACTATATTTAAGCTCAATATGTAAACACAACACAAGTTTGATTTCTTTTATTGTATAACTATATTTAAGCTCAATATGTAAACACAACACAAGTTTGATTTCTTTCTCATACAAATAACTTTTTATCAAACTTTGTCACATCAATATGTAAACACAACACAAGTTTGATTTCTTTCTCATACAAATAACTTTTTATCAAACTTTGTCACAATAGTTTTTATTTCATGTTTACATCTCTCTCATACTTCATAATATATATATAATGTTTGCATGAAATATATATACACAATTTTATAAGTCATAGTTCAATTTTTGTTTTCATGAAAAACAGGTTTTATGTACACTTTTCAAAAACAGTGAGTTTTCACAAACAAAAATTGCTTTTTCAAAAATTCCTTTTCAAACATAATTATTCTCTCATTTATAAACATTCCCCAAAGTTTTACTATTTTTGGAAATTATTTAATATTTTTAACATATTTTCAAAGTCAGCAAAAACATGTTCAAAACCTGTAATTTTTCAGTGTCAGTTTGCGGTCGACCGCCTGTAGTTCAGAATCCCAATTTTGTTTTGATATGCCTTGCGGTCGACCGTAGCGGTCAACCGTAGCTAGTCCAGACTCTTTCGCGGTCGACCGCCACGGTCGATCGCCTGCTTTCCAGAGCAGAAGTTTGAGTTTTTGAACTTCACGGTCGATCGCCAGTATTTCATGGTCGACCGCCGATCTGACCGTTGTGTTGTAACGACTATATTGTGATATGATGTTCTAGGGGTATTTTGGTCTTTTCTATATGGTTTTGGCTGATGTCTTGAGTGGGTATAAATACCCTATTGCCTTCCTCTTTCTAACCACCAAGAATTTTGTTTAAATTGAGTTTTTATAAAAGAGTTTAACAAGTGTTCAAGCTTGTTTGTGTTCTGTTTCAAAAGAGGAGTTTTACAACAAGAAGAGGCGTTCATTTCCAATTGAGGATCTCATCCTCATCATCATTCTATAGTCCTTCTTGTTTATTGAGAAGTTTTCTAAACTCATCTTTTTTATAGCTTATTGATACATTTTCACATTCATATCTTAGTTATATTAATTGAGTTGCAATTTCATTGTTCGCTTTTATCACATACACCTTCGCTGAGCTTTAAATATTTTTCATACAATATATTGTTAGGTAGTGGTGTGTGATTTAGCGAGAGTGAGCTTCATTGTGTTCTCATTCATTATAGAGAACAAAATATTGTATTTGAACTTAATGTAAAGCCCTGTTGAATTTAATAAATAAGTTCTATTGTGAAATGTATGTTTATATCATAGAGGAGTATGATAACAATTGTTTGAGGATCAAACTAGTGTATTTATGCGAGAGAAATCAAGTAGAAAAGATCAGCATACGAATATATCATGAACAACAAAATATTGCTGCGCGGTCGACCGCATAGCGATCAGTTTGGTTTTCCCAGTCCATTTTGTATTGGGTTTTGGGTCGGGTTTGAGGGCTCATATATATATTAAATAATTGGTGAGAGCCTCCTATTCATCAGAAAAAAACCCTAGTAGCCTCCTCCCCTCCTCTTTCAAACCCTAGTTGTTCTTTTGGGTGATTTTTGGAGGATTTCGAGGAGTACGAGCGAGATACAGCGGCGTTCAGCAAAGGAGAACCTTCTCATGACCTTACCACAGTAGTTCATCACCCCTCAGGCGAGTTTCATCTCGTCCAACTCTGCACCCAGTTTTTAAATGCTTTTAAATGACGTTTTCATGTGTTTTTATGAGCCTAACATGCTAGTTTGAGTATAAAAAGTTGATCTTTATATTGTATGTAGCAAAAAAAAATGCTTTCAGTTAATAAAGATTGCCCATGTTTTTCCTAAGTGCAGATCTGGACCTGGTGGTTAGTCTAATAAAAGTTTTGAAAGAAGTGATTGTTTTCGATAGTTTTGATATAAATATACATATTTTGAACTGTTTCGTCTTGTCTATAGTGATTAGACTGCTTATATCATTTTTCAGATATGCTAAATCACATGTATAGGGTTGCTAGTATGTATAAACATCACACACGAAGTTTGAGATCGTAATCATGTAGTAAAGAACCTGAGAATAGGGTTTTTCTGCTGCTCGCTCGACCATGGTTGGCGCAGCGGTCGACCGCGTATCGTGCACAGGTAAGTTTTGGGTTTCTATTTTCATCGCGATCGACCGTGCTGGGCACGACGGTCGAGCGTCGATCGCGGTCAACCGTGCGTGGCACGACGGTCGACTGCTGGGGAGCACAGAAGCATAGTGAGTTTCTGCTCTTTGTGCGGTCGACCGTGCTGGGCGCGACGGTCGACCGTGAGTCAGTTTTTCGGCACTGTTCTGTTGTGCATACGTCGTGTGGCTGACAAGATTTTTGGGTTATTTGGGGTTGTTAAACACTAAGAATTCTGTACATGAGTTGACTGCAGACTAGAGACTTGTTTTATTCACCGAAACATAAGAGTGAATAGTATATATATATTCTTTTAGTAGTAATCTATTACGGTCCATGTGTTGGACACGTAGCTATTGCAGTCCATGTGTTGGAAAACTATCTACTACGGCCCATGTGTTGGACCTTGATCATATAGTCTATGTGTGGGACATTTGCCTATTTCAGTCCATGTGTTGGACATGTAGCTTTGCGGCCCATGTGTTGGACCTACATCATATATAGTCCATGTGTTGGACCTACCTCATATATAGTCCATGTGTTGGGTTTTTTCCTATTTCAGTCCATGTGTTGGACCTTGGTTACATGCAGTCCATGTGTTGGACATTCAGTGGATTTTGCCTTATCTAACATATAGTAGATGAAGTTCATGAGTTGAACAAGTATTCTGATATCTGACAGGACATTTTTGATATAGTTTGAGATGGAGGTATTGCTTTAAGTTGTAGTTGGATTTGGTAGTTAACTATTTACATTATGAGCTTATGGGATGGTTGAGATATCCACGCACATGCCGTAAATTCCTAAACATCAAACTTCCATTATATTTCAGATCAGATGTTTTGACTATCTATATGTATTATCAGTTATTTTTCTATCCAACTAGCCCTTCCCCTTAGGGTTGGTTGAGATGTTACTCGCTATAGCACTTTGACGCTCGTTGTTTCCCCCACTTTCAGGTAATGAGCCAGGTGCACGGAATGTCGTAGCTTGATGGATTTGCTCTATTTATTATTCATAGATACTTTATCAGCAGTTTATTGTTAGAGCTCCACGATGATTTTGTTTATGATCATTGAGATGTTATTTCTAGCTTTGTAAAGGCAGAGTAACTTAATGTCATTTCATTTAAATTCTTATTGTGAGATAGTTTTATAAGTTCAGATGTTTTCTCCTCAGAGATTTATCCACTTTATTAGTGGTGATGATTTTTCTTCAGAATATCTATTTGTTTAGTATTTCCTTTGTATATTCTCTCTTGCCTGTTTTGTACCTACACCTGTTATCGATTCCACTAGATAGATAGTAATTGTGATGGTGAAACGTGTTATTTCACAGTGTAGTGCATGACATGTTTGACATTCTTGGTTTTACCTTGGACTGCAGTATTATTGAAACTAGGGGCGTCACAGTTGGTATCAGAGCTCTAGTTCTAATATCCTTAGGATCATCCTGTGTCGAGTCATGGAGCTAGAATAGAGTTTCTTAAGATTCATGTATAGAGTCCTCTAGAAATTTCTAGAATGAGTGAGGACGTTATATTCGCATATTCAAATATTACGAACCTTTTTTTGTGATATTAAAGGTATTTGTGTGAGTAATAAATGATATGAGATTATTATATGTTTAGTTTGAGGACTCATAAACCTTCTTTTATGTGCTCAGATGGCAGGATGCGGTAGACCTAGTACCCAGAGAGCCGGTGAGGCAGAGCTACAGCAAGCTCCACCAGAGCCACAGCAGGCTCCACCAGAGCCGTAGCAGGCTCCCCAATACCTGATAGATCTGATGGTTCCCATAGCCGCTAAGATGGCAGCTCTTGAGGAGCTTGTGATGAGTCACATCACCTCACTACCACCACTAGTAGTTCCACCACCGGTTGTGCCAGTTACTCCCATTACAGAGGAATTTCCAAAGGGCACACGGGTACCCGCCCCACAGGCAGTTGCAGATAGGGTAGCAGAGCAGGAGACTTGGCTACGTCTAGTTAAGAGATACCAGAAGATGAGGGCACCCGAGTTTCAGGGATCCGTAGATTCTATTGCAGCACATAAATGGAAGAAGGATGTGAGTAACATTCTTGAGATATTGAATGCGACTTTAGTGCAGAAGCAGAGGTTGGCATCTTACAGTCTCAAAGGAGATGCGGGGAGATGGTATCGGTTGCAGTTTACTCCGAATCAGAGGATGACACTCACCTGGGAGGACTTCACCTATTTCTTTGATGAGTAGTTTATCTCTTCTGCGGCACAGGCCGGGAAAGAGATTGAGTTATCCAGATTGTCTCAGAGAGACATGTCAGTAGCAAATTTCGAGAGCAGATTTATGAGTCTACTTCATTTCATGGGCATGTGGCAGACCGGAGAGCGCCAGACTCAGATGTTTCTAGCGGGACTTCGCCCCAGCCTTCGTCGATACCTCGTTTCGAGGAGGTTTTATTCAGATCGAGAGGTAGAGGATGCCGCCATCTCTCAGGAGAATGAGTCAGCCATGTATCAGAAGGACAAGGAGGGAAACAGCAAGGATAAAGGCAAGAACAATAGATCTTTTCTAGGATCCCAGCAGCAGCAGCAGTAAGGCCCTCATAGGAAAGGACCTCAACATGGTCAGAGAGCGCCTCGGCAGCGCAAGTTTCAGGGCGTATGTTATAATTGTCGTAAGATTGGGCATAAAGCATCAGAATGCCGCAGTGCACCAGCAAGAGCCCAACAAGGGAGAGGGCAGAATCAGCAGCAGAACAGATTCTAGGGCCGGGGTCAGGGCCAGCAGACGAGACTAGAGGCACCGCCAGTGGTACCGAAGATTGAGGGGTAGGTTCATGCAGTCTAGGAGGTCCCTCAGGGATAGGTAGTTCCATATGCTCCACCTCCAACCGCGAAGCAGGTTCAGGCCACCGGTAGGGTCTATGCAGTAGTCCCTCGTGATCATGGAGCGAGCGGAGCCGTAGTGGAGGGGACGTTCTCCGTGAACTCCTTTCCAGCCCGTATTCTCCGGTAGCTTCACACTCTTTCATATCTTATGCTTTTATGAGTAGACTCCAGCTAGTAGCTCAGCCTCTAGATACTCTTTTGTCAGTTTCCACCCTTTTAGGTGAGATGTCGCTCTTGGAGAGCATTTGTAGTTGTATTATCAGCTTAGACGAGTCTGAATTTGTTGTCGATCTGATAGTGTTAAGCATGTCAGAGTTCGATGTTATTCTGGGTATGGATTGTTTATCTTCCTACCATGTCAGTATTGACTATTTTACAAAAACGGTCAAGTTACGGGCGTCCGATGGGTCCGAGTTAGTTGTGGCAACCTCTCAGGGGAACTAGTTTGCGGAGTCATTACTGACGTACATCGAGGAGGTGATGCTTTGGGAGCAGAGTGTTGATATATGTGAGACTAGAGTTGTCTCGGATTATCAGGATGTCTTTCAGGATATACCTGGGTTACCTCCTGTGAGAAAGGTTGAGTTTTGTATTAAGTTGCAGCCGGACACAGCCCCGATTTCCCGAGCACCCTATCGCATGGCACCTGCTGAGATGAGGGTCTACAGACCCAGTTGGATGAGTTGTTAGCTCAGGGATTTATTCGTCGGAGTCATTCTTTGGGAGGAGCGCCGGTCCTCTTCGTGAAGAAGAAGGATGGTAGTATGCGATTGTGTATCGACTACCGTGAGTTGAACAATGTCACTATCCGGATTAGATACCCTTTGCCTCAGATTGATGACTTGTTCGATCAGCTGTAGGGAGCATAGTATTTCTCAAAGATTTATCTTCATTCTAGTTATCATCAGTTGCGGGTCCGGGAAATGGATATTCCTAATATCTCCTTTCTGACTCGATATGGGTCCTTCGAGTTCTTGGTTATGCCATTTGGATTGACCAATGCACCCGCGGTATTCATGGATTTGATGAACCGAGTCTTCCGTCCATTTTTGGACTAGTTCGTGATTGTGTTTATCGATGATATTCTTATCTATTCAAGATCGGAGTCGAAGCACGAGCAGCATCTACATTTGGCTTTGCAGACCTTACGTGAACATCATCTATATGCTAAGTTCAGCAAGCGTGAGTTTTGGATTACTGAGGTCAGGTTTATGGGCCATATTGTTAGCAGAGAGGGAATAGCGGTAGACCCAGCTAATGTTTTAGCAGTGCTTGATTGGGAACCACCGAAGACTGTTACCGAGATTCGTAGCTTTTTGGGGTTAGCTGGATATTATAGAAAGTTCATTCAGGACTTCTCGAAGATTGCGATGCCACTTACACGTCTTACGAAAAAGGGTGTACAGTTCACTTGGAGCATGGAGTGTCAGAAGGCCTTTGATACCTTGAAGGCTAAGTTGACTACGGCACCGGTTCTTACTATTTTGAGCAGTGACAGGACATTTGTTGGGTACACGAATGTGTCGTTAGCAGGTTTGGGAGGTGTTTTGATACAAACTCAGAGGATAGTATAATACATCTCATTGTAGTTGAGAGTTCATGAGCAGAACTACCCCACTCATGATTTGAAGTTAGCAGTGGTTGTATTCGCGCTGAAGGCGTGGAGATACTACTTATATGGAGTTCAGTTCGAGCTTTTCACAAACCATCAGAGTTTGAAGTACCTTTTCTCACAGAAGGAACTTAATCAGAGGCAGCGATGATGGATTGAGTTTATCAAGGACTATGAGTTCGCGATTCAATATCATCCGGAGAAGGCGAACGTCGTAGCAGATGCTTTGAGTAGGAAGCGTCGACATCAGATTTCAGCTTTGAGGTGCTCGTTGTATCAAGATCTCCTCACTCTTAGTCAGTTCGATTTTAGGCCAGAAATTGGCGGGACCAGTGCATATTTGGGAGCTATATCAGTGCAGTCATCTTAGAGGGACAGAGTAGTCAGAGCTCAGTTAGAGGATTCTTAGATTCAAATCTAAAAGGAGGAGATTTTCAAAGAGCCCAAGGATGATTGGACCATTGGAGCAGATGGAGGTCATCGAATGAAGGGTCGACTTATTATGCCAGCCAGTGTGGAGCTGAAGAAGGAGTTGTTTGATGAAGCACATCGTACCCGATATACAGTGCATCCAAGAACCACCAAGATGTCCAAGGACTTGAGGAGACACTTCTGGTGGAGTGGCATGCGTAGAGACATTGTATATTATGTGGCTAAGTGTTTTACCTGTCAGCAAGTGAAGGCAGAGCACTAGAGACCAGCATGAACACTTCAGTCTTTACCTATTCCACAGTGGAAGTGGTCGGACATTTCTATGGACTTCATTGTAGGGTTGCCGAAGTCGAAGAAGGAAAACGATTCGGTTTAGGTGATAGTGGATCGGTTGACAAAGTCGTCACATTTTATTCCAGTGAGGACCACTTATATCGTCGAGGCATATGCGAGGATATTTATTCGGGAGATAGTTCGACTTCACGGAGTTCTAGATACGATTGTATCAGATCGGGGGTCAGTGTTCACCTCACACTTTTGGAGGTGTTTCCAGGATTCATTCGGTAGCAAGTTATTGCACAGCAGCGTATTCCACCCTCAGACGGACGGCCAGACCGAGAGAGTGAACCAGATGTTGGAGGACATGTTGCCAGCTTGTGTTATTGATTTCCAGGGTAGCTGGGAGGATCATATTCCATTGATAGAGTTCATTTATAACAATAGTTATCAAGCGACGATTGGTATGTCTCCGTATGAAGCATTGTACGGGAGGCCTTATAGGTCTCCTATATGTTAGGTAGAGCCGGAGAATAGCTTATTGCTTGGACCAGAGCTTGTGAGGCAGACTACCGAAAAGGTAGCATTGATTAGGGAGCGTATTCTAACCGCTCAGAGTCGACAGAAGAGTTATGCAGATCACAGACGACGACATTTAGAGTTTCAGGTGGGAGATTTTGTCATGCTGAAGGTATCACCGATGAAGGGTGTGAGGCGGTTTGGTAAGCGGAGAAAGTTTACCCCGAGATTTGTTGGCCCTTTTTGGATAGTTGAGCAAGCATCGATGTCTAGTGTGCACGATGTATTTCATATCTCTATGCTCAGGAAGCACCTTCATAACGAGGAGAGACAGTGCGTATTAGATGCTCCGGAGATCGAGCTTTAGGATGATTTGACTACGATTGAGATCCCAGTTTGTATACTTTCTAGAGAGGCTAAGAAGCTTAGAAACAAAGTGATTCCTTTTGTGAAAGTCCAATGGAACCGGAGAGGATCTGAGGAGATTTCTTGGGAACGCGAGGAGGATATACATCGCGACTACCCACACCTGTTTGAGCAGGTAAATTGTTTGAATTTTGTTTTCTTATGATTCATGATGATTTTGGGATAGTTGTATTTATCTTTAACACTAGAAATGGGGGTATTGTCACTTAATCCGTAGTCAATTGGGATACATGGTATATATATGGGGGGTTCATTGTTTGGATTTTTTGCCCGACGTACTATTTCCATTTAGTTAGGGATTAAGGTGCAAATATTTACATTCTAGACTATTAATCTTAAATACTGTTATGTTCATATCTAATAGTTATGTTATGAGATGTTGTGATTTCCTCATATTATTAATGCTTGAGATGCGATTTCGGAATTTCGAGGACGAAACTCTTTTAAGGGGGGAAAATGTAAAGCCCCGTAGAATTTAATAAATGAGTTTTATTGTGAAATGTATGTTTATATCAAAGAGGAGTATGATAACAAGTGTTTGGGGATCAAACTAGTGTATTTATGAGAGAGAAATCAAGTGGAAAAGACCAGCGCACGAATATATCATGCACAACAGAATATTGCTACGCGGTCGACCATGCTGGGCGTGGCGGTCGACCGCACAACGGTCAGTTTGGTTTTCCCAGTACGTTTTGTATTGGGTTTTGGGTCGGGTTTGAGGGCTTATATATATATTAAATAATTCGTGAGAGCCTCTTATTCATCAGAAAAAAACCCCTAGTAGCCTCCTCCCCTCCTCTTTCAAACCCTAGTTGTTATTTTGGGTGATTTTTGGAGGATTTCGAGGAGTACGAGCGAGATACAGCGGCGTTCAGCGAAGGAGTCACGACCTTACCATAGTAGTTCATCACCCCTCAGGCGAGTTTCATCTCGCCCAACTCTGCACCCAGTTTTTAAATGCTTTTAAATGACATTTTCATGTGTTTTTATGAGCCTAACATGCTAGTTTGAGTATAAAAATTGATATTTATATTGTATGTAGCAAAAGAACATGCTTTCAGTTAATAAAGATCACCCACGTTTTTCCTAAGTGCAGATCTAGACCTGGTGGTTAGTCTAACAAACGTTTTGAAAGAAAAGTGAATGTTTTCGATAGTTTCGATATAAATATACATGTTTTGAACTGTTTCGTATTGTCTATAGTGATTAGACTGCTTATATCATTTTCCAGATATGCTAAATCACATGTATAGGGTTGCTAGTATGCATAAACATCACACGTGAAGTTCGAGATCGAAATCATGTAGTAAAGAACCTGAGAATGGGGTTTTTCTGCTGCGCGGTTGACCGCGGTAGGCGCGGCGGTCGACCGCGTATCGTGCACAGGTAAATTTTGGGTTTCTGTTTTCATCGCGGTCGACCGTGCTGGGCACGGTGGTCGATCGTCGATCACGGTCAACCGTGCGTGGCACAGCGGTCAATCGCTGGGGAGCACAGAAGCATAGTGAGTTTCTTCTCTTTGTGCGGTCGATCGCGCTGGGCACGTCGGTCGACCACGAGTTAGTTTCTCTGCACTGTTCAGTTGTGCATACGTCATGTGGTTGGCATGATTTCTGGGTTATTTGGGGTTGTTAAACACTGAGAATTCTGTACATGAGTTGACTGCAGACTAGAGACTTGTTTTATTCAACGACACATGAGAGTGAATAGTGTATATATATGCTTTTAGTTGTAATTTATTGCGGTCCATGTGTTGGACACGTAGCTATTGCAATCCATATGTTGGACACCTATCTACTACGGCCCATGTGTTGGACCTTGATCATATAGTCCATGTGTGGGACATTTGCCTATTTCAGTCCATGTGTTGGACATGTAGCTTTGTAGCCCATGTGTTGGACCTACATCATATATAGTCCATGTGTTGGACCTACCTCATATATAGTCCATGTGTTGGGCTTTTTCCTATTTCAGTCCATGTGTTGGACCTTGGTTACATGCAGTCCATGTGTTGGACATTTAATGGATTTTGCCTTATCTAACATATAGTAGACGAAGTTCATGAATTGAACAAGCATTCTGATATCTGACAGGACATTTTTGATATAGTTTGAGATGGAGGTCTTGCTCCAAGTTATAGTTAGATTTTATAGTTAGCTATTTACATTATGAGCTTATGGGATGGTTGAGATATCCACGCACATGTTGTAAATTCCTAAACATCAAACTTCCATTATATTTCAGATCAGATGTTTTGACTATCTATATGTATTATCAGTTATTTTTCTATCCAACTAGTATTTCCCCTTGGGGTTAGTTGAGATGTTACTCGCTATAGCGCTTTGACACTCGTTGTTTCGCCCACTTTCAGGTAACGAGCCAGGTGCACAGAGAGTCGTAGCTTGATGGATTTGCTTTATTTATTATTCATAGATACTTTATCAGCAGTTTATTATATGGGCTCCACGATGATTTTGTTTATGATCATTGAGATGTTATTTCTAGCTTTGTAAAGGCAGAGTGCCTTAATGTTGTAACAACCAAAATTTTTCGATACGTATTTAAATAATTTTTTCTAGTATTTAAAATGTTAAATTTTATCTTATTAATATTTTTCCTAATTTCAGGAATTTTCTGAGTTTTCAAAATAAATAAATAATAAAATATATAGTCTTGTATTTTTAATTTTACTAAATATTAATTTACGGTTTAGTGATTTTTATATATAATCTTTTGTTAGCTAATATTATTAGTGACCTTGTTATTATTAATGTAAACCTGAGCTTAGTATATTAGTACATATGTAAATATATAAATATTTAGCTGTTAATTATTTATTAATGTTATTATATGGTTAATTATTATTATAATAATTTTTAAAATATTATGAATAAATAAATAAAAAAATATATTCCCATAATCTTTTTCCCCTTAATTTTCTCTCATTTGAATTCCTACCATAACCCCCCTAATCAATTTCCAATCAACCTTAAATCACTCCCCATGTTTTTCTCCAGCCAAAAATAAATCCTTCCATATTTCTCTCATTTCAAAATTCAAAAAAATACCAAATCAAATCATTTTTCTCTCTCATACTTTCCTTTTCTCTCCCCATTCAATAATACACCGTACCCCTCCCCCTCTCCATCGGCACACCCCCAAAAGAAAACCCATCTCCTTCATCTCTCTCCTCTCTCTTGTTTCTCTCTTCGACCGCACAAACACCCAGCCGGCCTCCGCTTGATCCGCCGCCGCGACCACCCCGCGCTCGGACCCTCATCCCCTCCCCATCTCTGTTCTCCCGCAGCACCACCCGCATCGCCAACCGCCGCCTCCTCAGCCCGTGAGCTCGTCGCCGGCGCCTGAACCGACCAGCGGCCTCCCTCTCTCCCCGCTGTTCGCCGCTCCTCCCCGCCGGCCTGACCTCCTCAACCCGCTGCTCCTCGCCGCTGTTCAGATTCTCGTCGAGGCAAGATCCCCTTCACATTGTTCTTCATGAATCATGTAGCATAGTATATTAGTATGTGTACAGCTCTGGTATATTTGATTGATTAATAAGTTTTAGAAATAATGTTTTCTTTATAAAGAGCCTGTTACATAAACATAACCCAATAGCTCACAGTTTCAGTATCGATGATATGCGCATGGTCCTTACACGTGTCAGTGCATTCAATATTAAATATCATGATCCTGTATACTATTGATTATCATCATTATGTTATTAATGTCACCATCATAAATTAGCAAATATTAATTATTCTAAGTTAAGTTAGGTATCAATGAAACAACTTAGTATGGAAACAATCAACAAGTATGCAAATAATTTTAGATTACATGACATTACATTGACCCGATATGTTGACCCCTTTTTTATTTTCACTCATGTCATATATGCACACCTGATTCATCGTTAGCTTATATAGTCATGTTCATCATATGATTTGCATGAAATTAGTTGTATTTATTTATTATTTTTTGTTTTGTTGATAACCGTTAGTAGTTTATGTTCTTAGTAGCCCAGCGTGTCGTGTATAAGACCTAGATGCCTGTGATTTGTTGACTTAGAAAAGCGGGAAGAATTGAGATGGGGAATTCCTGGTTTAGGTGATCAGATGTGATTGTTTATTCCATGCTCGCACCAGTGAATCGTTTCACACTTGGGTGGGTCTGAGGAGCAGTGATCGGATGTGTATTATTTATTCCAGGCTCGCACCAGTGAATCGTTTCGCACTGGGGTGGGTCTGAGGAGCAGTGATCGGATGTGATTGTTTATTCCAGGCTCGCACCAGTGAATCGTTTCGCACTGGGGTGAGTCTGAGGAGCAGTGATCGGATGTGTATTGTTTATTCCAGGCTCGCACCAGTGAATCGTTTCGCACTGGGGTGAGTCTGAGGAGCAGTGATCGGATATGTATTGTTTATTCCAGGCTCGCACCAGTGAATCGTTTCGCACTGGGGTGGGTCTGAGGAACGGTGATATTGTGATTATTGATTATTTCCAGGCACGCACCAGTGAATCGTTTCGCACTGGGACGGGTCTGAGGTACTAGTGAGATGTGGTTGTTAACCAGATATCCGATAATGTGAACCTTGACTCTATGTGAGATGTGAACCAGTGACCTGTTATAGGATGATTATTTACATGACTTAGATTCTTGGCTAGGTATGAATTCTTGTGAGAGGTAGTCCCGTTGTGTTTCTTTTTATACATAGATCGGGATTAATATTTAATTATTTACAATTCGAGACATATGGTATATACATGAGGGTTTCCTTGTTTGGATTATTTCGCTCGACGTACTACGTCTCTTGTTGTAGATTTTTAAGTATTAATTCCATCTATTGTATGACCTTGTGACTTGGATGATTTCTGATCGCTAGCTGCATGATCTCGTTACCTGATCGATTTTGGATGCTTTATGTTATCATGATTTAGTAGTATTTTCATGTTTATTTGTGGATTTCAGTTGTACGTTCTTTTGTTGTTTCTGTTATAGGAGTGCCTTGTAGATGAAGCAGAAGAAGAAGCCGAAGATTAGTTATTCCCTCCAGTTGTTCGATGGTCTTAGCTTATTTTTGTAGTTCTTTCTTTTCAGTGATCGATGTATTTGTGTATCTCCTCAGCATTCATTTGTTCATTTTTGTATAAGGGTATGTTGGACCCATATTTTCATGTCTGGGATGATTCACCATTGATGATATGTCTATTTTTATTCTGGGTTGTCTTTATATTCTTGCTATGTGTGATCGGGGACCTGTACCTTCGCTTTATTTATTGACGCTTAGTGTATTAGATTGAGAAGACGGGGTCTAGCACTTATCTCTTCTCAGTCTAATACGTCGCGGGCTTGTTCAGGTTCCGATTCCCGGGTATTTTGGGAAGCGGGGCGTGACAAATGTCATTTCATTTAAATTCTTATTATGAGACAATTTTATCAGTTGAGATGTTTGCTCCTCAGAGATTTATCCATTTTATCAGTGGTGATAATTTTTCTTCAGAATATCTATTTGTTTAGTATTTCCTTTGTATATTCTCTCTTGCCTGTTTTGTACCTACACCTGTTATTGATTCCACTGGATAGATAGTAATTATGATGGTGAAACGTGTTATTGCACAGTGTAGTGCATGATAGGTTTGATATTTTTTGTTTCACCTTAGACTGCACCCTTGTTGAAACCAGGGACGTCACACTTACATTGAGAGTATCACTTGTAATACACTTATACACCAAGAGAAGTGTGTAGTGAGAGACGGGGTCAAATCCAAGAGAAGTGGCGTCGGTTGACAAACAGAGGGAGAGGTTGTATCCGAGCACTTGAGGAGGAGGATACGGGCTAGAGACTTACACTTGTGTGTATAGTGTGATTGCATAGTGATTGTTTGTGAGAGTTTTCGGTAAACTTATAAACCGAGTGTGTAGAAGTTCCGGCTTCCAAACCGGGTTGTGATAGTGGAGATCTCCTCAAGGTGAGGAGCGGGGACATAGGTCATGCGGACCGAACCTCGTAAACATATCGTGTGTTTGTGCTTGCTTAGCGTATATTTAATTTGTGCTTATATTTCTCTTTCTTATTCATATCTATCTCATATATCTTTTGCAAGAACAAACGAATTGATATATTTTTGATTGGCATAAAATTAAGATTAGATTAGTATAAGACCCTAATCACCCCCCTCTAGGGTCTAACAAACATGCCTAGGGATGCTTCATGATCTCAATAATTGCCGCAAAACTTCCTTAAAGTATTAATTGCATCGGTCTTTGCTTCTCTGTATAAGAGAATATCGAAATGATTTCTCATTAATTGCCTTTCCATTTAGAGTTCTATTGGCCTTATCTCTTTACTATTTCAAACTTGGGAAATTACTTGGCACCCAAAGAAAGAAAGTGTGAAAGTTACAAGTTTCTATTATGAATGCAAGGATGGGTTCTTGGTATCATATGTTAGAGAATAAATCATTTTTCCCAATTAATTATAGCTTTGCTGGGGATCCGATTTTAGGGAATGTATATTTCTTATTACCAAGAAATTTCAAAATTTTATGCACTTGCAATGAACATCGTTAAATATCAAAATTACTTATATTTTTGTTTATTTCTTTTTGAAAATCAGTCAAATTCATTTTAATTTATAATGATAAATCTGAATTATTAGATTTACACTAATTTTTATTTAAAAAGTTTTAAAATTTTAATGAAATGAATTTGTGTTCTCAAATGGGATCATTACACTTAATTGAGATATCTTATATGAGTCCCCAATAAAAAAATCTCAATTGACATAATAATAATACCTTGAATTAGATTGGCAAAAGAAAATAAGTTAAATTAATACTGCAGGTGATATCTTATAGGTATCCAAACTCTATTAATCCCAAGTTATAATATGGAGTCAAGCATCTATAACAATATTATTATGAATTATAGTTCTAGCAATAATGAAATTGTAGTTCCTATTGCATTGAAAACAAAATTACATAACATTTTGGGAGTGCATTGAAAATAGAATTGCATAGCACTTTGGGCACAATCCCAAAAGCAAACATAACCAGAAAGAAGTACGACAAACATGATTTATATGAGATCTCAACCCACATCATTTGATAGACTTATATTAAAAAAAAGGACAACAAGATTAATGTTACCTCTAGTATAATTTTATATGATAAAAACATTCACATAAGCATATAAAATACCAAAAAAATTGCATGAAAATTCCTTCCGAAGATGCCTAATTTTAGTCAAAAATTAAGGTATACAATAAAATATTCGAAAAAGATAATGTCATTTTCTCTTTTTGTTTCATATTTTAATTGCGTCAAGATTAATTTTCTCCACCTTTAGCATATTTATAAGTTCTATGTTTAGCTGCTAATCCATTAAATTTTTTTGCAAAGTTTTGATTTGGTTTGTAATGTTCTATAACATTTAGCTCCTACGCACACAATGACAGACAAGTTTTAGTGACCAATGATGCCCCTTTCACCTCCTTCATCTTCCACATTACTCTGCTGGCCGTCGAGTTTGATTAAGTGCACCATGGTAATCACCATTGACCAAGCCTTGGAAGAGTCTAGCTCTATACATAAATTGAGTGTTGTACCATATATATATATATATATATATATAATATATATTAATATATAATATATATAATTTATATATATTATATATTAATATATGATATATATATAATATATATATATAGTATATATGAGAAATATGGGTATGCTTGGCTACCAAGCACCAAAAAGTTGTGCTTGGTAGTGCAGTGTGCAAATCCCCCTCCAACTCATTCAAATGTAGGAACAAATCCACACTGCGGTAGTGGAGTGGATGTGATGTGCACATCACTACCAGCACAAAATTTATGCTTCGGTACCAAGCATACCCATATTTCTCTCTTATATGAAAAAGAAAAAACTAATAGAGAGAAATATGGTATGATCGGTTACCAACCACAAATTTGTGCTTGATCAGTGATGTGTCAATCATCATCCACTCACTACCATGTGGATTTGTTCCCATATTTGAATGAGTGGAGGGGGATTTAACACCTCACTACCAAGCACAGAAATTTATGCTTGGTACCAAGCATACTCATATTTCTCATATATATATATATATATATATATATAGAGAGAGATTAATGGGTATCATATGTCATATGAGAGGATTCCCTCATATACAATGATGTGGCACAATCTCCACCAAGTGAATAAAGTAGGAGAGAGAATGCCTCATAAATACACTTGGTGGAGATTGTGTCACATCATTGTATATGACAGAATCCTCTCATATGACATATGATACCCATTAATCTCATATATATATACTTTTCTATATGAGATTAATGGGTATCCTTGTCAAGAAGGGGATTTACCTCCTTGACAATGATGTGGCACCATCCCCATAGTGGGCATTTCTCTCTCCTACTTTATCCCCACCATGGGGATTGTGTCACATCATTGTCAAGGAGGAAAATCCCCTCCTTGACAATGATACCCCTTAATCTCTTTCTATATATACTCTTGGAATCATGCATATTAGAAAAGATTCTTTGAACCTGAAGGAGTTGCTTGTTCTTCACAGTGCATTCACTGCTTAGTCACTCCTTTCATCTATTAATCAACAATCAACTTGTAATAGAAGAAAAACATATCTTGCAACCTCCTTCCTAGTGAAACAAAAGAAGCCAATGTCTACGAATATTGATGTAAAAGTTTTACTTCAACATCAGATTCTAACCTTTAAGAAAAAGTAGAAGTCGTTGAAACAAAATGCAAAGTTATCACTTGCCAAATGCAAAGGCAGATCTATGATGGGGGCAGTGGGGGAAATTGCCCCCACATAACCCTAACAATTAGAATGTGAACTAAGCAATGTAACCCCTCATATTTGACCCATTGTCCCCAAGTCCCCAAGATTGTTCAAAATAAACACCTAAATGAACCAAACTCGTTATGCTCACCGAAAATCTTTCATAAAAATCTAAAACCAATTAATTCCCCAATTTTGAAATCCCTCCGCTCTGCCTCAGGTAAAATAGTACGAACTGTTCTCAACGTGTTAAATCCCAATAGTGCATATTCTTTGGTGTATCTTTTTGTGGAGCTATCTTTGATCTTACTAGTTGCTACTGCACTGTGGAAAGAATTTTTTCTGCAATGAACGTTGTGAAGAATCTAATGCGGAACTACATGGTGTGATGTGGGGGCCACGGCTACCACGTGAATGCAGAGAGCCAGCGGAAAAAAACAGCGGACAACATCCTTTGGCCCACGCGTGAACATCAAAGCCCACGCGTGACCTCAGCTTTGGTGAATTATGAGTTGAGGAAGAGTGATGGCGAACCCTCCGAGAAGGCATCGGGAGATGCATTAGCAGTTCGAGGCCGTGGTCCAAACCGTCGTCCAGGTGATCGCTCAAGATCTAAGTCAAGAGGTGGCCATAGAAATATTGGTAGGAATCAATGTCGCTTTTGCAAAGAAGAAGGACATTGGAAGAACGACTGCCCAAAGTTAAAAGATAAAGCCGGGAAGAATAAAGGGAAAGCTGTACAAGCTTCGGAAGTGAATGTTGTCAAGGCTAGTGATGACAATTCAGATACGGATTCTTCAGGCTATTCTTGCTCTGCATTACCGTCAGTTTGTTACGCTGACTCTACGGAGTGGATGATGGATTCTGGTGCTACATACCATATTTGCCCTAGGAGGGATTGGTTCTCCAGCTTTGAGGAGTTGGAAAGAGGGGATGTCGTACTCATGGGTAATGATCACGCATGCCCTATTGGTGGTATTGGTACAGTACGGATCCGAATGTGTGACGGGGTGACTCGGGAGCTGAAGGAAGTGAGATTCGTTCCTCAATTGACGAAGAATATCATTTCGCTTGGAACTTTGGAGGCAGCTGGCTATAAGGTGATCTTGGAGAATGCAACTCTGAAGGTCACAAAGGGGTCCATGGTGGTGATGCGAGGTGTCAGGGAAAACAAACTTTACTACTTGAAGGACAAGACACCAAGAACACATCTCTTGGTGGGGCTAATTATTTTATCACTTTCATTGATGATTATTCCAGAAGGAATTGGGTATACTCTATGAAGCATAAACATCAGGTCCTGGATATTTTTGTGGAGTGGAAGAAGAAAGTGGAGCTGCAGACAGGTAGAAATGTGAAGATTCTACATTCAGATAACGATGGAGAGTACAAGAGTGATCCGTTTTTGTAGTTTTGTCGGGATCACGGCATTAGAAGATACTTCATAGTTTGAGAGACACCGTAACAGAACGAGGTGGCTGAGGGATTGAATCGTACCTTGCTGAAGAAGATGCGATGTATGATGACGCGGAGTGGATTGTCAAGATCCTTTTGGGCCGAAGCGTTGGTTTATGCGAGCCATCTCGTGAATAGGTTGCCGTGCACTGCGATACAGGGGAAGACTCCGTTGGAGCGTTGGTCTGGTTCGGTAGCTAGTGACTATGAGTCGCTTCGGATATTTGGGTGTCCAGCTTATTACCATGTCAGTGATGGTAAATTAAATCCGAGGGCGAGGAAAGCAGTCTTTGTGGGATTTAGAGATGGAATTAAAGGCTTCAAGTTATGGGACCCACAGGACAAGAAGATAGTTATTAGCAGGGATGTCACATTTGACGAGGCGTACATGATGAAGCCTCAAGTTCCTCAGCAGGTGGAGGAAGACCAGACAGTTGGGATATCGCAGCAGGTGGAGGATGATGTGACTCCACCAACTCCAGATAACATTGTATCCATTGGGCTCCTCGTGTATCCATTGTAACACATGGGAGATAACTGGATGAATTGTTTGGTCACTTATATTGAAAGAGTTGATAGCATAGACAATGAGAAAATCATACAACATTATCAAAATATATGAAAAGATGGCAGAAACAATTGTACAAAATGTCACTAATTAAGGTTTTTCTATTGACTATAGTTTGCTACTACGTACATATGCTTATTTTGTTTTAGTGTCATTGATATTTAGATGAAAAATATCATGTAGTATTTATATTTGTACATTTGTAGTCTTGTCCCCATTGATCAGCGCTTCTGGATCTGCCCCTGGTCGAATGTATTACTTCAATAGACTTACAAAGAACATTAGCAACTGAACATGGTTTCCCTAAAAGATTGCATTTCTGAAACCTCGTATTTTACAAAAGTGTAGGTCTAAATTTAAATTAAAAAAATAGTTTCTACCATTTCTCGTTTCATCTAATTGAATAATGAAATTTAGAAGTCCATGCTGAGTTTGCATGAAATCGCAGCACAAGGATCTAAGTAAAATACAAGTTGAATAAAAATTCACACAGTCAATCACAAAGTTTGAATATTTACATGTTTCACTGAATGAAGAGAAGTGGCGCAAGTGAGAATTTCTAGCATCACTTCTTCCAATCAACAGCTAAACAATAAATCAAAAGAAATTCAAAAAAATTATTAGTAAAGTTTACAAATTGCCAAATAAACCCTAGCTCCTCGATCTTCACTGATATATTTAATAAAGATAAGCTTACAGATTTCGAGGATTGGTAGAGAGAATTTCTGAGAGGATCGAGAACCTCGATTGGCCCTCAGGTTGTTATTTCTGGCCATGGCTGAAATCACCAAGTCTTGAAAACAAAAGATAAGGAAGAATTAAGACAATGAAGGAAGAGATGAGTTAGGAGAAAGAAGAACAGAACTTAGAATTTAGGAGAAGAAGAGATTCTCATTCCATTCATAAACTTTACAGTTTACCCCCTCTCCTTTTATATCCGCTCAAAAGAAAAGAAACACAAAAACATGCACAAAACGTGCACGGTTGTAACAAACTAACAAACAACAGAATTAACCGTCTCTAACTGTTGTAACATACTCTAACATTTATTACAATTGTTTCTGAGCTAACAAATATGCATAAGAGCCCTTCAAGTTTGGAATCATTCCAGTTCTTCCCCAACATGCACATTCTTTAGCCTCTGTCTAATTCCCAGGTCCAGGTTGAGTCTCTGTTGGCAAGCTTCCAGTGCAATCCTCACCCGTACCTGACAATTCCCCACCCCTTAAATTTGAGCTTGCCTCAAGGTCAAATGTAGGAAACCGCTTCACAAGATCACAATAATTCTCCCAAGTAGAATCCAATTGGGATCGTTGCCTCCATTTGATCAATACCTGAGGAATCAACAGTTTCCCTTTCACAATTGTGCGCCTATCCACAATCTTTTCTGGTTCATCAACCAACTCAGAAGTATAATTGGGGAAATCAGAGTGGAGTACTACACCAGAACCAATCCTTTTTTTTAGCTGGGAAATATGGAAGACTGGGTGAATTTGTGCATGGCTTGGAAGTTCCAACCTGTAAGCAACTTCACCAATCTTTTCTAGCACTTTGTAAGGACCATAGTATTTTGGAGAAAGCTTATATGTTTTGTAAGATGAGGCACTGAGTTGTCTGTAAGGTTGTAGATTAAGGAATACCGAATCTCTAACCTCAAAACTTATGAAACTTCTGTGTCTGTCAGCAAACTTTTTCATCTGTTCTGCTGCCTTCTTCAAACTATCTTTTAGGAATTTTAAAGCTACATCTCTAGAAAAAAGAGCTTCATCCACTGATTCAACTCTACAGCTTTTAGGAATATAAGAGAGTAATGAGGGAGGAGGTCTACCATACACAGCTTCAAAAGGGGTAGAGTTTGTAGACACCCTCCAAGAAGTGTTAAACCAGAATTCAGCCAATGGAAGCCATTTAGACCACTCCTTAGGCTTATGGCAACAAAAACACCTCAAGTAAGCTTCCAGGCTCTTGTTAGTTACCTCAGTTTGCCCATCCGTTCGAGGGTGATATGCTGAGCTAAATTTAAGCTTACTCCCTTGCAGTTTGAACAACTCTTTCCAAAACAAACTGGTAAACAAGGGATCTCTGTAACTGACTATGGATCTAGGCATACCATGAAGTTTGAACACTCCATCAAAAAATACCTTTGCCACAGATTGAGCAGTATAAGGATGGGTTAATGCAAAGAAATGAGCATACTTTGATAGTCTATCAACCACCACAAATATAACTGACTGTGTTTCACTCCTGGGAAGATGTGTGATGAAATCCATTGACAAGTCCTCCCACACATATTCTGGAATAGGTAGGGGTTGTAAAAGTCCCGGGGAAGCTACATTTTCCCTTTGCTCTCTGGCATACATCACAAGCCTGTACATAATTCTGGACATCCTTCCTCATGCCCTTCCAATAAAATACCCTCCTCAACCTGTGTAAGGTTCTGGCAATACGAGACTGTCCAGCAGTAGGAGTGTCATGATGCTCTTATAACAAGGAATTTTTTAAGTTTTGTGCAGTAGGACTAACCAAAATTTTACCTTTGTAGTAGTAAACTCCTTCCCTTTTAAGATATTCCCCAGTAGCCTCTGATTCTTATTGTAATCTTGTGTCCAACTCTTTGAAGAAGGGATCAGTCAAGTTCATTTGTTTGATATCTTCTATCCAAATGCTCCTGACAAAGGAAATTGCTGAGACCTCTACATCATTCTCAACATCCTCATGAACCTTGGATAATCCATCAGCAGCTTTGTTCATCCTCCCAGGCTTGTATTCCACAATATAATCATATCCATGCAACTTGGCCAACCATTTGTTTTGAATACTTGTATGTATTCTTTGTTCAAGAATATATTTGAGATTTTGGTGATCAGTCCTTATCACAAAAGTCCTTCCCAACAAATATTGTTGCCATCTCTTTGTAGAAAGAATTATAGCTAACAGTTCATTTTCATAGGTTAATAGAGTAGCATTCTTTCCCTTTAAAGCAAAGCTGAAATATGCAATGGGTTTTTCTCTTTGCATTAATACTACCCCAACTCCTGTGCCCGATGCATCACATTCTATGACAAAATTGATATTAAAATCAGGCATAGCCAAAATTGGGGAATTGGTGAGGGTAATTTTAAGATAATTGAAAGCCTCTTTAGCATCTGCATGCCACAGGAAATTTCCTTTCTTCAAAAGTTGTGTTAAGGGTTGAGCTATGGTTCTAAACCCCTTAATGAATTTTTGGTAATATCCAGCTAGGCCTAAAAATCCTCTCAACCCTTTGAGTGTCTGAGGTGTTGGCCAGTCTTTAATTGCTTGAATTTTATTAGGGTCCACACTAACCCCTGTCCGAGACACAATATGCCCCAAATATTCAACTTGTTTTTGTCCAAAACTAAACTTGGACATCTTAGCAACCAACTGATTGGTCTTAAGGATCTAAAATACTTGTCTCAGATGAATCAAATGGTCCTGCCACCCTCTACTCTATATTAGTATGTCATCAAAGAAAACCAAGACAAATTTCCTGAGAATACTTCTGAAAATATTGTTCATGAGGGCCTGGAATATTGAAGGGGCATTGGTGAGTCCAAAAGGCATTACTAAGAACTCAAAATGCCCACTATGTGTTCTAAAGGCAGTTTTTGGAATGTCTGAATCACACATTTGTTAGACCCTAGAGGGGGGTGATTAGGGTCTTATGCTAATCTAATCCGATTTAAATGCCAACTAAAATTAATTAATGAGTTATCCTAGCAAGTATGAAATATAACAAGATATGTAAACTAGGATAAGCAATATGAATAAAAGAATATATCCTATCAATGAGATATTACAAGTATATGAGCAAGGATATATAAACTAACACAAGGGTAAAACAAACTAAACTAGATAGTGGGCAATATGATCAACAAGCAATATACAAGGACGATATAAGATATGAACATAAAAATAAGTACGCCAAGGCAATCACAGACAAACGATATGATTACGGAGTTCGGTCCCCACGACCTACGTCTCCGCTCCTCACCTCGAGGAGATCTCCACTATCACAACCGGGTTTTCTACGTTCACCCGAACAACGTTTACACCACACAATACAATCACTATGCAATCACACCTCACACACTAAGTGTTGGTCCTAGCCCGTGTCCCCCTCCTCAAGTGCTCGGTTACAACCTCTCCCTAGGCACGTCAACCGACGCCACTCCACTTGGATTTGACCCCGTCTCTCACCACACACTTCTCTTGGTGTACAAGTGTATTACAAGTGAATCCTCACAATTAAGCACAATATAAATCAATTGATTGTTCTCTAAACAAGGTGAGAACTCAATTAAGCACAACTCTAAGTCACTAATCTCACAACCCAAAATTATACTATGAATGTAAATACAATAAGCTCAATAGGTTGTGTGTGAACAAAGAGATAATAAAATCAACTAAACTCAATATGAACACTAGCTTAATAAAAAGATAATCAAACAATATAAAATATGAAGCTAGATTGAGTTTAGAAAACTTCTCAATAGATCAAGAGTGGAAGGAGAAGAGTTGGATGCTCAAACACCAATAGATGATCTCCTCAAGCTCTTGTGGAAGTGATTCACAAAACCAAAACACTCAAATGCTTAAAAGCTTATAAACACACTTAAACCAAACATAAACCCTTGAACAAAACTTGTAAACTTCTTAAAAACTTTTCTCTTATTGTTCTTGTTAGATGGGAGAGGTAAATGCAATGGGGTATTTATAACAACCCAAGACATCAGCCAAAACCCCAAGGAAATGACCAAAAACCCAAAAACAAACAAAACAGAAAACTAGCCGTTACTGTGCAACGGCTCTCTGATAAGTCGACTTAGAGTCGACTTATGACATATACAGTTTTTGGCAGATGCTGAAAATTATGCGTATCTGGATTTGTAAAATCAGTTAAAAATAGTAAATCAACTCTAAACATTATGAAATTTTGAGGGATGTTTCTAAACATGTAAATAAACATTTTACAAAAATAATTTCTGAAATATCACTTCTCATTTGTGAGAAATGAATATTTGAATACAGATATTTCAGATTCTAAAAACTGCTGAAACACCCGATTTTCTAAAATCAATTTGACACAGTAAATTAACTCCAAAAATTATAAAATTTTTAGGGAAGCTTCTAAACGTGTATATGAACATGTTAGAGAAGGAATTTCTTAAATATCACTTCCCATTTGAGAGAAATAATTTATTTTGTAAACTGGTCAAAAATACATAACTGTGCAACACTTCATAAGTAGACTTATAAAAAGTTATAAGTCGACTTATATAAGTCGACTTGCCTTGCTTTATAAGTCGACTTAGCAGAGGAGAAAATGCACTTTCTAGAGGAGTTCATAAGTCGACTTGTCAGGGTTTATAAGTCGACTTATAAACATGCACAGGCACTGTTCATGCTGGAAAACTGATTTTTAAAGTGCCTTTAAAAATAACAAATAAATTCCAAAAATTATGAAACTTTGGAAAATGTTTATAAACATGATAATAAACATGTTACAAAAAGAATTTTTGGAATTGCATTCCCCAATAGTGAAAACCCATCATTTTTCAAATATGTCCAAAAACATGAAAACGAAACATACATGTTTTGACATTTGATTTAAACAAACTTTTGAAACTCTACAAAATGATTTTATAAACTTTATAAACTATGTATAAACTGATATTAAAGTCGAAAGAACAAACGAGCGGTCGACCGGTGCGGTCGACCGAGTACTGATACTTCTGAAAACTGTTTATCTGATTTTAAAACGCTGTTTAAAAATATCAGATAAATTCCAAAAAATGTAAAACTTTGGAGAATGATTGTAGACATGATAATAAACATGCTACAACGACTGGTTTCGAAAAATGACTTCCCAAATGAAAAATATCATCATTTTACAAAATAGTCCAAAACATGAAAACCTGAAAATTGATATTTTGATATTTTGACTTAAACAACATTTTGAAACCTTATGAAATGATTGTATAGACTTGATAAACGATATAACATGTTGTTATGAAGTCTATAACCTAGAAATAAAATATTTTCATAAAATTGCATATTCTATGCAATATATTCAAAACACTAAATATGATTTCATTAAATATAAGCTTGTTAAAGATGAAATCATATATAGGCATATAAACATGAAACAATTATATATATATATACGAAGAAATCAATAAATGTGTGTGTATAGATATTGAGCTTAGAGTATATAACACACATAATATAAAATCTAAAACTTCATTACCCAAGCAATCTTCATCTTCAATTTGAATTGTACGATGCTTCACTCCACAATTCCGCCAACCTCCATTTGGATATCATATAGATATTGAGCTTAGAGTATATAACACACATAATATAAAATCTAAAACTTCATTACCCAAGCAATCTTCATCTTCAATTTGAATTGTACGATGCTTCACTCCACAATTCCGCCAACCTCCATTTGGATATCATCGTTGAAGCGCAATCCATCCAACCTCTAACTACGTTGTTTGTCTACAAAACATAGGAATGCACAAACACTAGACAAACAATATTAGTAATAAATTGTTTGTTAAACATCATCAAAACAAGAAGGCCAACAATCTCCCCCTTTTTGATGATGCCAAGCATATAAACAACATATAAATGTATACTCACAATATTTCTCCCCCTTTGACAACATCAAAAAGGGGACAAAAGGATTAAGAGAGCGAAAGCTCCCCCTATCAATAAGCATAGGTGAGTATTAAATAAGTATAGGGATTGCTCCCCCTATCAAAAAGCCATATAGAATATATGCGATGAAGATCATGGCAAAACATATGTGAGCAAGCATACATGAATATGCTAAAAATTTACTTACATACATGAAGATAATGAGAACACATATAAATATGTCAATATGAAAATAGTGTCTCATTAACACAAAAAATACAATGAGGACACATAATGATATGACATTATAAAGATAGTGTCTCATTATAAAAACCATGTATAATAATAGATTTATGAAATCAAAAGAAGAGGAACATGAGAATCATGCAAAAAGTTTTCAAGTGAAAACAATTCAACCAAAAGAAATCATAAATCAAAGTTTATATTCAAAAACAATGTTTGATCAATAAAGAAAAATTTTCTTTACATAACTTGATCAAACCACTCATAGAATACATTATAAAGCACGAATAGATGACCCATTAGCACAAACACATAAATATCATCATATAAGTGAATTATAATGAATTCAAAAACAACAAATCAAAACACAATTTTTAAGAGAGGCAACAATTATATCAAGCTCTTGAGCTTGTTCCAACCCATATAATCATTTTAGCATCCGGTAAACTTGATTTGGGAATAAACACCCAATAAATCCGGAGGGTTATATAAATACAAACCTCTCATCAAAACAAAACAAATAACCATGAAAACAAAAGATTTTATCAATTTTAAAATGTTTTCATCAAAACAATATTCGGCCAAATGACCAAAACGACCACAAAACTCACATTTGTACATATGGGCATGTTTATGATGATCTATACGTGTGTGTACATGTGAGTGTGATGATGAAGCTTGATGGGATGCACAAACATGATTAATCTTGATGGGTTTTTGTGCATTATAACAAAATCTAGCAAGGTGGCCTTTACGACCGCAATTAGTGCATTTATAGACTTTGTTATACATGTGTGCATAGTGTGTAGGTTTCTTAGAAGAGTTTGCATTAGACTTTGCACACAAGTCCATAAGCTTGTTATGATTATCAATGCATGTGTTTAAGGTTGAATCTAAACAAGATATGCGGTTTTTCACATGATTCAACTCATCATTAGATACAACATCATTGATAATAGAAGTAGAGCATGTATGGTTATTCTTAAAAGAATCAAATTCATTTCTAATGCATTCTACTTCTAGCATGGCATTATTTGCATGAGTTAAGCTAGAAATGGATGAGATCAATTTTTCATTTTCCAAATTTAACATATCATTGTTTTCTTTAAGCATTATATTTTCATTTTCAATGATGTCAAATTTGGACACTAGCTTCTCATGATCGGATTTCAATTCTACATGCTTGCTTTTAAGATCAATAAAATTATTTTGTAATTTTGTATAGGCATGCAATAATTTCTCATATGCACAAGCGAGTTCATTGATGGATATATCACTATCGGATTCCGAATCGCTTACCACACTAGGGCTATCGCCTAGTGGCCGTGTGCATGATGATGCTCCACACTCACTTGAAGAACAATCCTCCAAACTACGTCGGATTTCCTCCAAGTTGCCTTGATGTGCTTCTATGAATTTCCATAAATTGTAAGCACTATCAAAATGAACAAATTTGTTAGAAAATGATGAGTCAAAGGCATTAAGCAAATATTCTAACAAAAGCTTGTTCATTGAAAACATTTTCTTATCATGATTGCTCCACTTGGATATCTCCAAAGTGGGCACAATATAAGCACAATCAATAACTTCCCATAAGTCGATATTTCTAGATTCAACAAATAGTTTAAATCTAGAAGCCCATTGTGCATAGGGGAAATTAATGAATTTAGGAGCAATATTTGATTTATAGCCTAAACGAAATATATTCATATTCATGATATATATGTGAAAATATGCAAGCAAGACTAATGTAATCATAACTAGATTAGCACAAATAAGATAACTTGGATCTTTAACTCAAGGTGGTTAGACCTTAAATCAAAGAGCACCAAGCTCTGATACCAATTGTTAGACCCTAGAGGGGGGGTGATTAGGGTCTTATGCTAATCTAATCCGATTAAATGCCAATTAAAATTAATTAATACGTTATCCTAGCAAGTATGAAATACAACAAGATATGTAAGCTAGGATAAGTAATATGAACAAGGGATATATCCTAGCAATGAGGTATATTATGAGTTATATGCAAGGATATGAAACTAAGGGTGATATAAACATAAACAAGATAGTGGGCAATATAATCAACAAGCAATATACAAAGGCGATATAAGATATGAACATAAAAGTAAGTGCGCCAATGCAATCACAAACAAACAATATGATTACGGAGTTCGGTCCCCACGACCTACGTCTCCGCTCCTCACCTCGAGGAGATCTCCACTATCACAACCGGGTTTTCTACGTTCACCCGAACAACGTTTACACCACACAATACAATCACTATGCAATCACACCTCACACACTAAGTGTTGGTCCTAGCCCGTGTCCTCCTCCTCAAGTGCTCGGTTACAACCTCACCCTAGGCACGTCAACCGACGCCACTCCTCTTGGATTTGACCCCGTCTCTCACCACACACTTCTCTCGGTGTACAAGTGTATTACAAGTGAAAGGCTCAATATAACAAATGATTGTTCTCTCTAACAAGGTGAGAACTCAATTAAGCACAACTCTATGTCACACTATCCCACAACCTAATTATATAATGTATGCAAATACAATAAGCTCAATAGGTTTTGTGTGAACAAAGAGGGAAAACAATATAAACTCAATATAAAATCTAGCTTATGAAATTAAGAACAAAACTTATAAAATGCTAGAATTGAGTTTAAGGAAACTTCTCTATAGATGACAAGAGAGGGGGAGAAGAGTGATTGCTCAAACACCAAGGATGATCTCCACTTGCTCTTGTGAAATTGAATTCACAAACTCAAACCCTCAATTAAAAGCTCTTTAAACCAAACTTAAACAACAAACTTAAACAAACACTAAACAAGTTTAAACCCTTGTTTAAAAACTTCTTTAAAAAACTTCTTAGCTCACATGAAAAGAGATCAGCAATTGGGTATTTATACCCACTCAAGATCTCAACAAAAAAAACCCCAAGCAAAAAGACAAAACAGCCCCAGTAAACGTTCAGAAAATAGCCGTTGAAAAAAGCAACGGTCATATAGTCGGTCGACTGGAAATTTCGTCGGTCGACCAACAGAGAGCAAAAACACGAAGAATGGCTCTGGACCATCGTCGGTCGACCGGTGCGGTCGACCGATGGAGTTTTTCGGTCGACCGACAGACTCTCTGTCGCCCAGTGAAGAAAGATCAAATGATCGGTCGACCGGTGCGGTCGACCGAAATCTGACACAC
>NC_033801.1:80223949-80302535 GCF_001876935.1 Asparagus officinalis
AAAAAAGAAAAGAGATTAAATATGAGTTTCATATATAGATCAAACAAAGCCAATATACAGAGGACTATATTTTAGAATATAAGCATATATATGGAGATGAAGTAACCCCAAGGCAATCACACAGACCAAACGATATGAGTTACGGAGTTCGTCCCACGACCGTACCCGTCTGCCGCTTCCTCACACTCGAGGAGATTCTCCCTATCACATCACAGGGTTTTCTACGTTCAGACCGAACTAACGTTTACACCACACAATACAATCACTATGCAATACGACCTCACACACTAATGTTGGTACCAGCCCGGTGTCCCCCTCCTCAAGTGCTCGTACAACCTCTCCCTAGGCGACTTCCAACCGACGCCAACTCCACTTGGATTGACCACCAGTCTCCACACACTGACTTCTCTTGGTGTACAAGTGTATTACAAGTGAATCCTCACAATTTAAGCACAAATATATAATCAATTTGATTTTCTCTAAACAATGTGAGAACTCAATAAAGCACAACTCTATGTCACAACTATCCCCAACCTAATTAATAATGTATGCAAATACAATAAGCTCAATAGTTTTTGTGTGAACAAAGAGGGAAAACAATATAAACTCAATATAAGAATCTAGCTATGAAATTGTAAGAACAAACTTATAAAATGCTAGAATTAGTTTAAGGAAACTTCTCTATAGATGACAAGAGAGAGGGAGAAGAGGTGATTGCTCACAAACACGTGCAGATGATGATCTCCACTTGCTTCTTGCGAATTGTCTTCAACACAAACCAAAACACATTCAAATATCTAAAGCTTGCTTAAACCAAACTTAAACAAACACAAACAAGTTTAAAACGCGCTTGTTTAAAAACTTCTTTAAAAACTTCTTACTCACATGAAAAGAGATCAGCAAATGGGTATTTAAATAGCCCACTCAAGATCTCAAACAAAAACGCCCGAACAAAAAGACAAACAGCCCCAGTAAAGCTGCAGAAAATAGCCGTTAGAAAAAAGCAACGGCATATAGTCGTCGACCGAAATTTCGTCGTCGACCGACAAGAGCAAAACATGAAGAATGGCTCTGTGACCATCGTCGGTCTGAACCGGTGCGGTCGACTGACTTGGAGCTTTAGGTCGAACGGACGTCGACGACAGACTCTCTGTCGAAACAGTCAGAAATGAAGCAAATGATCCGGCGACCGTACTGTCGACCGGAAACTGATATTCCCAAGGTTCTGAAATGAAAACTTGTTATCTGATTTTAGAAGCACATATTTAAAAATATCAAATAAATTCTACCAAAAAGTAAAACTTTGGGAATAATTGGTAGAAACATATATAAGAACATGCTACAATGAAATAATATCATCATTTTCAAAAATAGTCCCAAAACATGATAAATATGAGATACTTGAATTTTAATTGTGTTTGACATATAACCGAACTTTTGAAACATTGTGAAATGAATTTTTATAGACTTAGTAAAACATGTAAAACTGATATTGAAGTATATATAACTAAGAATATAATATTTTCAATAAAATTGCATAATTCTATCAGATGTTTCAAAAACACAATAGAAAAATATGAAATAGAATTTCATATATATACCATAAAAACCAAAAAACATATGTAGTATATATATAACTAATATAGCATAAGAACCAAACTTAGTATATATATATAACTATATATAATATATATATATACATATATAATATAATATATATATACTAATATATATTATATATATAATATATATATATATATATGATATAATATACGAAGAAAATCAATAAATGTAGTGTGTATAGATATTGAGCTAGAGGTATAATAACACACATTAATATAAAATCTAAATTAAAAACTTCATTTAACCCAAGCAATCTCACTTTCATTGATTGTACGATGCTTCATCCACAATTCCGCCAACCTCCATTTGGATATCATCGTTGAAGCGCAATCCATCCAACCTCTCTACCTACAGTTTTTGGATCTACAACACATAGGATGCACAAAACACTAGACGAAACAATATTAGTAATAAATGTTTGTAAACATCGATCAAAACAAAGGCCAACAATCTCCCCCTTTTTCGATGATGACAACAATTTGACAAAAAGGATATATGAAGAAGGAAATGAACTAACAAGATAATACACATGCATAATAAATGTATAACTCCACAATATTTCTCAACCCTTTGACAAATTAGGTGACATCAAAAAGGGCGACAAAAGGATTAAGAGAGCGAAAGCTCCCCTATCAATAAGCATAGGTGAGTATTAAATAAGTATAGGGGGATTGCTGCCCCCTAATTCAAAAAGCATATAGACATATATGCCGATGAAGATCCATGGCAAGAACAGTATGTTGAGCAAGCATACATGAAATATGCTAAAAATTTTACTTAGCGTAACATGAAGATTAAATGAGAACACATATAAATATGCTCAATATGAAAATAGTGTCTCCATTAAGACAGAAAAATATAAAACACCATATAGAAAGATAGATTATAGAATCAAAAAGAAGAGGAACAGAGAATTCTAATGCAAAAAGTTTTCAATGAATAACAATTCAACAAAAGAAATCATTAAATCAAAAGTTTAATTCAAAAACAATGTTTGATCAATAAATGGAAAAATTTTCTTAATACATAACTTTGATCAAACCAACTCATAGAATACATTATAAAAGGCACGAATAGATACCCATTTAGCACAAACACATAAATATACATCAGTATAAGTGAATTATAAAATGAATTCCAAAACTAACAAATCAAAACACAATTTTTTAAGAGAGGCAACAATATATCAAGCCTTGAGCTTGTTCAACCTATATCAAATTTTAGCCATACCGGTAATTGATTTGGAATAAAACATCGCCCAAATAAATCCGGGGGTTTATATAAATATAAAACCTCTCTATCAAACAAACTAATAACCATGTAAAACAAAAGATAAAAAATTGTTTTCATATACACAAAATTTTCAAAGCATAATTTTCAAAAAACGGCAAGAAAAGAAAAGTAAATAACACTAAAAATTCTTGTTTAAATCAATCAAATTTGTTTTGGTACCCAAGACTCTTATACAAAGGATTAGGGACATGACCCTATCAATGAAAGCCTCAGAAGCCCTAGGGTTATGAACCCATTTGGCACAGTATAGTGGGCCACGGGTCCGGTCATAGCAAATAATATGTAAAATGACCTATTCGATTGCAATAAGTACAATAGAAAGAGGATGCATTTGGTTATGTTGACCATGGTGGAAGTGCACGAGGAAACATCTTGCAAGTAAAGATGTTCTTTAAAGATTATTTTGCAAATAGAAACACAATTAAAAAACAAAGGTAGTCTTTTTTGAGCAAATGCAAAAATTTAGGAGTATTTTTGCAAATCAACAACAAAATTTAAGGCAAGATGTCCAAACCTATACCACCAAACCGTCAATTTTAAAACATGTGTCTAACTAGATACATTTGGCAAAACGTGATTTTCTTTTAAAAATCAAAACAATATTCCAAGACGTCTAAAACGACCACAACTCACATTTGTACATATGGGCATGTTTATATGATCTATATCGTGTGTGCTTATACAATGGCGGATGTGATGATGAAGCTTGATGGGAATGCACAAACATTGATTATCTATGAGTGGTTTTTGTGCATTATAACAAAATCTAAGCAAGGTGGCCTTTACGACCAATTAGTGGCCATTTAAGACTTTGTTATATATGTGACATAGTGTGAGGTTTTCTTTAGAAAGAAGTTTCATTAGACTTTGCACACAAGTCATAAAGCTTGTTATGATATCATGCATGGTGTTTAAGGTTGAATCTAAACAAGATATGTCGGTTTTCCACATGATTCCAATCTCCATCATTAGATACAGCATCAAATATGATAATGAAGAAGTAAAGGAGCATGTATGGTTATTCCTTAAAAGAATCAAATTCAGTTCAATGCATTCTACATTCTAGCATGGCATTTAATTGCATGAGTTAAGCTATGAGATGGATGAGATCAATTTTTCAATTTGTCCAAATTTAACATATCAATTCGTTTCTTTAAGCATTATATTTTCATTTCAAATGATGTCAAATTTGGATGACTACCTTCTCATCGATCCGGATTTCAATTTCCTACATGCTTGCTTTTAAGATCAATAAAATTATTTTGTAATGTTTGTATAGGCCATGCAATAGATTCTTCATATGCCACTAAGCGAAGTTCATTGATGGATATATGATTGTTCGATCCGAAATCGGCTTACCACACTTAGGGCTATCGCCTAGTGGCCATAGTGCAATGAGTGGATGCTCCACACTCCTGGGCTTTGAAGAAACAATCCTCCAAACTACTAACGTCGGATTTCCTCCAAGTTGCCTTGATGTGCTTCTAAAGTGAATTTCCATAAATTGTAAGCACTATCAAATGACAAATTTGTTAGATTAAATGATGAGTAACAAAGGCAATAAGCGAAATATTCTAACAAAAGCTTGTTCATATTGAAACATTTTATTATCATGATTCTGCTCCACTTAGATTTCTCTATATGTGGGCACAAATATAAGCACAATGCAAATAATTTTCCCCATAAAGTCAAATAATTCTAGATCAACAACATAAGTTAAATCTAGAAGCCGCCATTTGTGCATAAGGGACAATTAAATGATTTAGGACAACATTGGATTCAATGCCATAGTAACAAGTAACATATCATATTCAAGATAATATATATGAACATATTCAAGCCAGACTAACATGCAATCATAACTAAGATTAGCACAAAATTAAGATAAATTGGATTCTTTAACTCAAGGTGGTTAGACACCTTAAATCAAAAGAGGCAACCAAGCTCTGATACCAATTGTTAATCCCTAGAGGGAGGGTGATTAGGGTCCTTATGCTAATCTAATCGCGATTTAAAAATACCGGAACACTAAACAATTAATTAATGAGTTATCCTAGCAAGTATGGAAATATAACAAGATATGTAACTAGGATATAGCAATATGAATAAAAGAAATATATCCATCAATGAGATATTACAAGTATACTGAGCAAGATTATAAACTAACACACTAGGGGTAAAAACATAACTAAACTAGATAGTGGGCAATATGATCAACGAAGCAAATATACAAGGACGATATAAGAATATGAACATAAAAATAAGTACGCCAATCATCACAGACAAAGATATGATTAACGGAGTTTCGGTCACCCCCAACGACTACGTTCCTCCGCGCTCCGCTCACGCTCGAGGAGATCTGGCCACTAATCACAACCTGGGTTTCTACGTTCACGGCCGATACAACTTTACAACCACAACAATACAATCACTATGCAAATTCACACGCGTCACACACTAAGTGTTGGCCAGCTCCGTTCCCCTCTCTCCAAGTGCTCGGTTACAACCCACCTCTAGGCACGGATCAACCGACGCCACTCCTCTTGGATTTGACCTGGCCCGTCTCTCAACCACAATGCATTCTCTCGTGTAACAAGTGTATTAACAAGTTGAATCCTCACAATTAAGCACAATAAAATCATTTGATTGTTCTCTAACCAAGGTGAGAACTCAATTTCAACAGAACTCTATGTCACACTATCCCACAACCTAATTATATTAATGTAATGCAAAATACAATAGCTCATAGTTTTGTGTGACACCAAAGAGGGAAAACAAATATATAACTCAATATAAAATCTAGCTTATGAATAAGAAACAAAACTTATAAAATGCTAGAATTGAGTTTAAAAGGAAACATTAATCTATAGTATGACAAGAGAGGGGAGAAGAGGATTGCTCAAACACCAAATGAATGAATCTCGGCGAAGCGATTGCTCTGAAATTGTCTTCACAAAACCAAAACACTCAAATGCTTAAAGCTTCTAAACCAGACCTAAACAAACACTAAACAAGTTTAAAACCCTTTTTAAAATAACTTCTTTAAAAAACTTCTTAGCTCACATGAAAAGAGATCAGCAATTGTTATTTATACCCATCTCAAAGATCTCAAACAAAAAAAAATCACCCAAGCAAAAGACAAAACACCGCCAGTAAACGTTCAGAAAAAATAGCCGTTGAAAAAAGCAACGTCATATAGTCCGTCGACTGAATTTCGTCGGTCGAAAACAATCAGAGAAGCAAAACACTGAAGAATGGCCTGCGACCATCGTCGTCGACCGTTGGCGGTCGACGCGATGGAGCTTTCGTCGATCCGGACCGGTCGACCGACAGACTCTCTTCGCACAGTGGGAGGAAAAATAAACAAATGATCCGTCCGATCCGGTCGTCGACCAAAACTGATCATTCCAGGTTCTAAAAACTAATTTTATTTGATTTTACCAAAACCTGTTTAAAAAATAAAATAAAAACTCCAATAAATTCCAAAAACATGTAAAAACTTTGGGGAAATGAATTGTAGACCAATGAATAAATAAACATGCTACAACAGACTGCTTTTCCAAAAAGGACTTCCAAATGAAAAAATATATCATTTTACAAAATAGTCCAAAAACATGAAAATATGAGAAACTTGAATTTTAATGTATTTGACATTAACCAAACTTTTGAAAATACATGTGAAATGTTTTATAGACTTAGTAAAACATGTAAAACTGATAATTGAAGTCTAATAAACATAAGAATACAATATTTCACAAAATTGCATATTCTATGCAATAGTTTTCAAAAACACAAATAGAAAAATGAAATATAGAATTCATATATATACAAAACTCAAAAACATATGTAGTACTATATATATAAACTTATATATGCAAAGAAATCAAAACTTATGTATATATATATATATATATATATATAAGTATATATATATATATATATATATATATATATATATATAAATATATATATATATATATATATATATATAATATATATATATATATATATATATATATATAATATATATATATATATATATATACACGAAGAAATCAATAAATGTGTGTGTATAGATATTGAGCTTAGAGTATATAACACACATAATATAAAATCTAAAACTTTATTACCCAAGCAATCTTGATCTTCAACTTGAATTGTACGATGCTTCACTCCACAATTCCGCCAACCTCCATTTGGATATCATCGTTGAAGCGCAATCCATCCAACCTCCAACTACGTTGTTTGTCTACAAAACATAGGAATGCACAAACACTAGACAAACAATATTAGTAATAAATTGTTTGTTAAACATCATCAAAACAAGATGGCCAACAACATTCTTATTTGATGATACCCTGATTTTAAATCCAATTTTGTGAAGAACTGTGTCCCATGTAACTCATCCAGCAACTCATCAATAATTAGAATAGGAAATTTGTCTTTAATTGTAGCTTTGTTGAGGGACCTATAATCAATGCACATTCTCGAACTCCCATCAGATTTTTTAACCATCACCACTGGTGAAGAGAAAGGACTATGACTGTGTCTGATAATCCCTTTTTCCAGCATCTCTTTAATCTATTTTTCAATTTCTTCTTTTAAGAAATGTGCATGCCTATAAGGTCTAATGCACACTGGTTTTGTTCCAGTTTCTAAGGGAATTTTATGATCAATCTCTCTAGTAGGAGGAAGATGTAGTAGTTCTTGGAATATAACATCAAACTCCTGCACCAAGCTGTGGATCTCTGCAGGTAATTCTTCATGAATAGCTCCAGAAGCAGATCCTTGCAAATTAACACTACATAATTGAATTAAGTATCCTTCTTTTTGCTCTCTAACAGATTTAGCAATATTTTTCTCATTAACCAATTGTAACTCTCCTGGTACTATTCCTTGTAAAGTCCTCTTTATTCCCTCACATAAGAAAGTTACCTGCAACTTTTTAAAGTTCAAAGTGATATCTTCCAAGCTTTTCATCCAATCTGCCCCTAACACAATCTGACTACCTCCCAAGGGCAATCACTAATAGATTCACTTGAATGCTCACTCCTTGACAATCCAGTGTCACCCCTTGGAACACTCCATCTCCTTTGATTAATTCTCCACTTGCCACAAGAACATCAAATTTGCTATATTCTGTCACTGGTAATCCAAGTCTCTTAACTAACTTTGTATTGATGAAATTATGTGTAGAACCAGAATCTATCAAGATGCTGATGGCTTGATTCTTGTGATACCCCGCAACTCTAATGGTATGGGAGGCTATGATTCTACTAAGAGCTTGTACTGAAATAGAAGGGGCTCCTCTTACCAAACTTTCAGCTAATTCAATGGCCAGATCTTCTTGATCATTGCATCCATGGTCTTCTATCTCTTCCTCAGTTCCACCTTCTAAGATCCCTTCTAAGAGGAATATATGCTTGCCTTTACACTGATGTCCTCTATGCCACTTTTCATCACATGTAAAACAAAGATTCTGACTCCTCCTCTTTTGTATGTCTTCAGGTGTAAGCTTCTTGAACTAAGGAAACTTGGATTTGTCTTGTACAGGCACTTCAGGAAAGGTACGATTAGATGGACTTCCTTGATTAAAGACATTCCAATTCCATTTGCTCCTTTTCTCATTTCTTTGTTTATCCTCAAATATCTTGGCTAATGACACAGCTCCCTTCAAAGAAGAAGGTCTGCCAGCTGCTACCTCATACCGTAGCTCATCCTTCAACCCCCCTATAAATCTCTCAAGAATGTGCCTTCTAGAGGGTTGATCCTCCAGCAACCCTAAGGTTTGTTCAAATTTTCCCAAGTACTCCCTAACAGTGGAAGTTTGTTTCATAGTTGAGAAAGCATCATATGGCCTTGAAAGTTCACTAGGGCCAAATCTTGTCATTAATTCCTCTTTAATAACAGCCCAATACTGATAATTTTCAATATTTCTAGTAAGCCATATATACCATTGTAAAGCCTCATCCCTTAGGTAAAAAGAACAAACCTTGACCCATTCATCATCTTTGATATCATAATATTCAAAGATTTATGTAGTTTGTTCTAACCAAGCTATAACATTCTCAGTCCCAGAAAAGAGGGAAAATCCAAACGTAGAGACTTTGGTTGAACAAGTTTTTGATTGATAAAGAAAGAATTTCTCTGAGTTGAGGAGTTACCAAAACTGCTAATAGATTGAAATTCTCCATTGAATTCAGCATTTCTTCGATGTGGAGAAAGATATCCATTGCTTTGATCATTCTTGCTAGATTCCCCAGCTCCTGACCTTGTTTTCTCCCTACTCTCTCTTGAACCAGCTCCCAGAACTCCTTGGTCGGAACTCTTGAGGTTCTTGATCTCCTGCATCAAAAACTCCATCTTTGAAGATAGTTGGAGCTGGAGATCACTCATCTGTGCTGAGAGTTTCTGGTTGAATGATTCATGTTGACTGTTAAAGGACCTATTTCGAAGGACAACATCCTCTAATCGAGCAAATCTCTCCTCTGAAGTAATATCTTCAGCATCAGCTCCTTCCTGATCATCCAAGAAATCATCAGCACCAGTTTCAGCTTCCTGCTGCTCTGATACCAATTGAGAGGATCGAGAACCTCTGATACCAATTTTCACTTTTCCCTTCGAACGCCTAACTTGTGATTGACTTGTAGTTAAAATATTGAAGCACATAAGCGCAAGTGTTTTTTTTAGGTGAAGCAGTCTCTATTTTCTCTGTAGCTTTCGGTGAGATAAGCTCCAAACTATTCCCAACATGCACATATTACTCTTTGACCTCTAAACGAATATGGAAACACCATTGCACTGCAATTTAAACATCTGATCAGCTTTTGCAAGTGGGTTCAAATTAACTATATATCCAAGAACTAGCATATATAGTTCCAATTTACAATAAGAAATAAATGGCCATTAATTTTTTTTTTATTTTTTTTTATTTTATTGTTTTTTATTTTTTTAGTTTTTATTTTTTTATTTTTTATATAATATATTTTATTTTATTTTATTTTTTGGATGGAGAATTCTGAAGAAAATATTTATATCCTGTGCATTCTTCTGACGAGATTTCGCATTGGTATGTCATATTGCATCCTGTCCATGATCATATGTCCATGCCCATGTGACATTGATGTATAGACACAAAATAATATTACTAACAATAGCTCGCCAGTCAAGTGTTGTTAATGTCGTAGCAAAAGCATTTGAAGAATATGATGTGTCAATAATAAATATAAGACTACTTTGAACCGAAAGGTCACCAATTAGGAAAAATTCATATGTAAATTATTTCCTGTTTTACTCTATTTACAATGTGGAAGTAAAACTTAACGTGGACGGGCCGGTTTAGTCCCTTCTTCTCTGATGCCGGGTGTAGGATTGGACCAGGTCTAGCCCATGACCCACCTAGGGTAGACCTAGTCGGGATGGACTGAGTTTGTTCAACATTTTCCTAATTTTTTATGTTTAATTTATTAACTATATTAACTTTGTATTCATATTTGTATCTATATAAGAAAATATTAAAATTTCTAATTATATTTTTTTTGTAGCTCATCCACAAACAAAGATAGTGTGGCGCAAATGGTACTCTAAATTACGTTTCATAGCTTGCAGATGGTGGAAGATGATGGAGTTAACCATCATCCTTATTAGCATGTTCGGAGGCTTATTCGTCTTAGCATGCGTTTCACTATGCTTACTAAGACGATATGAACATTGTCACTGCTTGTATCGGACAGTTCGAGCCTTAGCCCTAGCGCCAGCCTCAACCCCAACCCTATTTGCAGCACTCGGTTTAGAGCACCAAGAGATCGAAATGTTCCAGATCTCAGCACTCGTTTTAGAGGCCCAAGAGATCGAAATGTTCGAGATCTCAGCTTATGTTTCTCCAAAGAGGGAATCCAGCGAGGTCAAGGAGTTGTGCGCGATATGTCTTGAGTAGTTTGTGGCAGGTCAGCTGCTTCGAACCATGACATACGCGCACAAATATCAAGCCACGTGCATCGACCGGTGGCTGTCCTCTAACAGGACATGTCCACAGTGTCATCGACGCTACCCAGCATAGTCGCTTCATAGGTTAACAACGACTTGTTTTGACATATTTATCAAGGAAAATTATGTCTAACTTGATGCTTTATCTCATTTGCAACTTTTTATAAACTTGTTTTCTTTGCTTCAACAACTTTGGATGTGTATAAATTTCAAAAAGGTTTCTTTAATGCACTCCTTATGTCTCAACTTGCTATTTTATCTCATTTGCAGACTTTTCATAGACGTTTTCCCCCTTTTCAATGTCGTTGGAAGTGTATGAAGTTCAAAATGAATTCTTTACAAGGGTTAGTCAAGTAGAACTTTAATTTAGAACTAGGATAATTTGAGGGACAAAAGTTTATAGTGTTCGTGAATTAGCGCGAGAACTAGGATAAAACTATACAATGTTAGTCAATTAGAATTGGATAAAAAGTAGAACAGAGATAACGGTATAAATATTTTCTTCAGAATTCTCCCTCCACAAAAAAAATAAAAAAAAATAAAAAATAACAAAATAAAATAAAATAAAATAAAATGGCTATTGATTTCATATATTAAATTGGAACTGTATATGCTAGTCCTAGGATATATTATTAACTTGAACCAACTTGTAGAAGCTCATCAGATGTTCCAATGGCAATGCAATGGTGTTTTAGACTCATTTAGAGTTTAAAGAGTAACATATGCATGTTGGGAATAAACAAATTCATATAGACAACTGTGAAGTATCTTGAGGAGAGCCGATAACATACTTACAGTAATAGTACAAATTCACTAGCTATATGACTTAAGGAATTACTACAATGAACAACAATCAATAAAGAGATTATAGGCACTAGTGACATTAGTAGTTTAGAAATTCTCATCAATTTGGATACAGAGAGTAGTTTAGAAAGAATAAAAACCCACTCCTGGATCTCCACCTTTGGAAATTCTAATTTTTTTAAACCTCATTAATAATACTTTATACACATATGCAATATCCTTTACCTATAATTTAGTACACACAAACATTCCATAGCCTTAGGTAAAATTTATTTAAAAATTTATTTAAACAAGAATATAATATAAAAGCATACCGAAATTTAAAAGGAAGCACAGACTACAGTAGTTAGGATAATTTTTTAACAAAGAAACATACAAATTGACGATGCGCTTACTTGTTGAGCTTGTTAGGAGCAGTGCCGGAGACTTTACCAATGTCGAGAAGGCCGAGCTCCACCTTGAGATCCTTGAGCCGGTTCAGGACGTTGGCCTTCGATTTTGCCTTGACATCCATCTCGAGGAGAGGCGTAGATGGAAGAGAGAAATAGGTCGGCGGAGATTTTAGCGCTAAGATCAGGCTTTTATTCCTTTTTATGATGTGGGGTTACCAGTTGGCGATTGACACCAAACTTTTGCACAGAAGCCCATTACGAGTTTCTGCATTTGTGACGGACTATTGGCGACTACTTTCAACCCATCTCTAAGGAATTTGCAGCCTTTCTCTCATCCATATATGTCTCTCTTCGAGCTGGATGTCAAGGCGAAATCGAAGGCCGACCTCCTAAATTGGCTCAAGGGTCTCATAAATAAAGTAATTTCTCTTCAACTCTTTTTTATCTAACAAAAATATCTAACAAAACCAACTCAAACTTTTGTATGTGTATGTCTCACAAAATCCCTCAAATTTTCCACTTTTCTCTCTGAATGTCATAATTGTGATTGACCAAGAGCTAAAATATTAATGCACATAAGCGCAAGTGTTTTTCAGGTGAAGAAGTCTTTGTTTTCTCTATAGCTTTCGATGAGATAAGCTCCAAACTATTCCCAACATGCACATGTTACTCTTTGAACTCTAAACGAGTATGGAAACACCATTGCACTGCAATTTAAACATCTTATCAGCTTTTGCAAGTGGGTTCAAATTAACTATATATACAAGGACTAGCATATATAGTTCCAATTTACAATAAGAAATAAATAGCCAGTAATTTTGTTTTATTTTATTTTATTTTATTGTTTTTTATTTTTTATTTTTTATTTTTTATATTTCATTTTATTTTATTTTTTGAATGGAGAATTCTGAAGATAATATTTATGTCCTGTGCATTCTTCTGACGAGATTTCACATTGGTATGTCATATTGCATCCTATCCATGATCATATGTCCATGCCCATGTGACATTGATGTACAGACATAAAATAATATTACTAACAATAGCTCGCCAGTCAAGTGTTGTTAATGTCGTAGCAAAAGCAACTGAAGAATATGATGTGTTAATAATAAATATAAGACTACTTTGAACCGAAAGGTCACCAATTAGGAAAAATTCATATGCAAATTATTTCCAGTTTCACTCTATTTACAATGTGGAAGTAAAACTTAACGTGCATGGGCCGATACAGTCCCTACTTCTCTGATGTCGGGTGTAGGATTGGACCCGGTCTAGCCCACGACCCACCTAGGGTAGACCTAGTCGGGCGGACCGAGTTTGTTCAACATTTTCCTAATTTTTTATGTTTAATTTCTTAACTATATAAACTTTGGATGTGTATAAATTTCAAAAAGGTTTCTTTAACGCACTCCTTATGTCTCAACTTGCTATTTTATCTCATTTGCAGACTTTTCATAGACGTTTTCCCCCTTTTCAATGTCTTTGGAAGTGCATGAAGTTCAAAAAGAATTCTTTACAAGGGTTAGTCAAGTAGAACTCAAATTTAGAACTAGGATAATTTGAGGGACAAAACTTTATAGTGTTAGTCAATTAGCACTAGAACTAGGATAAAACTATACAATGTTAGTCAATTAGAATTGGATAAAAAGTAGAACAGAGATAACGGTGTAAATATTTTCTTCAGAATTCTCCCTCCACAAAAAAAATAAAAAAAAATAAAAAATAACAAAATAAAATAAAATAAAATAAAATGGCTATTGATTTCATATAGTAAATTGGAACTGTATATGCTAGTCCTAGGATATATTATTAACTTGAACCAACTTGTAGAAGCTCATCAGATGTTCCAATGGCAGTGCAATGGTGTTTCAGACTCATTTAGAGTTTAAAGAGTAACATATGCATGTTGGGAATAGACAAATTCATATAGACAACTGTGAAGTATCTTGAGGAGAGCCGATAACATACTTACAGTAATAGTACAAATTCACTAGCTATATGACTTAAGGAATTACTACAATGAACAACAATCAATAAAGAGATTATAGGCACTAGTGACGTTAGTAGTTTAGAAATTCTCATCAATTTGGATACAGAGAGTAGTTTAGAAAGAATAAAAACCCACTCCTGGATCTCCACCTTTGGAAATTCTAATTTTTTTAAACCTCATTAATAATACTTTATACACATATGCAATATCCTTTACCTATAATTTAGTACACACCAACATTCCATAGCCTTAGGTAAAATTTATTTAAATTTTTTTTTAAACAAGAATATAATATAAAAGCATACCGAAATTTAAAAGGAAGCACAGACTACAGTAGTTAGGATAATTTTTTAACAAAGAAACATACAAATTGATGATGCGCTTACTTGTTGAGCTTGTTAGGAGCAGTGCCGGAGACTTTACCAATGTCGAGAAGGCCGAGCTCCACCTTGAGATCCTTGAGCCGGTTCAGGACGTTGGCCTTCGATTTTGCCTTGACATCCATCTCGAGGAGAGGTGCAGATGGAAGAGAGAAATGGGTCGGCGGAGATTTTAGCGCTAAGATCAGGCTTTTATTTCCTTTCTATGATGTGGGGTTACCAGTTGGGGATTGATGCCAAACTTTGGCACAAAAGCCCGTCACGAGTTTCTGCATTTGCGACAGACTATTGGCGACAACGTTCAACCCAACACCAAGGAATATGTAGCCTTCCTCTCTTCCATCTGTGTCTCTCTTTGAGCTGGATGTCAAGGCGAAATCGAAGGCCGACCTCCTAAACTGGCTCAAGGATCTCATAAATAAAGTAATTTCTCTTGAACTCTTTTTTGTCTAACAAAACTATCTAACAAAACCAACTCAAACTTTGGTATGTGTATGTCTCACAAAATCCCTCAATTTTTCCAATTTTCCCTCCGAACGCCTTACTTGTGATTGACCAGAAGCTAAAATATTGATGCACATAAGCGCAAGTGTTTTTCGATTGAAGCAGTCTCTGTTTTCTCAGTAGCTTTCGGTGAGATAAGCTCCAAACTATTCCCAACATGCACATATTACTCTTTGACCTCTAAACGAGTATGAAAACACCATTGCACTGCAATTTAAACATCTGATCAGCTTTTGAAAGTGGGTTCAAATTAACTTTATATCCAAGGACTAGCATATATAGTACAAATTTACAATAAGAAATAAATAGCCATTAATTTTGTTTTATTTTATTTTATTTTATTGTTTTCTATTTTTTTAGTTTTTTTCTATTTTTTATATTTTATATTTTATATTTTATATTTTATTTTATTTTATTTTTTAGATGGAGAATTCTGAAGAAAATATTTATATCCTGTGTATTCTTCTGACGAAATTTCGCATTGGTATGTCATATTGCATCATGTCCATGATTATATGTCCATGCCCATGCGACATTGATGTACAGACACAAAATAATATTACTAACAATGGCTCGCCAGTCAAGTGTTGTTAATGTCGTAGCAAAAGCAACTGAAGAATATGATGTGTCAATAATAAATATAAGACTACTTTGAACCGAAAAGTCAGCAATTAGGAAAAATTCATATGTAAATTATTTCCAGTTTCACTCTATTTACAATGTGGAAGTAAAACTTAACGTGGACGGGCCGGAACAGTCCCAACTTCTCTGATGCAGGGTGTAGGATTGGACCCAGTCTAGCCCACGACCCACCTAGGGTAGACCTAGTCGGGCTGGACCGAATTTGTTCAACATTTTCCTAATTTTTTATGTTTAATTTCTTCACTATATTAACTTTGTATTCATATTTTTATCTATATAAGAAAATATTGAAATTTCTAATTATATTTTTTTTGCAGCTCAATCGCAAACAAAGATAGTGTGGCGCAAATGGTACTCTAGATTACGTTTCATAGCTTACAGACGGTGGAAGATGATGGAGTTAACCATCATCCTTATTAGCATGTTCGAAGGCTTATTCGTCTTTGCATGCATTTCACTATGCTTACTAAGACGATATGAACATCATAACCACAGGTATCGGACAGTTCCAGCCTCAGCCCTAGCCCCAGCCCCAGCCCCAGCCCTATTTGTAGCACTCGGTTTAGAGCGTCAGGAGATCAAAATGTTCCATATCTCAGCACTCGGTTTTGAGCCCCAAGAGATCGAAATGTTCAAGATCTCAGCTTATGTTGCTCCAAAGAGGGAATCCAGTGAGGACGAGGAGTTGTGCGCGATATGTCTTGAGTAGTATGCGACAGGTCAGCTGCTTCGAACCTTGACATGCACGCACAAATATCTTGCCACGTGCATCGACCAGTGGCTGTCCTCTAACAGGACATGTCCACAGTGTCGTCGACGCTACCCAGCATAGTCGCTTCATAGGTTAACAACGACTTGTTTTGACATATTTATCGAGGAAAATTATGTCTAACTTGATGCTTTATCTCATTTGCAACTTTTTATAAACTTGTTTTCTTTGCTTCAACATATTTGGATGTGTATAAATTTCAAAATGGTTTCTTTAATGCACTCCTTATGTCTCAACTTGCTATTTTATCTCATTTGTAGACTTTTCATAGAGGTTTTCCCCCTTTTCAATGTCGTTGGAAGTGTATGAAGTTCAAAATGAATTCTTTACAAGGGTTAGTCAAGTAGAACTTTAATTTAGAACTAGGATAATTTGAGGGACAAAAGTTTATAGTGTTCGTGAATTAGCACGAGAACTAGGATAAAACTATACAATGTTAGTCAATTAGAATTGGATAAAAAGTAGAACAAAGATAACGGTATAAATATTTTCTTCAGAATTCTCCCTCCACAAAAAAAATAAAAAAAAATAAAAAATAACAAAATAAAATAAAATAAAATAAAATGGCTATTGATTTCATATAGTAAATTGGAATTGTATATGCTAGTCCTAGGATATATTATTAACTTGAACAAACTTGTAGAAGCTCATCAGATGTTCCAATGGTAGTGCAATGGTGTTTCAGACTCATTTAGAGTTTAAAGAGTAACATATGCATGTTTGGAATAGACAAATTCATATAGACAACTGTGAAGTATCTTGAGGAGAGCTGCTAACATACTTACAGTAATAGTACAAATTCACTAGATATATGACTTAAGGAATTACTACCATGAACAACAATCAATAAAGAGATTATAGGCACTAGTGACATTAGCTTAAGGAATTACTACCATGAACAACAATCAATAAAGAGATTATAGGCACTAGTGACATTAGTAGTTTAGAAATTCTCATCAATTTGGATACAGAGAGTAGTTTAGAAAGAATAAAAACCCACTCCTGGATCTCCACCTTTGGAAATTCTAATTTTTTTAAACCTCATTAATAATACTTTATACACATATGCAATATCCTTTACCTATAATTTACTACACACAAACATTCCATAGTCTTAGGTAAAATTTATTTAAATTTTTTTTAAACAAGAATATAATATAAAAGCATACCGAAATTTAAAAGGAAGCACAGACTACAGTAGTTTGGATAATTTTTAACCAAGAAACATACAAATTGACGATGTGCTTATTTGTTGAGCTTGTTAGGAGAAGTGTCGGAGACTTTACCAATGTTTAGAAGGCCGAACTCCGCCTTGAGATCCTTGAGCCGGTTCAGGACGTTGGCCTTCGATTTTGCCTTGACATCCATCCCGAGGAGAGGCGCAGATGGAAGAGAGAAATGGGTCGGCGACGATTTTGGCACTAAGATCAGGCTTTTATTTCCTTTCTATGATTTGGGGTTACCAATTGGGGATTGACGCCAAACTTTGGCACAGAAGCCCGTCACGAGTTTCTGCATTTGCGACGGACTATTGGCGACAACTTTCAACCCAACGCTAAGGAATTTGTAGCCTTTCTCTCTTCCATCTGTGTCTCTCTTTGAGCTAGATGTCAAGGCGAAATCGAAGGCCGACCTCCTAAACTGGCTCAATGATCTCATAAATAAAGTAATTTCTCTTGAACTCTTTTTTGTCTAACAAAACTATCTAACAAAACCAACTTGATCTCATAAATAAAGTAATTTCTCTTGAACTCTTTTTTGTCTAACAAAACTATCTAACAAAACCAACTCAAACTTTGGTATGTGTATGTCTCACAAAATCCCTCAATTTTTCCAATTTTACCTCCGAACGCCTTACTTGTGATTGACCAGTAGCTAAAATATTGATGCACATAAGCGCAAGTGTTTTTCGGCTGAAGCAATCTTTGTTTTCTCAGTAGCTTTCGGTGAGATAAGCTCCAAACTATTCCCAACATGCACATATTACTCTTTGACCTCTAAACGAGTATGAAAACACCATTGCCCTGCAATTTAAACATCTGATTAACTTTTGCAAGTGGGTTCAAAATAACTTTATATCCAAGGACTAGCATATATAGTACCAATTTACAATAAGAAATAAATAGCCATTAATTTTGTTTTATTTTATTATTTTCTATTTTTTTTAGTTTTTATTTTTTTATTTTTTATTTTTTATATTTTATATTTTATTTTATTTTATTTTTTAGATGGAGAATTCTGAAGAAAATATTTATATCCTGTGCATTCTTCTGACGAAATTTCACATTGGTATGTCATATTGCATCATGTCCATGATCATATGTCCATGCCCATGTGACATTGATGTACAGACACAAAATAATATTACTAACAATGGCTCGCCAGTCAAGTGTTTGTTGGCCTTCTTGTTTTGATGATGTTTAATAAATAATTTATTACTAATGTTGTTTGTCTAGTGTTTGTGCATTCCTATGTTTTGTAGACAAACAACGTTGTTGGAGGGTGGATGGATTGCGCCATAACGATCATATCCAATGGAGGTTGGATGAATTGTGGAGTGAAGCAACATACAATTCAAGTTAAAGATCAAGTTCAAGCTTCATCCGCAAAGTGTACCAAGTCAAGCTTATTGAAGATCAAGATTTGCTTGGGTAATGTAGTTTAGGATTTACATTATGTGTGTTAAGTACTCTAAGCTCAAATTATCTATACACACACATTTTATTGGTTTCCTTGTATATATATGTAATCTCATATATATACAACACAAGTTTTGGTTTTCATGTTTATAAATATGAAATTACATGTTTCATACTTATTATTGTGATTTGGATTATCTACTTAGATATGAAACTAATATATTTTCATATACATACTCATAGGTTTCATTTTCTATTGTATTTGTGAAAATATTGTATTCTTAGTTTGTAGACTTCAATATCAGTTTATATATGTTTTACTAAGTCTATAAAAACATTTTACAAAGTTTCAAAAGTTGGTTTATGTCAAAACATCAAAATTCAAGTATCTCATATTTTTATGTTTTGGACTATTTTGTAAAATGATGATATTTTTCATTTGGGAGGTCCTTTCTGATAACATGTTTATGTCAAATGGTACTCTAGATTACGTTTCATAGCTTACAGACGGTGGAAGATGATGGAGTTAACCCTCATCCTTATTAGCATGTTAAGAGGCTTATTCGTCTTTGCATGCATTTCACTATGCTTACTAAGACGATATGAACATCGTCACCGCAGGTATCGGACAGTTCCAGCCTTAGCCCTAGCCCCAGCCCCAGCCGCATCCTTATTTGCAGCACTCGGTTAAGAGCGCCAGGAGATCGAAATGTTCCAAATCTCAACACTCGATTTAGAGCCCCAGGAGATCGAAATGTTCGAGATCTTAACTTATTTTCCTCCAAAGAGAGAATACAGCGAGGACGAGGAGTTGTGCGTGATATGTCTTGATAGTATGCGACAGGTCAGTTGTTTCGAACCTTGACATGCACGCACAAATATCATGCCACATGCATCGACCGGTGGCTGTCCTCTAACAGGACATGTCCACAGTGTCGTCGACGCTACCCAGCATAGTCGCTTCATAGGTTAACAACGACTTGTTTTGACATATTTATCGAGGAAAATTATGTGTAACTTGATGCTTTATCTCATTTGCAACTTTTTATAAACTTGTTTTCTTTGCTTCAACATCTTTGGATGTGTATAAATTTCAAAAAGGTTTCTTTAATGCACTCCTTATGTCTCAACTTGCTATTTTATCTCATTTGCAGACTTTTCATAGACGTTTTCCCCCTTTTCAATGTCTTTGGAAGTGTATGAAGTTCAAAAAGAATTCTTTACAAGGGTTAGTCAAGTAGAACTCAAATTTAGAACTAGGATAATTTAAGTGACAAAATTTTATAGCGTTAGTCAATTAGCGCTAGAACTAGGATAAAACTATACAATGTTAGTCAATTAGAATTGGATAAAAAGTAGAACGGAGATAACAGTATAAATATTTCTTCAGAGTTCTCCCTCTACAAAAAAATAAAAAAATACAAAATAAAATAAAATAAAATAAAATGGCTATTGATTTCATATAGTAAATTGGAACTGTATATGCTAATCCTAGGATATATTATTAACTTGAACCAACTTGTAGAAGCTCATCAGATGTTCCAATGGCAGTGCAATGGTGTTTCAGACTCATTTAGAGTTTAAAGAGCAACATATGCATGTTGGGAATAGACAAATTCATATAGACAACGGTAAAGTATCTTGAGGAGAGCTGATAACATACTTACAACAATAGTACAAATTCACTAGCTATATGACTTAAGGAATTACTACCATGAACAACAATCAATAAAGAGATTATAGGCACTAGTGACATTAGTAGTTTAGAAATTCTCATCAATTTGGATACAGAGAGTAGTTTAGAAAGAATAAAAACCCAATCCTGGATCTCCCCCTTTGGAAATTCTAATTTTTTTAAACCTCATTAATAATACTTTATACACATATGCAATATCCTTTACCTATAATTTAGTACACACAAACATTCCATAGCTTTAGGTAAAATTTATTTTTAAAAAATTTTAAACAAGAATATAATATAAAAGGATACCGAAATTTAAAAGGAAGCACAGACTCCAGTAGTTAGGATAATTTTTTAACAAAGAAACATACAAATGGACGATGCGCTTACTTGTTGAGCTTGTTAGGATAATTTTTTAACAAAGAAACTTTACCAATGTCGAGAAGGCCGAACTCCGCCTTGAGATCCTTGAGCCGGTTCAGGACGTTGGCCTTCGATTTTGCCTTGACTTCCATCTCGAGGAGAGGCGCAGATGGAAGAGAGAAATGGGTCGGCGGCGATTTTAGCGCTAAGATCAGGCTTTTATTTCCTTTTTATGATGTGGGGTTACCAGTTGGGGATTATTGCCAAACTTTGGCACAGAAGCCCGTCACGAGTTTCTGCATTTACGACGGACTATTGGCGACAACTTTCAACCCATCGTCAAGGAATTTACTGCCATTCTCTCTTCCATCTATGTCTCTCTTTGAGCTAGATGTCAAGGTGAAATCGAAGGCCGACCTCCTAAACTGGCTCAAGGATCACATAAATAAAGTAATTTCTCTTGAACTCTTTTTTATTTAACAAAACTATCTAACAAAACTAACTCAAACTTTGGTATGTGTATGTCTCACAAAATCCCTCAATTTTTCCACTTTTCCCTCCGAACGACTTACTTGTGATTGACCAGTAACTAAAATATTGTTGCACATAAGCGCAAGTGTTTTTCAGGTGGTGCAGTCTCTGTTTTCTCTGTAGCTTTCGGTGAGATAAGCTCCAAACTATTCCCAACATGCACATATTACTCTTTGACCTCTAAACGAGTATGGAAACAACATTGCACTGCAGTTTAAACATCTGATCAGCTTTTGCAAGTGGGTTCAAATTAACTATATATCCAAGGACTAGCACATATAGTTCCAATTTATAATAAGAAATAAATAGCCATTAATTTTGTTTTATTTTGTTTTATTTTATTGTTCTTTATTTTTTAAGTTTTTATTTATTTATTTTTTATTTTTTATTTTTTATATTAAATATTTTATTTTATTTTATTTTTTGGATGGAGAATTATGATGAAAATATTTATATCCTGTGCATTCTTCTGACAAGATTTCGCATTGGTATGTCATATTGCATCCTGTCCATGATCATATGTCCATGCCCATGTGACATTGATGTACAAACACAAAATAATATTACTAACAATAGCTCACCAGTCAAGTGTTGTTAATGTCATAGCAAAAGCATTTGAAGAATATGATGTGTTAATAATAAATATAAGACTACTTTGAACCGAAAGGTCACCAATTAGGAAAAATTCATATGTAAATTATTTCCACTTTCACTCTATTTACAATGTGGGAGTAAAACTTAACGTGGACGGGCTGGTATAGTTCCTACTTCTCTATGGGATTGGACCCAATTTAGCCCACAACCCACCTAGGGTAGACCTAGTCGGGCTGGACCGAGTTTGTTCAACATTTTCCTAATTTATTATGTTTAATTTCTTTACTGTATTAACTTTGTATTCATATTTGTATCTATATAAGAAAATATTGAAATTTCTAATTATATTTTTTTGCAGCTCATCCACAAACAAAGATAGTGTGGCGCAAATGGTACTCTAGATTACGTTTCATAGCTTACAGACGGTGGAAGATGATGGAGTTAACCATCATCCTTATTAGCATGTTCTGAGGCTTATTCGTCTTAGCATGCATTTCACTATGCTTACTAAGACGATATGAACATCGTCACCGCAGGTATCGGACAGTTCCAGCCTCAGCCCCAGCCCCAGCCCTATTTGCAGCACTCGGTTAAGAGCGCCAGGAGATCGAAATGTTCCAGATCTCAGCACTCGGTTTAGAGCCCCAGGAGATCAAAATGTTCGAGATCTCAACTTATTTTGCTCCAAAGAGAGAATCCAGCGAGGACGAGGAGTTGTGCGCGATATGTCTTGAGTAGTATGCGGCAGGTCAGTTGTTTCGAACCTTGACATGCACACACAAATATCATGCCACATGCATCGACCGGTGGCTGTCCTCTAACAGGACATGTCCACAGTGTCGTCGACGCTACCCAGCATAGTCACTTCATAGGTTAACAACGACTTGTTTTGACATATTTATCGAGGAAAATTATGTGTAACTTGATGCTTTATCTCATTTGCAACTTTTTATAAACTTGTTTTCTTTGCTTCAACATCTTTGGATGTGTATAAATTTCAAAAAGGTTTCTTTAATGCACTCCTTATGTCTCAACTTGCTATTTTATCTCATTTGCAGACTTTTCATAGACGTTTTCCCCCTTTTCAATGTCTTTGGAAGTGTATGAAGTTCAAAAAGAATTCTTTACAAGGATTAGTGAAGTAGAACTCAAATTTAGAACTAGGATAATTTGAGCGACAACTTTCAACCCATCGCCAAGGAATTTGCAGCCTTTCTCTCTTCCATCTATGTCTCTCTTCGAGCTGGATGTCAAGGCGAAATCGAAGGCCGACCTCCTAAACTGGCTCAAGGATCTCATAAATAAAGTAATTTCTCTTGAACTCTTTTTTATCTAACAAAACTATCTAACAAAACCAACTCAAACTTTGGTATGTGTATGTCTCACAAAATCCCTCAATTTTTCCACTTTTCTTGGTGAACGCCATACTTGTGATTGACAGGTAGCTATAATATTGATGCACATAAGCGCAAGTGTTTTTCAAGTGAAGCAGTCTCTGTTTTCTCTGTAGCTTTCTATGAGATAAGCTCCAAACTATTCCCAACATGCACATGTTACTCTTTAAACTCTAAACGAGAATAGAAAAACCATTGCTCTGCAATTTAAACATCTGATCAGCTTTTGCAAGTGTGTTCAAATTAACTATATATCCAAGGACTAGCATATATAGTTCCAATTTATAATAAGAAATAAATAGCCATTAATTTTATTTTATTTTATTTTATTGTTTTTTAGTTTTTATTTTTGTATTTTTTATTTTTTATTTTTTATATTATATATTTCATTTCATTTTATTTTATTTTTTGGATGGAGAGTTCTGAAGATTATATTTATATCCTGTGCATTCTTCTAACGAGATTTCACATTGGTATGTCATATTGCATCCTGTCCATGATCATATGTCAATGCCCATGCGACATTGATGTAAAGACACAAAATAATATTTCTAACAATAGCTCGCCAGTCAAGTGTTGTTAATGTCATAGCAAAAGCAACTGAAGAATATGATGTGTAAATAATAAATATAAAATTACTTTGAACCGAAAGGTCACCAATTAGGAAAAATTCATATGTAAATTATTTCTAGTTTCACTCTATTTTTAATGTGGAAGTAAAACTTAACGTGGACGGGCCGGTACAGTCCCTACTTCTCTGATGCCGGGTGTAGGATTGGACCCGGTCTAGCCCACGACCCACCTAGGGTAGACCTAGTCGGGATGGACCGAGTTTCTTCAACATTTTCCTAATTTTTTATGTTTAATTTCTTAACTATATTAACTTTGTATTCATATTTGTATCTATATGAGAAAATATTGAAATTTCTAATTATATTTTTTTGTAGCTCATCCGCAAACAAAGATAGTGTGGCGCAAATGGTACTCTAGATTACGTTTCATATCTTACAGACGGTGGAAGATGATGGAGTTAACCATCATCCTTATTAGCATGTTCGGAGGCTTATTCGTCTTAGCATGCATTTCACTATGCTTACTAAGACGATATAAACCTCGTCACCGCAGGTATCAGACAATTCCAGCCTCAGCCCTAGCTCCAGCCCCATCCCCAGCCCTATTTGCAGCACTCGGTTTATAGCGCCAGGAGACCGAAATGTTCCAGGTCTCAGCACTCGGTTTAGAGCCCCAGGAGATCGAAATGTTCCAGATCTCAGCTTATGTTGCTCCTAAGAGGTAATCCAGCGAGGACGAGGAGTTGTGCGCGATATGTCATGAGAAGTATGCGGCAGGTCAGCTGCTTCGAACCTTGACATGCACGCCCAAATATCATGCCACGTGCATCGACCGGTGGGTGTCCTCTAACAGGACATGTCCACAGTGTCATCGACGCTACCCAGCATAGTCGCTTCATAGGTTAACAACGACTTGTTTTGACATATTTATCGAGGAAAATTATGTATAACTTGATCCTTTATCTCATTTGCAACTTTTTATAAACTTGTTTTCTTTGCTTCAACATCTTTTGATGTGTATAAATTTCAAAAAGGTTTCTTTAATGCACTCCTTATGTCTCAACTTGCTATTTTATCTCATTTGCAGACTTTTCATAGACCTTTTCCCCCTTTTCAATGTCTTTGGAAGTGTATGAAGTTCAAAAAGAATTCTTTACAAGGGTTAGTCAAGTAGAACTCAAATTTAGAACTAGGATAATTTGAGGGACAAAACTTTATAGTGTTAGTCAATTAGCGCTAGAACTAGGATAAAACTATACAATGTTAGTCAATTAGAATTGGATAAAAAGTAGAACAGAGATAACGGTATAAATATTTTCTTCCGAATTCTCCCTCCACAAAAACAAAAGGCTATTGATTTCATATAGTAAATTGGAACTGTATATGCTAGTCCTAGGATATATTATTAACTTGAACCAACTTGTAGAAGCTCATCTGATGTTCTAATGGCAGTGCAATGGTGTTTGAGACTCATTTAGAGTTTAAAGAGTAACATATGCATGTTGGGAATAGACAAATTCATATAGACAACTGTGAAGTATCTTGAGGAGAGCTGATAACATACTTACAGCAATAGTACAAATTCACTAGCTATATGACTTAAGGAATTACTACCATGAACAACAATCAATAAAGAGATTATAGGCACTAGTGACATTAGTAGTTTAGAAATTCTCATCAATTTGGATACAAAGAGTAGTTAAGAAAGAATAAAAACCCACTCCTGGATCTCAACCTTTGGAAATTCTAAAATTTTTTAACCTCATTAATAATACTTTATACACATATGCAATATCCTTTACCTATAATTTAGTACACACAAACATTCCATAGCTTTAGGTAAAATTTATTTTAAAATTACTAAATAGCCATATCGAAGGCCGACCTCCTAAACTGGCTCAAGGATCTCATAAATAAAGTAATTTCTCTTGAACTCTTTTTTATCTAACAAAACTATCTAACAAAACCAACTCAAACTTTGGTATGTGTATGTCTCACAAAATCCCTTAATTTTTCCAGTTTTGTCAGTGAACTCCATACTTGTGATTGACCGGTAGCTAAAATATTGATGCACATAAGCGCAAGTGTTTTTCAAGTGAAGCAGTCTCTGTTTTCTCTGTAGCTTTCGATGAGATAAGCTCCAAACTATTCCCAACATGCACATGTTACTCTTTAAACTCTAAACGAGAATAGAAAAACCATTGCTCTGCAATTTAAACATCTGATCAGCTTTTGCAAGTGTGTTCAAATTAACTATATATCCAAGGACTAGCATATATAGTTCCAATTTATAATAAGAAATAAATAGCCATTAAAAATTAACTATATATCCAAGGACTAGCATATATAGTTCCAATTTATAATAAGAAATAAATAGCCATTAAATTTGTTTTATATTATATTATTTTATTGTTTTTTTAGTTTTTATTTTTGTATTTTTTATTTTTTATTTTTTATATTATATATTTCATTTCATTTTATTTTATTTTTTGTAGGGAGAGTTCTGAAGATTATATTTATATCCTGTGCATTCTTCTTACGAGATTTCGCATTGGTATGTCAAATTGCATCCTGTCCATGATCATATGTCACTGCCCATGCGACATTAATGTATAGACACAAAATAATATTACTAACCATAGCTCGCCAGTCAAGTGTTGTTAATGTCATAGCAAAAGAAACTGAAGAATATGATGTGTCAATAATAAATATAAAACTACTTTGAATCGAAAGGTCACCAATTAGGAAAAATTCATATGTAAATTATTTCTAGTTTCACTCTATTTTCAATGTGGAAGTAAAACTTAACGTGGACGGGCCGGTACAGTCCCTACTTCTCTGATGTCGGGTGTAGGATTGGACCCGGTCTAGCCCACGACCCACCTAGGGTTGACCTAGTCGGGCTGGACCGAGTTTCTACAACATTTTCCTAATTTTTTTATGTTTAATTTCTTAACTATATTAACTTTGTATTCATATTTATATCTATATAAGAAAAGATTGAAATTTTTAATTATATTTTTTTGTATCTCATCCGTAAACAAAGATAGTGTGGCGCAAATGGTACTCTAGATTACGTTTCATATCTTACAGACGGTGGAAGATGATGGAGTTAACCATCATCCTTATTAGCATGTCCGGAGGCTTATTCGTATTAGCATGCATTTCACTATGCTTACTAAGACGATATAAACATCGTCACCGCAGGTATCGGACAGTTCCAGCCTCAGCCCTAGCTCCAGCCCCATCCCCAGCCCTATTTGCAGCACTCGGTTTAGAGCCCTAGGAGATCGAAATGTTCGAGATCTCAGCTTATGTTGCTCCTAATAGGGAATCCAGTGAGGACGAGGAGTTGTGCGCGATATGTCTTGAGAAGTATGCGGCAGGTCAGCTGCTTCGAACCTTGACATGAACGCCCAAATATCATGCCACGTGCATCGACCGGTGGCTGTCCTCTAACAGGACATGTCCACAGTGTCGTCGACGCTACCCAGCATAGTCGCTTCATAAGTTAACAACGACTTGTTTTGACATATTTATCGAGGAAAATTATGTCTAACTTGATCCTTTATCTCATTTGCAACTTTTTATAAACTTGTTTTCTTTGCTTCAACATCTTTGGATGTGTATAAATTTCAAAATTGTTTATTTAATGCACTCCTTATGTCTCAACTTGCTATTTTATCTCATTTGCGGACTTTTCATAGACGTTTTCCCCCTTTTCAATGTCTTTGGAAGTGCATGAAGTTCAAAAAGAATTCTTTACAAGGGTTAGTCAAGTAGAACTCAAATTTAGAACTAGGATAATTTGAGGGACAAAACTTTATAGTGTTAGTCAATTAGCACTAGAACTAGGATAAAACTATACAATGTTAGTCAATTAGAATTGGATAAAAAGTAGAACAGAGATAACAGTATAAATATTTTCTTCAGAATTCTCACTCCACAAAAAAAATAAAAAAAATAAAAAAATAAAAATAACAAAATAAAATAAAATAAAATGGCTATTGATTTCATATAGTAAATTGGAACTGTATATGCTAGTCCTAGGATATATTATTAACTTGAACCAACTTGTAGAAGCTCATCAGATGTTCCAATGGCAGTGCAATTTTGTTTCAGACTCATTTAGAGTTTAAAGAGTAACATATGCATGTTGGAAATAGACAAATTCATATAGACAACTGTGAAGTATCTTGAGGAGAGCTGATAACATACTTACAGCAATAGTACAAATTCACTAGCTATATGACTTAAGGAATTACTACCATGAACAACAATCAATAAAGAGATTATAGGCACTAGTGACATTAGTAGTTTAGAAATTCTCATCAATTTGGATACAGCGAGTAGTTTAGAAAGAATAAAAACCCACTCCTGGACCTCCACCTTTGGAAATTCTAAATTTTTTAAACCTCATTAATAATACTTTATACACATATGCAATATCCATTACCTATAATTTAGTACACACAAACATTTCATAGCTTTAGGTAAAATTTATTTTAAAAATTTTTTATACAAGAATATAATGTAAAAGGATACCGAAATTTAAAAGGAAGCGCAGACTCCAGTAGTTAGGATAATTTTTTTACAAAGAAACGTACAAATTGATGATGCACTTACTTGTTGAGCTTGTTAGGAGCAGTGCCAGAGACTTTACCAATGTCGAGAAGGCCGAGCCGCGCCCTGAGATCCTTGAGCCGGTTCAGGACGTTGGGCTTCGATTTTGCCTTAACATCCATCTCGAGGAGAGGTGCAGATTGAAGAGAGAAATGGGTCGGCGGCGATTTTAGCGCTAATATCAGACTTTTATTCCTTTTTATGATGTGGGGTCACTAGTTAGCGATTGACGCAAAACTTTGACACAGAATCCCGTCACGAGTTTCTACATTTGCGACGGACTATTGGCGATAACTTTCAACCCATCGCCAAGGAATTTGCAGCCTTTCTCTCTTCCATCTGTGTCTCTATTCGAAATGGATGTCAAGGCGAAATAGAAGACCGGCCTCCTATACTGGCTCAAGGATCTCATAAATAAAGTAATTTCTCTTTCTTTTTTATCTAACAAAACTATCTAACAAAACCAACTCAAATTTTGGTATGTGTATGTCTCACAAAATCCCTCAAATTTTCCACTTTTCTCTCTGAACGCCATACTTGTGATTGACCAGTAGCTAAAATATTGATGCACATAAGCGCAAGTGTTTTTCAGGTGAAGCAGTCTCTGTTTTCTCTGTAGCTTTCGATGAGATAGGCTCCAAACTATTCCCAACATGCACGTGTTACTCTTTGAACTCTAAACGAGTATGGAAACACCATTGCACTGCAATTTAAACAACTGATCAGCTTTTGCAAGTGGGTTCAAATTAACTATATATCCAAGGACTAGCATATATAGTTCCATTTTACAATAAGAAATAAATAGCCATCAATTTTGTTTTATTTTGTTTTATTTTATTTTATTTTATTTATTTTATTTTTTTTAGTTTTGATTTTTTTTTTATTTTTTGTTTTTTATTTTTTATATTATATATTTTATTTTATTTTATTTTATGGATGGAGAATTCTGAAGAAAATATTTATATCCTGTGCATTCTTCTGACGAGATTTGGCATTGGTATGTCATATTGCATCCAGTCCATGATCATATGTCCATGCTCATGCGACATTGATGTACAGACACAAAATAATATTACTAACAATAGCTCGCCAGTCAAGTGTTGTTAATGTCGTAGCAAAAGCAACTGAAGAATATGATGTGTCAATAATAAATATAAGACTACTTTGAACCGAAAGGTCACCAATTAGGAAAAATTCATATGTAAACTATTTCCAGTTTCACTCTATTTACAATGTGGAAGTAAAACTTAACGTGGATGAGCCGGTTCAGTCCCAACTTCTCTGATGTCGGGTGTAGGATTGGACCCGGTCTAGCCAACGACCCACCTAGGGTTGACCTAGTTGGGTTGGACTGAGTTTGTTCAACATTTTCCTAATTTTTTATGTTTAATTTCCTAACTATATTAACTTTGTATTCATATTTGTATCTATATAAGAAAATATTGAAATTTCTAACTATATTTTTTTGCAGCTCATCCACAAACAAAGATTGTGTGGCGCAAATGGTATGACAGACGGTGGAAGATGATGGAGTTAACCATCATTCTTATTAGCATGTTCGGAGGCTTATTCGTCTTAGCATGCATTTCACTATGCTTACTAAGACGGTATGAACATCGTCACCGCAGGTATCGGACAGTTCCAGCCTCAGCCCTAGCACCAGCCCCAGCCCCAGCCCTATTTGCAGCACTCGGTTTAGAACGCCAGGAGATCGAAATGTTCTAGATCTCAGCACTCGATTTAGAGCCCCAGGAGATCGAAATATTCGAGATCTCAGCTTATGATGCTCAAATGAGGGAATCCAGCGAGGACGAGGAGTTGTGCGCGATATGTCTTGAGTAGTATGCGGCAGGTCAGCTGCTTCGAACCTTGACATGCACGCACAAATATCATGCCACGTGCATCGACCGACGGCTGTCCTCTAACAGGACATGTCCACAGTGTCGTCGACGCTACCCAACATAGTCGCTTCATAGGTTAACAACGACTTGTTTTGACATATTTATCGAGGAAAATTTTGTCTAACTTGATGCTTTATCTCATTTGCAACTTTTTATAATTTTGTTTTCTTTGCTTCAACATCTTTGGATGTGTATAAATTTCAAAAAGGTTTCTTTAATGCACTCCTTACTTGTTTTCTTTGCTTCAACATCTTTGGATGTGTATAAATTTCAAAAAGGTTTCTTTAATGCACTCCTTATGTCTCAACTTGCTATTTTATCTCATTTGCAGACTTTTCATAGACGTTTTCCCCCTTTTCAATATCTTTGGAAGTGTATGAAGTTCAAAAAGAATTCTTTACAAGGGTTAGTTCAAAAAGAATTCTTTACATAGATAATGATATAAATATTTTCTTCAGAATTCTCCCTCCACAAAAAAAATAAAAAAAATAAAACAATAAAAAAATAAAATAAAATGGCTATTGATTTCATATAGTAAATTGGAACTGTATATGCTAGTCCTAGCATATATTATTAACTTGAACCAACTTGTAGAAGCTCATCAGATGTTCCAATGGCAGTGCAATGGTGTTTCAGACTCATTTAGAGTTTAAAGAGTAACATATGCATGTTGGGAATAGACAAATTCATATAGACAACTGTGAAGTATCTTGAGGAGAGCTGATAACATACTTACAGCAATAGTACAAATTCACTAGCTCTATGAATTAAGGAATTACTACCATGAACAACAATCAATAAAGAGATTATAGGCACTAGTGACATTAGTAGTTTAGAAATTCTCATCAATTTGGATACAGAGAGTAGTTTATAAAGAATAAAAACCCACTCCTGGACCTCAACCTTTGGAAATTCTAAATTTTTTAAACCTCATTAATAATACTTTATACACATATGCAATATCCTTTACCTATAATTTAGTACACACAAACATTCCATAGCTTTAGGTAAAATTTATTTTAAAATTACTAAATAGCCATATCAAAGGCCGACCTCCTAAACTGGCTCTAGGATCTCATAAATAAAGTAATTTCTCTTGAACTCTTTTTTATCTAACAAAACTATCTAACAAAACCAACTCAAACTTTGGTATGTGTATGTCTCACAAAATCCCTCAATTTTTCCACTTTTCTCGGTGAACGCCATACTTGTGATTGACCGGTAGCTAAAATATTGATGCACATAAGCGCAAGTGTTTTTCAAGTGAAGTAGTCTCTGTTTTCTCTGTAGCTTTCGATGAGATAAGCTCCAAACTATTCCCAACATGCACATGTTACTCTTTAAACTCTAAACAAGAATAGAAAAACCATTGCTCTGCAATTTAAACATCTGATCAGCTTTTGCAAGTGTGTTCAAATTAACTATATATCCAAGGACTAACATATATAGTTCCAATTTATAGTAAGAAATAAATAACCATTAATTTTGTTTTATTTTTATTTTTTATTTTTATTTTTTATTTTTTATATTATATATTTCATTTTATTTTATTTTATTTTTTGGATGGAGAGTTCTGAAGATTATATTTATATCCTGTGCATTCTTCTTACGAGATTTCGCATTGGTATGTCATATTGCATCCTGTCCGTGATCATATGTCAATGCCCATGCGACATTGATGTACAGACACAAAATAATATTACTAACCATAGCTCGCCAGTCAAGTGTTGTTATTGTCGTAGCAAAAGCAACTGAAGAATATGATGTGTCAATAATAAATATAAAACTACTTTGAATCGAAAGGTCACCAATTAGGAAAAATTCATATGTAAATTATATCTAGTTTCACTCTATTTTCAATGTGGAAGTAAAACTTAACGTGGACGGGCCGGTACAGTCCCTACTTCTCTGATGCCGGGTGTAGGATTGGACCCGGTCTAGCCCACGACCCACCTAGGGTAGACCTAGTCGGGGTGGACCGAGTTTCTACAACATTTTCCTAATTTTTTATGTTTAATTTCTTAACTATATTAACTTTGTATTCTTATTTGTATCTATATAAGAAAATATTGAAATTTCTAATTATATTTTTTTGTAGCTCATCCGTAAACAAAGATAGTGTGGCGCAAATGGTACTCCAGATTACGTTTCATATCTTACAGATGGTGGAAGATGATGGAGTTAACCATCATCCTTATTAGCATGTTCGGAGGCTTATTCGTCTTAGCATGCATTTCACTATGCTTACTAAGACGATATAAACATTGTCACCGCAGGTATCAGACAGTTCCAGCCTCAGCCCTAGCTCCAGCCTCATCCCCAGCCCTATTTGCAGCACTCGGTTTAGAGCGCTAGGAGATCAAAATGTTCCAGATCTCAGCACTCGGTTTAGAGCCCTAGGAGATCGAAATGTTCGAGATCTCAGCTTATGTTGCTCCTAATAGGGAATCCAGTGAGGACGAGGAGTTGTGCGCGATATGTCTTGAGAAGTATGCGGCAGGTCAGCTGCTTCGAACCTTGACATGAACGCCCAAATATCATGCCACGTGCATCGACCGGTGGCTGTCCTCTAACAGGACATGTCCACAGTGTCATCGACGCTACCCAGCATAGTCGCTTCATAGGTTAACAACGACTTGTTTTGACATATTTATCGAGGAAAATTATGTCTAACTTGATCCTTTATCTCATTTGCAACTTTTTATAAACTTGTTTTCTTTGCTTCAACATCTTTGGATGTGTATAAATTTCAAAATTGTTTCTTTAATGCACTCCTTATGTCTCAACTTGCTATTTTATCTCATTTGCAGACTTTTCATAGACGTTTTCCCCCTTTTCAATGTCTTTGGAAGTGCATGAAGTTCAAAAAGAATTCTTTACAAGGGTTAGTCAAGTAGAACTCAAATTTAGAACTAGGATAATTTGAGGGACAAAACTTTATAGTGTTAGTCAATTAGCACTAGAACTAGGATAAAACTATACAATGTTAGTCAATTAGAATTGGATAAAAAATAGAACAAAGATAATAGTATAAATATTTTCTTCAGAATTCTCACTCCACAAAAAAAATAAAAAAAAACAAAAAAAATAAAAAAAAACAAAATAAAATAAAATAAAATGGCTATTGATTTCATATAGTAAATTGGAGCTGTATATGCTAGTCCTAGGATATATTATTAACTTGAACCAACTTGTAGAAGCTCATCAAATGTTCCAATGGCAGTGCAATGGTGTTTCAGACTCATTTAGAGTTTAAAGAGTAACATATGCATGTTGGAAATAGACAAATTCATATAGACAACTGTGAAGTATCTTGATGAGAGCTGATAATAAACTTACAGCAATAGTACAAATTCACTAGCTATATGACTTAAGGAATTACTACCATGAACAACAATCAATAAAGAGATTATAGGCACTAGTGACATTAGTAGTTTAGAAATTCTCATCAATTTGGATACAGAGAGTAGTTTAGAAAGAATAAAAACCCACTCCTCGACCTCCACCTTTGGAAATTCTAAATTTTTTAAACCTCATTAATAATACTTTATACACATATGCAATATCCATTACCTATAATTTAGTACACACAAACATTCCATAGCTTTAGGTAAAATTTATTTTAAAAAATTTTTAAACAAGAATATAATGTAAAAGGATACCAAAATTTAAAAGGAAGCGCAGACTCCAGTAGTTAGGATAATTTTTTTACAAAGAAACATACAAATTGATGATGCACTTACTTGTTGAGCTTGTTAGGAGCAGTGCCAGAGACTTTACCAATGTCGAGAAGGTCGAGCCGCGCCTTGAAATCCTTGACCCGGTTCAGGACGTTGGCCTTCGATTTTGCCTTGACATCCATCTCGAGGAGAGGCGCAGATTGAAGACAGAAATGGGTCGACGGTGATTTTAGCGCTAATATCAGGCTTTTATTCCTTTTTATGATGTGGGGTTACCAGTTGGCGATTGACGCCAAACTTTGGAACAGAAGCCTGTCACGAGTTTCTGCATTTGCGACGGACTATTGGCGACAACTTTCAACCCATCGCCAAGGAATTTGCAGCCTTTCTCTCTTCCATCTGTGTCTCTATTCGAAATGGATGTCAAGGCGAAATAGAAGACCGGCCTCCTATACTGGCTCAAGGATCTCATAAATAAAGTAATTTCTCTTTCTTTTTTATCTAACAAAACTATCTAACAAAACCAACTCAAATTTTGGTATGTGTATGTCTCACAAAATCCCTCAAATTTTCCACTTTTCTCTCTGAACGCCATATGTAAATTATTAGTAAATAAATAATTCTTTTATGATAAATAGCTTGAGGTCATTGATGTACATGATAACAAGTTATTTGAGATGATATGAGAGTATGGGTATAGAGTTTTGTGCGTTGGTTTTGCAAATAAGTAAAACACGCACAAAAACAAAATTTTTCCAGATCAGTCGACTGACCGTATCGGTCGACACAATAGTCGACTGATACGCTGATTTCTAGTTTTTCAGGTTTCGGGTCTGTTTTGATTTTGGTTCGGGTTTGTGTCGGGTTTAACTATTGTTATATATCCCCTCTCACCCGAAATCACCCCTCTCACCTTTAGAACTGAGAAAACCCTAGCCCCCTCTCCCCTATCTCAAACCCTAGCCTTGCTCTTGGTAATTTGGGGAAGAACTTGGACGATTTTCGGCGAAATCTTCACATTGCAGCGAGGGGATCCACACTCTCTCAGACCTAGGAGTTGTTCATCACCAAGAGGCGAGTCACATCTCGCCCAACTCTGCCCTTTTTGTTTTTACACGAATTTATTGAGTTTAATGAGTTTTGATTTAGCCAAAAACGTATTTTTAGTACAAAGAACAGATCTTTATGGCATATGAGGTGAGGTATTGAGCATCTCAGTTTATGAAAAGACCAACAATGTTTTACTAAAGGGATCCAGATTTGAAAAACGTTTGACAAGAGTTATTTCATGATTTATTGATTTCAAAATGTATTAAACATGTTTTTATGTGTTTAAGGATTTTTGATAAATGTTTATATGTGATCTTTCAGTAATTTTCATGCTTGGGATTGAGGGAGATGAGTTTGGATCAAAGTTTGGGTGAAAAAAATAACCTGTACAGAGTTTCTACAGCTTATCGGTCGACTGAGAAGTCGACCGACGGGCAAATTTTTAGCCATCAGTCGACTGATCAGTTGACTGACGGGCTAGTTTTGTTTTACCCAGCTTCTCAGTTGACTGGTCAGGCGACTGGTGAGCTGAGGCTGTGCTGCCTGAGCCTCATCAGTCGACATATGAGTCGACTGACGTCATCAGTCGACACATCAGTCGACTGATGAGCTGTTTTACAGATTTTTGATCTTTTTGAATTGTCTTTCGGGGTCGCCTCGATAACCTGACCCTAGCTTATCATGTTAATGACTTATCTGTACATGTGGGTTGACTTTTGTCACAAGTTTAGACATGTACACCGAGATGCGTGCAAGTTTAGATTATTTATATCTGTCTGCATATACTTTTCAGTTACACAGTCCTCGTGTTGGACTATAATCCATAGAAGTCCTCGTGTTGGACTATAATCCATTTCAGTCCTCGTGTTGGACATTTGCTACTTATTCCATGTGTTTGGAAACCACAGTATTTAGTTCCTGTATCGGACATATTTTCTTAACCCTGTATCACAGTATTTAGTTCCTGTATCGGACATATTTTCTTAACCCTGTATATTACTTTCTCACAGGAGTTTATGACATGACACTTATGTAGATTATAACATGACATACATGTAAGTTATAACATGATGTTCATGTAAGCTATGACAGGGCACTATACTTTTGCTCTGAGATTAGTTGTATTTATTTTATTATTGTTTCCTGTACTAGAACCTCGGGTTTAGTGTTTAGGGATTTACAATTTGAGATACAACGTATATACATGAGGGTTTCCTTGTTTGGATTATTTTGGTCGACGTACCTATGCTCATGTTGTAAATTTCTAAATACTAAAATCCTCTTTAGTAAGATCAATGATTTTAGACCTATTATGTATTAACTGTATTTTCTTATACAACGAGCCATGTTCCCTTGGGGTTGGTTGTGATGTTGCTCGCTAGCGCTTTGACGCTCGTTGTCCCTCCCCCTTTCAGGTTACAAGCCAGGAGCCCGGAGAGTCGCAGGTTGATGGCGGCACACTTTAGTGTTCAGCTATCTATTTTAGCTATGTTTTGTTTTGGAGCTCCACTGTAGACTTGTTTAGACATTTGAGAGTCTTGTTCTAGAAGTTGTAAAGGCTGTGTGCCTTATTTCTTTTTGTCAGATATTTGTATTTGAGACTCGTCGAGTATTCCAGTTTATCTACTCAGATCTTGACTATGTATTTCAGTATGTTGGATGATGAGACACTTATGTGATTATTATCATTTCATCAGTATTTCTTGCATTATTCCTTACAGGCTTTTGTACCTACACATGTTGTTGACTCTACTAGATAGATGTTAATTGTGATCGTGAAATATGTTATTGCACGGTGTGGTGCATGGCAGGTTTAACATTCTTGGTTTCACCTTGGACTGCAGCCTTGTGTGAACCCAGGGGCGTCACAGTTGGTATCAGAGCTCTAGTTCTAGTATCCTTAGGATCATCATGTGTCGAGTCGTGGAGCTAGGATAGATTTTCTTAGGATTCATGTATAGAGTCCGTAAGGATTTCCTAGTATGAGTGAGGACTATATATGCGTATATCTCAAAATTTGAGATTTTTTTTTGACAACTATTTTTGTATAAGTTTAAAATATTTGTGCAAATACTATATGTTGTGAAAATTGTATTGTGATACGCTATTTATAGAAGTCCATTTTGACTCATAAACTCTTATTTTCTTATGATCAAAGAGATGGCAGGACGTGGTAGGCCTCGTACTCGGAGAGCTGGGTAGGCAGAGTCACAGCAGACTCCATCTGACCTGAGCCGCAACAGACTCCTCAGTATTTGGTGGATATCATGGCTCCTCTCATTGCCCGGATGATCGCCATCGAGGAGTTAGTGACGACTCATATAACACCACGGACACCACCACTACCAGTAGCTCAGCAGCAGGGGATACCCACCGTTCCTGTCAGAGAGAGATCCCCAGGGATAACACCCGCAGCCATTCCTCTAGCAGTCCCAGATAGAGCCACAGAGCAGGAGGCTTGGCTCCGTATGGTGGAGAGGTACCAGAAGATGAGGGCACCAGAGTTCCAGGGGTAACCAGACCCCCTTGCAGCCCATAAGTGGAAGGAGAATGTGAGCAACATACTTGATATACTGAGTGTAGATTCAGTTCAGAAGCAGAGATTGGCATCCTATAGCCTGAAGGGAGATGCCGGGAGATGGTACCGACTTCAGTTTGCTCAAGAGCAGAGGATGACCCTCACATGGGAGGATTTCATATACTTCTTTGATGGGCAGTACATTTCTTCTGCAGCACGGACTGGGAAGGAGCTTGAGTTGTCCCGGTTGACTCAGTGGGACATGACAGTTGTAGACTTTGAGAGTAAGTTCATGGAGTTGCTACATTTCACGGGTATGTGGCAGACAGGAGAGTGTTATTAGCAGGGCTACGCCCTAATCTCCGTGGATACCTTGTCTCGAGGAGATTCTATTCAGTTAGGGAGGTAGCTGAGCCCGCCACTTCTCAGGAGATTGAGACTAGCATGTTCCAGAAGGATAAGGAAGGGAAGACCAAGGCAGGGCAGAGCGGTGACAAAGGCAAGAACAAGAGATCTTTTTCTGGACATCAGCATCAGCATCAGGGCTCTTATAAGAAGGGACCCCAGCAGGATCAGAGAGCACATCAGCAGCGCTGATGCGCAAGTTTCAGGGATCTTGTTTTAACTGTCACAAGGTTGGGCACAAGGCATCAGAGTGTCGTAGTGCACCAGTAGGAGCCTAGCAGGGCAAAGGTCCGAACCAGCAGCAGCGCCAGCAGGGCAGAGGTCAGGGCCAGCAGAACAGACTCGAGGCACCACCAGCAGCTCAGAGGACTGAGGGACAGGTTCGAGCAGTTTAGGAGCTTCCTCAGGGGCAGATTGTCCCATATTCTCCATCTCCAGTAGCAGAGCAGTCTTCAGTCACAGGCAGGGTCTATGCAGTAGTTCCCCGTGATCATGGAGCTAGCGGAGCCGTAGATGAAGCTAATGGAGCAGTTTTGGAGGGTACGTTCTTTGTGAATCCCTTTTTCCACCCGTATTCTTTTCGATTCAGGAGCTTCGCATTCCTTCATATCGTATGCATTTATGGCTAGACTCCAGCTTGTAGCTCAGCCTCTAGACACCCCTTTATCTGTTTCCACCCCTTTAGGTAAGGTATCGATTCTGGAGAGCGTTTGTAGGAGGTGTACCGTCAGTTTAGACGAGTCAGAGTTCATAGTTGATTTGATAGTGCTGCATATGTCCGAGTTCGATGTCATCCTTGGTATGGATTGGTTGTCTTCCTATCATATTAGTATTTACTGCTTTGCGAAGACAGTCAAGCTGCGAGCGTCCGACGGGTCCGAGATGATTGTAGCCACCTCTCAGGGCAACCGATTTGCGGAGTCATTTCTGGCGTATATCGAGGAGGTGATGCGACGGGATCAGGGGGCTGAGTTATTGGAGACTAGAGTTGTCTCAGAGTATCAGGATGCCTTTCAGGACATACCTGGATTGCCTCCGGTGAGAGAGGTGGAGTTTTGTATCGAGTTGTAGCCTGGCACAGCCCCGAAATCCCGCGCACCCTATCGTATGGCACCAGCTGAGATGAGGGAGCTTCAGACCCAGTTGGACGAGTTATTAGCTCAGGGTTTTATTCGCCGGAGTCATTCTCCGTGGGGCACGCCGGTCCTCTTCGTGAAGAAGAAGGATGGTAGTATGAGATTATGCATAGATTATCGAGAGTTGAACAAGATCACTATCCGGAATAGGCACCCACTACCTAGGATTGATGACTTGTTTGACCAGTTGCAGGGTGCGTAGTATTTCTTGAAGATTGATCTTCGTTCTGGATATCATCAGTTGCGGGTTAGTGAGATTGATATTCCCAAGACCGCTTTTCTTACTCATATGGGTCTTTCGAGTTCTTGGTCATGCCATTTGGGTTGACCAATACACCCGCGGTATTCATGGATTTGATAAACCGGGTTTTCCGTCCCTTCTTGGATCAGTTTGTGATCGTCTTCATCGATGATATACTCATTTACTCGAGATCGGAGGCGGATCACGAGGAGCATCTACAGATAGCATTGAGGACTCTTCAGGAGCATCAGCTGTATGCTAAGTTCAGCAAGTACGAGTTTTGGCTTTCAGAAGTCAGATTTCTTGGCCACATCATCAGTAGAGAGGGCATAGTAGTGGACCCGGCTAAGGTCACGGCAGTTCTTGATTAGGAGCCACCGAAGACGGTGACCGAGATTCGCAGCTTTTTGGGCTTAGCCGGATATTACAGGAAGTTCATTCAGGACTTCTCGAAGATTTCAGCACCGATTACACATCTTACGAAGAAGGGTGTATAGTTCATATGGAGCATGGAGTGCCAGAAGGCCTTTGATATTTTAAAGGCTAAGTTGACTACAGCGCCGGTTTTGACTATTCCGAGCAGCGACATGACATTCGTCGTATATACAGATGCATCGTTGGCAGGCTTAGGAGGTGTATTGATGCAGACTCAGAGGGTAGTAGCTTATATCTCACGGCAGTTGAGGGTGCATGAGCAGAACTATCCCACTAATGACTTGGAGTTAGCAACGGTGGTTTTTGCACTAAAGTCATGGAGGCACTACTTATATGGAGTGTAGTTTGATTTGTTTACAGACCATCAGAGTCTGAAGTATCTCTTTTCTCAGAAGGAACTCAATCAGAGACATAGGAGGTGGGTTGAGTTTATCAAGGACTACGAGTTCTTGATTCAGTATCATCCGGGGAAGGCGAACGTCGTAGCAGATGCCTTAAGCAGGAAGCGTCGACATCGGATTTTGGCTTTGAGGTGTTCACTACATCAGGATCTTATCACTCTTAGCCAGTTTGATTTTAGACCCGAGATTGGAGGAACCAATCCATTTTTAGGAGCTGTGACGGTGCAGCCATTTTGGAGTGACAGAGTTGTCAGAGCTCAGTTGGAAGACTCTTGGATTCAAATCCGAAAGGAGGAGATTTCCAAAGAGCCTAAGACTGATTGGACCATTGGAGCTGATGGAGGTCTACGGATGAAGGGTAGATTGGTTATGCCAGCCAGTGCAGAGCTGAAGAGAGAGTTATTTGATGAGGCACACCGTACTCAGTACACACAGTACACAGTGCATCCAGGGACCACCAAGATGTACAAGGACTTGAAGAGACATTTCTGATGGAGCGGTATGCGTAGAGAGATTGCGGACTATGAGAGCTATTTGATGAAGCTCACCGTACTCGGTACACAGTGCATCCAGGAACCACCAAGATGTACAAGGACTTGAAGACACATTTCTGGTGGAGCGGTATGCGTAGAGAGATTGCAGGCTATGTGGCTAGATGTTTTACCTGTCAGCAGGTAAAGGCAGAGCATCAGAGATCGGCAGGGACACTTCAACCTTTACCCATTCCAGAGTGGATGTGGGCAGACATTTCCATGGATTTTATTGTGGGGTTGCCGAAGTCAAAGAAGGGGAATGATTCAGTTTGGGTGATTGTGGACCGATTGACGAAGTCGGCTCATTTCATTCCAGTGAGGACTACCTATACTGCCGAGGCATATGCGAGGATATTTATCCGGGAGATAGTTCGACTTCATGGAGTTCCAGACATGATTTTATCGGATCGAGGTTCAGTGTTCACTTCACATTTTTGGAGGAGTTTCCAGGACTCATTTGGTAGCAGGCTATCTTATAGCAGTGTATTCCACCTCCAGACGGATGGTCAGACGGAGAGGGTGAATCAGGTGTTGGAGGACATGTTGCGGGCATGTGTCATTGACTTCCAAGGCAGCTGGGAGGATCATATTCCATTGATCGAGTTCGCTTATAACAACAGTTATCAAGCGACAATCGGGATGGCCCCGTATGAGGCATTGAACGGGAGACCTTGTAGGTCACCGATATGTTAGGCCGAGCCGGAGGACAACTTGATGCTTGGACCGAAGCTGGTGAGGCAGACTACTGAGAAGATAGCCTTGATCAGAGAGAGGATTCTAGTAGCTCAGAGTCGGCAGAAGAGCTATGCAGATAAGAGGCGAAGACCCTTGTAGTTTCAAGTTGGGGATTCAGTTATGTTGAAGGTATCGCCTATGAAGGGTGTGCAGCGATTTGGACGACGGGGGAAGCTTGCGCCAAGATATATTGGACCATTCCAGATTTTAGAGCGCATTGGAGTTGTGTCATACAGACTAGATCTTCCAGCATCGATGTCTAGTATACACAATGTGTTTCATGTTTCTATGCTCAATAAACACTTGCATGATGAGGAGCAGCAGCGAGTATTTGATTCACAAGAGATTGAGCTTTAGGAGTCTTTGACTACTGTCGAGGTCCCAGTTCGCATTCTTGCCAAAGAGGACAAGAGACATAGAAACAAGGTAATTCCCTTGGTGAAAGTTCAGTGGAACCGAGGAGGCGTTGAGGAGATCTCTTGGGAGCGCGAAGAGGATTTGCGTCGCGACTACCCACACCTGTTTGAACAGGTAAATTTAATTTAATTTTTTAGGATATGTATCTTATATGACATTTATACATTTGGTTATATTTACATTTAACACTAGAATGAGAATATCCTCGCTTAATTCTTAATCTTTCGGAACACATGGTATATATATGAGGGGTTTCTTGTTTGGATTTTTCACCCGATGTACTAGTTCCACCAAATTAGGGTTGAGCGGGAATATTATCATTTTAGATCGTTAAGTATAAATATCTCTATATGTTTGTTTAGAAGTTTATGTTGTGAAATGAATATAGTTTCCGAATTTCGAGGACGAAATTCTTCTAATGGGGGAAGAATGTAGAACCCCGTAAATTTTTATATGAATATATGTGAATTATTAGTAAATAAATAATTCTTTTATGATAAATAGCTTGAGGTCATTGATGTACATGATAACAAGTTATTTGAGATGATATGAGAGTATGGGTATAGAGTTTTGTGCGTTGGTTTTGCAAATAAGTAAAACATGCACAAAAACAAAAATTTTCCAGATCAGTCGACACATCAGTCGACTGACCGTATCGGTCAACACATCAGTCGACTGATATGCTGATTTCCAGTTTTTCAGGTTTCGGGTCTGTTTTGATTTTGGTTCGGGTTTGGGTCGAGCTTAACTGTTGGTATATATCCCCTCTCACCCGAAATCACCCCTCTCACCTTTAGAACTGAGAAAACCCTAGCCCCCTCTCCCCTATCTCAAACCCTAGCCTTGCTCTTGGTGATTTGGGGAAGAACTTGGAGGATTTTCGGCGAAATCTTCACATTGCAGCAAGGGGATCCACACTCTCTCAGACCTAGGAGTTGTTCATCACCCAGAGGCGAGTAACATCTCGTCCAACTCTGCCCCTTTTGTTTTTACACGAATTTATTGAGTTTAATGAGTTTTGATTTAGCCAAAAACGTATTTTTAGTACAAAGAACAAATCTTTATGGCATATGAGGTGAGGTATTGAGCATCTCAGTTTATAAAAAGACCAACAATGTTTTACTAAAGAGATCCAGATCTGAAAAACGTTTGACAAGAGTTATTTCATGATTTATTGATTTCAAAACGTATTAAACATGTTTTTATGTGTTTAAGGATTTTTGATAAATGTTTATATGTGATCTTTCATTCCAGTTTAGTGCAAATATGTTGATATCAGTATTTTTCATGCTTGGGATTGAGGGAGATGAGTTTGGATCAAAGTTTGGGTGCAAAAAAATAACCTGTACAGAGTTTCTGCAGCTTATCGGTCGACTGATCAGTCGACCGACGGGCAAATTTTCAGCCATCAGTCGACTAATCAGTCGACTGACGGGGTGGTTTTGTTTTACTCAGCTTCTCAGTCGACTGGTCAGTCGACTGGTGAGCTGAGGCTGTGCTGCCTGAGCCTCATCAGTCGACATATGAGTCGACTGACGTCATCAGTCGACACATCAGTCGACTGATGAGTTGTTTTACAGATTTTTGATCTGTTTGAGATGTCTTTCGGGGTCGCCTCGATAACCTGACCCTAGCTTATCATGTTAATGACTTATCTATACATGTGGGTTGACTTTTGACACAAGTTTAGACATGTACACCGAGATGCGTGCAAGTTTAGATTATGTATATCTGTCTGCATATACTTTTCAGTTACACAGTCCTCGTGTTGGACTATAATCCATTTCAGTCCTCGTGTTGGACATTTGCCACTTATTCCATGTGTTTGGAAACCACAGTATTTAGTTCCTGTATCGGACATATTTTCTTAACCCTGTATATTACTTTCTCACAGGAGTTTATTACATGACACTTATGTAGATTATAACATGGCATACATGTAAGTTATAACATGATGTTCATATAAGCTATGACAGGGCACTGTACTTTTGCTTTAAGATTAGTTGTATTTATTTTATTATTGTTTCCTGTACTAGAACCTCGGGTTTAGTGTTTAGGGATACATGCCAAAAAAAATCAAAGACTGGGTAAAGTAGAAAGAACATCCCTCACTGCTCATCTCTAGATATATCGTCATCCACATCATCAGCGGCAGCTGCTGAACTCGGTCCCACCTCATCCTCTCCTGGGAAATCATCTTGCTGAAATGGTGTGATATAACCATGAAGCTCAGGTGGAGGTCCATCTGTATCTCCATGTTCTCTCTGCCATCCTCTCGCCAAATATGCCAGGGTATCGGTAGAGTAGCTAATCTGACCATGCATCTCGTGTATATCCCACTGCATCCTGTGTATCTGTATCTGCATTCTGTCCATGCGACTCCGCATCGTATCCATCTCCTCTCGAGTGGGGTCATGTGTAGCTGGCTGGTGCTGAGGAGGCTCTCTACCTTAAGGACCGGACTGATCTCGCCCTGAAATGCTCTTCCTCACAGTCTGATCATTTAGTAACCCCTTCCCTGCTTCTAACCTATCCTCTGCGAATACTGGAACATGAAATCTATGGCAGGGTCTAGTGATGAAATAGGGGTAAATGAGCTGAGTACGTGATGCAGACTGTGTCCTGACCCAATCTAACACATTCTCCACTGATGAGCGCATCCATATAAATATAATCCTCGCTATATCAAATCGCTGACCAGTGGCTATCCAAAAGAGAAGGAGAATATCGTGTGGGGTAATGACGGAGTATGCAGTGGTGGGTTTCAAATCAAAGTTCAGGAAAAGATTAAGTAATCTATATTCTGGTTTGAGATTTCCTGAACCGAAACTAGATGTAAAGACCCTCCCACACAAGGTTGCAGACATGTTATTGTATTCTGGTGTACCAGGCTATAATGTGGAGGCTAAGTGGAAGTAATCTGGTACATCAGTGGGTGGCTCTGCAAGGTCAAGGGTAGCACGGATAGTGGAAAGATCGAAAATAACCCTAACACCCCTCACGATAGAAAAAGCTGAATATTCTCTATCTGGATCAATCTCCCATCCAGAATAGAACTCATGCACTAATGAAATGTTGGCTTTTTCTAAGGGTTTAGTCATCATGCTCCTAAGACCTACTGCAGATAACATGGTGACTGTGGAATGATATGTATGCAGTGCACTCATCTGAAATCCCCTCTCAAAATGAATGTTAAGACCCACAATTCTAGCTAAAATAGTAGGTCTATCTATGTCGGTATCAGATGGATCAGATGATGATGAACTTGCTCGAGATTTCTTTCTGGGAGGCATCTACAGAAAAAGAAAAGAAAAGAAAAAGGGAAAAAAATTAAAAATAATAATTTTTTTTTTATTTAGCTACAAATTGTTCAACATGAGTTAATTTCAAGTTATCAGAATTGACAATAAATTCCCTCAAAATTATTCTTTGAGAACAAAAAAAAATGTTTTTTTTTTTGATAACTTGATCGGTGAAACATACATGTTGAAATGACAATTATAAGCTAAACCGTGCACTTGTTGAATAAAATATCCGGTACAAATTTCCGAATGTGAGAAGTATCTAATTAGACTTTTATTTGACCAATTACTCACATTTGCACAAAACACCCCAAATTCAAATTTATTTTTGCAAAAACCCCCCTAATTTATTTATTTATTTATTTATTTTTTTGGATTTGCATTAAACACCCAAATTATTTTTTTCAATTTGAAATCACGTACCCAATTATGTGTTTTTACACAAAAACCCTAAGAATTTTTGGATTTTGCATGAAACACCCCTCTTTTTTTTAAGATTTTTGCACAAGATATCCTAAGTTCAAACCCCCAATAAATTTTCGGATTTGCAAAAAGCCCCCTACAATTTTCGGGTTTTGAATAAGCATCCCCCAATTTTCGGATTTTGAACAAAAATCCCCAATGTAGATCCTAAATTTGTTAAATTGATCATAAAACTCACAAAATATGATAATCATTCATAACTACCCAAGATTCATTCACCAATTCATCCATGAGAAAAAAAATTACAAGATCAAGTTTAGAAATCATACCTTGGGAAGATGAGGATGAAGCCCTAAAGATTGCAGAAACAACCCTCAAATTTTTTTTTGATTTATGTGGGTGAATTAGGGTTTGAGAGTGGAGGAGAAATTCGGGTTTGGGGAGATGAGTTGAAAGAAAAGAGGAGAAAGGGGCTTGGTCTGCGGTTTTAAGAGCTGCAGGTTATGGCCATCGATACCAGCATCGATGCTGGCATCGATGCTGGCATCGGTAACAGAACTGTCAGTATCGATGCGGGCATCGATGCTGGCATCGATGCCAGCATCGATGCCACAATCGATAGCTCTTGGGCCAGCCGGCCCAACACGTTTTTTTTTCTTCTTTTTTTTGTTTTTTTTAATTCTGGGCCTCCGATTTTGGGCCAACACTTATTTGTTTTTTTTTTCTTTTTGGGCCTATGTTGCTTATTAAAATTTTTTTGTTGTTGTTATATATTTTTTTTCAAGTGAAAAAAAAGGTGAGAAAATATGTATATATTTTTAATGTATATATATGTATTATTATTTTTATTTATTATTTTTTTTGAAACTATTCGAAATATTTCTTCTTTTTTTTGATAATGTGAAAAGCAAAATAAGGAAATATGTAATAATATATATATATGTTTTTTTTGGATTTTTTTTTAAAATATGTATATATATATATTGTATTTTTTATTAATTATATATATAATATATATATATATATATATATATATATATATATATATATATATTATATATATATATATATATATATATATATATATTTGAAGCAAAAGAAAATTTAGTTTTTTTTAAGAAACAAAAGAACTTTTTTTAACAAAAGAAAAAATAGTTTTTAAGCGAAAGAAAAGAATATTAGTTTTTTTTTAATATGAGAAGATAAAGAAAAAGAAAAATCCTAACTAAAACAAATCAAGGCAATCACTTTTCAATCAACTCTAACTCTAGGGTTTAGCCTAACTCCACTAGACCAGCTCCTAACCAAAAATTCCTACAGTGAAAAGATCAAAGTTTTACCCAGGTAGTTAGCCAGGTAAGGATAGTACTAGAGGGTGATCAAAGATCAATTAAGTACCTCTTTCCTTGCGGAGCGCTTTACGCAACCCCTAAACCTTTCCTTAGACACCAACTATTCTGAGAAAACTTTAACCGTTCACTTAAGGATTTCTTTGTTCCTTATTGAGCTCGAATCCTTAGGGCCAACGTCTAATGAGTTTTAGAAGGCTTGGGTTTGTGAAGTGAGGAATTAGTGATTTGTGGGCTAAGGAGAGGGTGATGAAATCCCTTACCTTATCTTGATTGGGATTTTGCCCTTAAGAATGCTTTAAGTGTGTGCCAAATCAAGTGCTACAATCACTTTGGTGAATTCCTACGTTATGTGAAATGCAACCCTAGAAATTAAAAGCGACTAAAAAGGATGATAAAAAGAAAATCTTTTTTTAATTATGGTCAACAACAATCAAAAGTGAGAAGAGAGCTCTTGTTTGAATTTATTATCTTGTTAGTTAATGTCCAAGTGAAAGGTGGATTTTATTAGGGTCAACAAAAATAAAATCTTTTTTTTAAATCCTAATTGTCTCTAATTGTGAAGCTAGCTAAAAGGGTGGAATTGAAAACTAGAAAGAGGACTTACCCAAAAGCAATTCTCCAAATTCTTGATCTTCAATCCAAGATTTTCAAGCTCCAAGCAGTTCCATCACAAGAAAAATACACAAGTTAAAGAATCAAGTTAATAAAATCCTATTTTAGCACCTTCCACGGCAACGGCGCCAAAAACTTGATGCGGCATAATTATGTACCAAAAATTGCAAGTGCACAATTTATCAAGTTATAGTATAAAAAGATATCGATCCCACGAAGAAGGTGATTTTAAGAGATTATTAGAAATGGTTCTTATGTTTTGTGCGTGACAATTAGGAATAAAGAATAAGTGTGATTTTGTTGAGTGATTGTTATGAATATATGCAAAAGATAATAAATTAAATTTTAGAGGAGAGAAGAAAGAATTAAAGAATAAATAAAATCACAAGACAAGAAATATGAATTAATAAAATCAAGAAATAAAACCAAAAATGAAAAGAAAATTTAAGAAAGTTAAGATGGAGGATTCAAAAGAGGTAAGAAATCTAGAATATAATCCACTAACCAATTTCAATTACAAAATATAAACTATTCTCTTTTTATCATATTTCAACTTAGATTTATTAAGCATAGATTATCAAACCATTTAAGGAAAGTGTAACCTATCAAATTATCATCTAAGTCAAAATTACTATTCATGATAAGAACAACAACATGATAATAATCCTAGAATTCATAAGCATAACCTATCAAACCATTTAAGATAAGCATAGATTATCAAATTCTTCTTCTACCGATTAGTTCTCTAGTTGATTATCCTAAACATGAACATTTTAAGTGCAAGAGAATAATTCATATAATATAAAAGAAATTAGACTAGTTTCATACAATTCCAAGATTCTTACAAGAATTAAATTCACATCTTAAGAAATAAAAGCAAGAAGAAAAGGAACTAATTACAAAAATAAAAAGAAAAGAAAAATCTAAACTATGAACCAGAAATAAATCTAACTACAAAGAAAAAAAAATCTACACTACAAAATATATTACAAAAATTAAATGCGAGAAAATAAATCTATTCTACAAATTAAAGTGCAAAAAGAAATAAAAAGACAAGGAAAGTAAATCTACACTACAAGCATGAATTTAAATCTAACTAATAAGCAATAATAAAGAAATTACTAAAAAGAAATAAAAGAGAAAAGAAATGCAAACCTTCAAATTGCTCTTCATCTCCATCCTCATCATTCAACAAGAGGAGAAAGAACAAATTTAAAGAGGAAAAAATTATTTTTATTAATTGCAACTAAAGTTACAATTTTTGGAAGGCCTTCTCAATTAAGAGTAGCCCTCCTCTCCAAAAGGAGTTTACAAAATTTTCACACCTCTAACCCATCACTCTCTACCTTTATTTATAGTAAACATCAGTGAATGAGAGCCATTGGATTTAAATCTTATCCAAAACCAACAAAAATCAGCCATTGGATTGTAACTGCCTGGACGTCCGTATCGATACCCGCATCGATAGGGGTATCGATGTGGGCATCGATACAGGCATCGATGCGGGCATCGATGCCCCCATCGATGCAGGCATCGATGCCTGCTCTTCTCATGTTGCTGTCCGCAGAACTCTTGTATTTTGCTTTTGGGCTTGTGTCTTGGGCTTTGGCTTGGACTTTTTCTCTTGATTTTCCATTGGGCTTTGAATTATTTGAAAGAATTCCTTTGGCTTCATGGGCTTCATTTCTTCATTAAATCAAGGGGTTTTTGTTGAGATATTGGAGTTTGAGATTTATTCATCATTAACCTGCAATTAACAGATAAAAGCAATTATTAGTGGTATATTTATTCATATAAAATAGATAATGAGGGTATAAAAATTGTAATAAAATGTGATTATCATCTAGTCTCGCGCAAATCAGCACTTTGATTTCTCAAGATCACCTCCTCGATGTAAGCCAGAAATGACTCCATAAACTGGTTACCGTGTGATGTCGCTACAATCAACTCAGACCCATCAGACGCTCGCAAAATGACTGTTTAGCAAAACAGTCAATACTGATATGGTAGGATGATAGCCAATACATACCGAAAATGATGTCAAAATTCGCCATTCACAAAACGATCAAATCAATGATGAACTAGGAACCATCTAGACTGATGACACATCTCTTACAAATACTCTCTAATAGGGATATCCCTCAAAAGGAGTAGAGACGAATAACAGTATATTTAAGATATGTGCAACTAGCTGAAGCCTATCCATGAAAGAACAAGATATAAAAGAATGTGAAGCTCCAGAATCGAATAAGATCTGAGCTGGGAAAGAATTCACTAAGAAAGTACCTTTCACTATGGCTCCGCTCGCACCATGATCACGTGATATGAATGCATTAATTCTGTCGGTGGCTGGTGATTGCTAAACTGCTGGCGGTGAAACATATGGGACTGTATGTCCTAAAGGAATCTCCTAGATAGTGTAAATCTAACCTAGTGGCCTCTCAATCCTCAGAATAGCAGGCGGTTCCTCGATTCTCTGCTATTGGCGTTGAAAATCCTTGCCCCGCTGTTAGGATCTTCTAAGTCTTGCAAAATGTTTCTTATACTTACCCTTGTCTCTGGACAGTCCTGTTTCCATAATTAACTATAGGTATGTCTCCTGCTCCAATCGGGCTAGTTCTATCTGATTATCGAAGTAGTAGGTGAAATCCTCCCATGTAATTAACATTCGTTGCTCCAGCATAAACTGAAGTCAGTGTTATTCTCTGCGTATGTACTGAGTCGACGTTTAGTACATCTAAAAATACTTTCCTCATATTCCTTCCTTTTATAGGTTGCAAATGAATCTGATGTACCCTGGAAGTCTGGTGCCTTCATATTTTGATATCTCTCAACTAGATGGAGCCAAGCCTCCTGCTCCGTGGCTCTATCGGCAACTGGTGGTGGTGTTACTCCTAGTGTAATCCTTTGAAAATTCCTCTATAATAGGTATAGCTGGTATGACTGGTGGTGAAACCATAGAAGGTGGTACTATTAGCGAAAACGGATTCGCTACTCGCTCCTCGAGTGTTGCAAAATTTTGCTGCAAACGGTGTCATATAGTCGATCAGATATTTTGGAGTTTATTACGAATCGGGCTCTACTTGCCCAACTCTTCAGGTACGAGTTCTACCTTGACCACATCCTTGTCCTGACATTTATGATATTAGGAGGAGAGCTTATTAGACACAGTAAGTGAGATCACAAACATATATATATATAACATAACGTATCACAATAAATATTCACGCAATTACTTTTTAATGAAAGTAAGATAGTTGCTATAAAAAAATTTGAAAACTTTTAAATATACGTATATAACGTCCTCACTTCTTCTAAGAATTCCTAGTGAACTCTATACATGAATCCTAGGAAACTCTATCCTAGCTCCACAACTTGACACAGGATGATCTTAAGGATGCTGGAACTAGAGCTATGATACCAACTGTGACACCCATGTTTTCACACATGCCCGCAAATCAAGGTGAACCCAGATATGTCAAACCTGTCATGCACTCACACTATGTAATAACACATTTCACCATCACAGTAATATATCTCTAGTAGATGTTTGGGTCAAAAATCGCTATTTTCATTGTGATTGAATTTATTTCAACTTTAATCATTTACAATAAACTCAAATAAAAAGTTGATCTTTTTATAAGATCTTCTTATACAATGAAAATATAAAAGATATGACTCTTGTCAAACAGCGCAACAGATGTTTATCACCCGCTGCATATGTGGGAACTTTGCCTGTGCCGGGGATGTTAATATCCATGGACCGTCGCGGATCAGATCCGGTTGACAGAGTAAGTTGATCAAAGCTCTTACTTCACAAAGAAAGTAATCGCTGTAGCGATGATCTCGACCAAGTGAGATCACGGCTCTTCTCGGGATTTAAGACCAAGCTTAAATTCGGAGGAATAAGGGACGGGTCTCAAATCTCTCAAACTCCACTTTTTATGCACAGGAGATCGCCAAGATCTGCTAACCCTTGCTGTAAATTCGTGGCTCCACTTTCCAATTCGGCAGCGTTTCGCCCTCTTGATGTCCAACCATTTCAAATGAGCACCCGAGCTCATATTTATAAGCTTCGGAAGCGGGTATTTGGATAAGAACGAGGGATTCCTCCTTATCTTTAATTAAGAACTGATTAACCATAGTATCAGATCAGTTAGAATGCTCAGGTACAAACAAATCCTAAGAAAAACTGTCAAAACCGAAAAATCATCAAATTTGGCCGATTGTCACCCGCTGGCTCAGCCTGGCCGGGCCACCAAATGGTGGCTCTGCCTAAAAACATCAAAACCGAAAATCATCAAATCTGGCCGATTGTCACCCGGTGGCTCGACCACCGAGTCACCTTTCAGTGATCTGGCTTTGGGCCGAACCACTGGTTCGGCCGAGTCGTTTTGATGTGACTCGGCCGCCAGCGGCTTTTATTGGTTTTTGGGTTTTAACTTGTTCCGTCGTTACGCGTATTTCATCGTTTCATTGATTTGTATGCTATTTTGGTGGTCGATGAGCGTGGTGATGGCCGGTGAGCACGCAGGCCACTTAGTTCTCTGATTTGGTGGCCGATGGGCGTGCGGGCCACTTGATGGTGGCTGGTGAGCACGCGGGACACTTGACGGGCCAGTTGGTTCATCGATTTAGTGGTAGATGGGCGTGCGGACCACTTGGTGGTCGGTGAGCACGCGGGTCACTTGGTTCGCCGATTTGATGGCTGATGAGCGTGCAGGCCGCTTGGTGGTGGTCGGTGAGCACGCGGGCCACTTGAAGCTGGCTGACAAGTGCACGGGCCACTTGGAGGTGGTCGATGAGTGCACAGGCCATTCGGTTTTTGCTGTTTCACTTCATGTGTTCGTCGGTGTCGGATAATCCCCTTGGACTTAGATAATGGCATTCATCACCTTCTCTCTGTGTGTGGATACCTATAGGCATTTTTAGATGCCTACAGATACACCATCCAAAGTATTTCAGACTCATTCTTTTATAGAGGAGTCTGGGATGCTTTGGATATGATAGGCCCCCACTTTCAGTCGGTGTCAAAAGACCTGTGAATTGCTTCAATTCTAGACTTCTTCAGCCTTCAGTCTATTCAGTATTTTATCGAATAGATGAAGTTCTTCCGACGCTGCATTTATCGTCTGACCGTTGTTGAAATCTTGAATTAAAATTGGTGAGTTAGTTTTGGCTCGTGTTATTGAGTTGACATTGAACTGATTATCTTTGTTGCAACGCGTTGACCGGCATTGACCTAGGGCTACACGTTGATCGGCGTTAGCCTTAGGGTTTTGTATCGGCCGGCGTTGACTTTTATCACAACACGTTGACTGGCATTTACATAGTTTATACTCATACGTTTACTAGAGTCTACACAGTTTAAGCTCTTAAGGTGTTGGAGCGTGATAGTCCTGAATGTTGGGGTTGCAGAACCAACTATTAAAGCTGATTCATTTGCATGTGTAGATCTTATCCCGAATTTATTGCATGTCCAAGTCACGAGACCAACTAATGGGGCTGATGTGTCAGTGACTTTTGCATATATAGGATTTTTGGCAAACCCTTAGCCATCAATGAGTTTGATGAGCCTCTACCGACTACCGTTTGAGTCGAGCTAGCATGCGGATTGTTTAAATCCATTTCGCATGTAACGTTATGCTAAAAGAGTTAACTATTTATGCTAAAAGAGTTAACTCTTTTAGTGCTACGACATGTGAAAAGACTAAACGGCGACGCGTGTTAGACGTAGACATTAAGGTTTTTGGCAAACCCTCAGCCTTCAACGGGTTTGACGTGCCTTTACCGATTACCATTTGAATCGGTCTTGCATGCGAATTGTTTAAGTCTGTTCCGCATGTGACGTTGTACTAAGAGAGTCAACTCTCTTAGTGCTACGATATTTAGTACGTAGACTTTGTCTTTCTTACGGGAATAGACTACCCGGCAACGCGTGTCAGGCGCTGACTTATCCCTACTTAGGCTTCAGGATAAAATTCCTCAGACTTGGACTATGGTGTCTTCTTCAATCGGTGAAAGACTAAACTGGCAACACGTATTAGGCGTTGACTTATCCCTGCTCAGGATTCGGGATAAAATTACCCCTGTGTGTGAGGCACAGATTTTGGCGTTATGAATAACAACCTACCACAATGTCGAATATGTGGGCTTTTGTTCTTTTTACGATTAAGAACTAACCGGCAATGCATGTTAGGCATTGACTTATCCCTGCTTAGGATTCGAGATAAAATTCCCCGTGCGTGTGAGGCATGGATTTTTGTGTCATGAATAATAACCTATTATAATGTCGAATATGTGGGTTATTGTCCTTTTTACAGCAAAAGACTGACCGACAACGCGTGTTAGGTGCTGACTTATCCCTACTTAGGATTCGGGATAAAATTTCCTGTGCGTGTGAGGCATAGATTTTTGTATCATGAATAACAACCTGTCACAATGTCGAATATGTGGGATTTTGTCCTTTTTATGGCAAAGGACTGACCGACAACGCGTGTTAGGTGCTGACTTATCCCTACTTAGGATTCAGGATAAAATTCCCCATGCATGTAAGGTATGGATTTTGGTGTTATTAATAACAACCTGCCACAATATCGAATATGTGGGTTTTGTCCTTTTTACGGTAAAAGACAGACCGACAACGCGTGTTAGGCGCTAACTTATCCCTACTTAGGATTCGGGATGAAATTCCCCATGCGTGTGAGACACGGATTTTGGTGTTATTAATAACAACCTACCACGATATCGAATATGTGGGCTTTTGTCCTTTTTACGGTAAAAGACTGACCGACAATGCATGTTAGGCGGTGACTTATCCCTAATTAGGATTTGGGATAAAATTCCCCATGCGTGTGAGGCACGGATTTGGTATCATGAATAACAACCTGTCATAATGTCGAATATGTGGGCTTTTGTCCTATTTACGGCAAAGGACTGACCAACAACACGTGTTAGTGTTCGCGGGAAAAATCGTAGCTTTCTTCATTGAATTCATTGTTCTTCTCAAGTAATCGTTTATCGGTTACAAAAAGATCTGGTCTTTTTATAAGATCCGGTTACAACGAAATCAAAGAAAAAGAATAAAAAATTACAACTTTTCTCTTTTATCGAACGAATCGCGAGCTCCTGTTTTACGGTCACTCGCTTGTGTGGGTTCTTTGCCTGCGCCGGGGTTTATCCGTGGACCACCGCACGATCTAGATCCGGTCTGATCAATGCAGTATGACGGGTGTTATTTCACAAAGGAAATAATAGCCGAGGGTACTATTTCGCTAAGGAAATAATAGCCTTTAGTTCTCGGGATCAAAGGCCAAGCTTTGATCCGGAGGGAAACTGCGTAGATCTCAGATCTGATCTCTCTCGAACTCCTACCTTATTTGGCGTGGATGATCGCCAAGAACCAGATCTGATATCTCCAAGTCCTCAAAGTTCCAAAGCTTTAATCTTTTTAAATTTTGAGCCTTCAATCCAGCAGAGCTTCGCCGTCCAAAATTCCAACCTCTCAAAAATGAGCCAAGGGGGTCTATTTATTGGCTCTCAGATCTGTGCCTTGGCACAGATCTGGGCCGGCCACCTATAGGTGGCTCGGCCACCGAGCCACCTAGAGGTGGCTCGGATCCTGATTTGGCAGTAAATCTGCCTCGGTGTTCAAGTTCGAATCCATTCAATAGTTGGATGACTTGTTGACCCACCGATCCGTTAGCTTGATTCCGCACGCGAGTGGATGTATTCCGTTATTTGCGTGCGGTTCGTTAGCCTCGTTGCCTCGTTAATCCGCTTCGTTGCGTGTCACTTGGCTTCGGTGTTGTGGACTGACGCTCGTGTTTGGATATGTCGCCCGATAGTTCGTTGGTTTGTACCGAGCCGTGCTAAGGGACCTATAAGCAGTTTTATACGCCTACAGATACCCCCTCCAAAGTATTTCAGTCTCGTTCTTTTATAGAAGAGTCTGGAATACTTTGGATATGATTGTCCCAACCTTCAGTCGGTGTAACAGGACCTTGGAATGGATTCTGTTCTTGATTCCTTCAATCCTTCAGGCTATTCGGTGCTTTGTCGAATGTCTGCAAAGGTTCCGGTGCTGCATTTATTGTCTGACCTTTGTCGGAATTTTGAACTTGAAGTCAATTCCTAATTTTCTGATTTTTAGCTCGTGTTTGTTGTTTCAACATAGAAACGACCATTGATTGTTGGCGTTGAGTCTTTATTTGGAACGTGTTGTCCGGCGTTTGATATAGTTTATACTCATACGTCTCTCGGAGTGTTGTTGAGTTATCCTTAAAAATATTTTTAGAAAAATACTCTCCAGAAACTTCTCAATAAAAATAGGGAATAGTTTATACTCGTATACCTTATTGGAGTAATTTATGTGCCCGAAATAGCTGAACCGGCCTGATAATGAGCTGAACCGGCTTGATAATGAGCCAAAGAAAGGTAGTAATTCGGTTCAAAAAATCTTCTGATTCTTCCGAATGTACGGGAGAGGAAAGAATAAACCAAGGACTGAACCCTCGGTCGATTTGAAGTTGTTTCGATGCTCGATTCAGCTTCAATTTGAATTCTGGTTCAAATTTGGTTCAAACTGGTTCAACCTGGTTCAAGACTGGTTCAACCTGGTTCAAGGCTGGTTCAGGACTGGGTCAAGACTGGTTCAGACTGGTTCATCCTGGTCTGGTCTGGTTCAGTCTGGTTTGGCCTGGTTCAGCCTGGTTTGAACTGATTTGGACTGGTCTGGTCTGGTTCAACCTGGTCCGGTCTGGTTCAAGGCTGGTTCACCCTATAAAAAGGGGTTCTTTTCTTCCCTCTTTTCCTCTTCTATGGCCGCCCCCCCTTGACCTTTTCTTTGATTTTCTCTTCTTTCAAGCATCCGTTCTCCTTCAAATCTTCATATTTGTCTTAGAAATATCCTTCCTTTTGATCTTTGACTGAGAAATCCCTCAGAAATCTTCATATAAAAATTCCTCTCAGGCCCTCGAGCATATGGTCTGAGCCTCTTTCAAGATTTGATTTTTGTCAGATCTTCGAGCTTTCCCTCAGGTAAATCCTCCATAATTTTAGCATATTTCATGCTTAATTTAGTACATGAATTTGTGGTATTGCATATGAGGGTTAGGGTTTATGATTTGGCACCTCGAGCTCCTCTTTCAGGGGATAGAATTTGGAGATTTGAGGGGCTTAATTGTAATAAATAAGGAAAAAATTTTCTGGATCCGATCCTCTGATTTATTTTACAGGTCACCATGTCTAAGAAGATGGTGAAACCCGAAATCATCCTGATATCCGACGATGAAGGGGAAGAGGATCCCATTGCTACAATTATGCCTGGCCAAGAATCTGTCCTCCTGGTCTCCGAATCCGTGCAGGGCATCCTCCAAAAATTAGAGAAAGTTATGCAACAAACGGCCACCGCCATTAGTTTTGGACGGGGAAGATTTTATGATTTGCTCCCTTTCATAGCAGATAGTCTTAAAGACATTCAGAGTATAGGTGGCATCCGGCTAGCTAGACGATGTGAGTTAAGGTTGACATGCTTAGAGGAACTCATGTATCGTTTGGAAGAGCTAGTATACTCCGACCCACATGATGAGGCCACGCCGCTCATGATCGATGCTCAGATTCAGAGGATGCACGAGCGTAAGGCCTGAGAGAGACGCATATCAGAGCAAGAAATCATCGTTGCGAAATTGTACGAACGGCAATGTCATCTGCGGACTAAGATAGATGCTTATAACAACATTGCTGATAGGACGGGAATTAGGACCGTCCAAGGGGAGAGGACTCTAAAAGATTTTGAGCTCGAGAGCACCAGAGTTCAAAATGTTTATAGAGGAGAGCTGGAGGTTCTTCACGCGTTGCGCCGAGAAGACGTAACTACCGACGCTGCCGCCGTTCTTGCTTATGCTATGCTTCAGAAGGAAGAAGAGGAGAAGGTTCGAGTGGAACACGCAGAGAAACTTGCCGCTGTTAAGGCTAAAATTGCTTCCTTCAGTTTGTTAGATCTGATTTGAGACGTCTTCTTGTATCTCCACTTGGTCTGATTTTATTAATGAAATAAAGTCTTTTCTTTAGCGCACTCCTCTTTTTATCATTATGCTTCTCTGTTGATTGTGAACCCAACGGTCATAATACTTACAGGATTTTTGGCAAATCCTCAGCCATCAACGGGTTTGATAAGCCTTTACCGATTACCGTTTGAATTGTGCTAGCATGCGGATTGTCTAAATCCGTTCCGCATGTAACGTTGTACTAAGAGAGTGAATTCTCTGAGACTTTTGTGCTATGATGTTGAATACATAGACTTCGCCATTGTTACGAGAATAGGCTACCCGGCGATACGTGTTAGGTGTTGACTTTAGGATTTTTGGCTAACCCCCAGCCTTCAACGGATTTGATTAGCCTTTACCAACTACTGTTTGAATCAGGCTAGCATTTGGATTGCCTAAATCTATTCCGCATGTGACGTTGTGCTAACGGAATGAACTCCCTTAGACTCGTTGCTACGACTTCGAATACGTAGACTTCGCCATTGTTACGGACATAGGCTACCCAGCAACGTGTGTTAGACGCTGACTTATCCCTACTTAGGCTCCGGGATAAAATACCCCAGAATCAAACTTTGGTGTCTTTTTCTACGGAGAAAGACTAAACCGGCGACGCGTGTTAGGCGTCGGCATATCATTTCTTAGGATTCAGGATGAAATTCTCCATGCGTGTAAGGCATGGATTTTGGTGTTATTAATAACAACCTGTCACAATGTTGAATATGTGAACGGGTGTTCTTTTTAACGGTTAAGAACTAACTGGCAGCGCGGGTTAGGCGCAGACTTATCCCTGCTTAGGTTTCAGGATAGAATACCCCAGAATCTAACTCTGGTGTCTTTTTCTATGGAAAAAGACTAAACCGGCAGCGCGTGTTAGACGCAGACTAATCCCTGCTTAGGATTCAGGATAAACTTCTTAGGATGAATCCTAGATTGATAAATTTTGGAAAAGATCAGTGCGGGAAAGGAATAATTTTATATTCTATTTCCCGGTCTTCTTTTAGGGTGAAGGCGTACCCGAAAAACAAGGAAGGAAGAATTTTATATTCTATTCCCTGATTCTGGAAAGGAAGAATTTTATATTCTATTTCCAGCGCAAAAGAAACTAGAAGTAGGATCTACACTCCGAGAATCTGGAAAATCTAGATAAACTTACCTTTTATAGGCTTGGTTATATAATCGGAAGATGAGTTTTTCGTTTATCGAAAAGAAATTTCAACTTAGGTTATGACCATGAGAAGGCTTAACCAAAGAGAAAAAAAAGGAGTTCATTCGTTTATCGAAAGGGGACTCTGAACTGAAAGTGGACCTCTTGTTCATGGAAAGAATCAAGAGGGCCAGAAAGACACTTTTGGTGGACTCACTGTCAATTGAAATTGATCAGTGAGGGATTTTGGTGGTGAAAATTATTTTGGGTTATCCTCTAGAATATTAAGTGTAATATTCTTCAAGGAACTTCCCGGTAAATGGGTTATCCTGAATGTACTAGGGATAGTACTTTTTCAGGAACTTCCCATTTGTTGGCATTAATTGCCTAGCGCCCTCTTGAGTAATCAGGCGATATGCACCGTTTGAGTAGACTGTGTCTATCCAAACGGTCCTTCCCATTTGGGTTCAAATTTACCTTTCTTCTTGGAGTTGAGGATTATCGGTTAGCGAGCAGCGAGGACCAGATCTCCTTCCTTGAAGCTTCTCTGTCGGACTCTTTTGTTAAAGGCCCTAGATATTCGGGCTTGATAAAACTCAATTTGTTGTTGAGCTTCCAAGCGCTTTTCATCCAACCTCTCGATCATCTTGGTCGCGAGAGCGATCAGAAGGGATGGGATTTGGACCTCCAATGGTAGCACAGCTTCACATCCGTATACCAACGAATATGGGGTAGCTCCTGTAGGTGTGCGTATGGTGGTACGATAAGCCCAGAGTGCTTCACCGAGTTTATCGTCCCAGTCTCGTTTATTAGTCTTCACGAGCTTTTACAGGATCTTAATGATCGTCTTGTTAAACGCTTCAGCTAATCCATTCGCAGCGGGATAGTAAGCTGTTGACGAAATATCTTCAATTTTGAACTTGTCACAAAACCTGACGAAGGCGTTGCTTATGAACTGTGGATCGTTGTCATGAATGATCTGTCTTGGCACGCCGTGTCGGTATATGACATGATGCTTGATGAAATTGATGACATTATTCGTCTTCACTTCTCTAAGCGGGATTGCTTCAGCCCACTTTGAAAAGTAATCCGTGATTGCGAGAATGAATCGATCACCTTTGACTAAAGGGGGAAAAATAGGACCGACAATGTCCATACCCCATGTCTCGAACGGCTAGGACGTGATTGACGTGTGCAACTGCTCTGGTGGTTGATGCATATAATTTGCATGTATTTGACAAGCATGACACTCTCGGGCGTATTTGATTACATCACGAGCCATCGTTGGCAAAAAATATCCCATTCTTCTGATGCGATCATACAGTTTGGGACCAGGCTGATGCGCACCACATTCTCCATCGTGTGTTCCTTAAGAACTTCTTATGCTTCTTTGTTCGAAAGGCATCGGAGTAACAAACCATCATACCCTCTACGGTATAACGTATGGGTCTCGAAAGGCATCGGAGTAACAAACCATCATACCCTCTACGGTATAACGTATGGGTCTCAGTATTATAGAAGAATCTTGGTGCTCTTCGACGGATTGATTCTCTTTCTTTTACATCCTCTGGCAAAATACCATATTGGACGTAGTCAATGATAGAAAAACGCCAATCTCGGGACTCAGACCGAATTTGAGTTAAATTCACCTCCTTGGCATTTATGTTTCCATCATCTTCCTCTTCAATATCCATCTCGTATATGGATATGCAGAGTTGATGCGTCCTTACTGTGACTAACAGTTCAGTTTCGGGAGGCTGTGCAAGTGATACCGCTAGTGCTGCCAGTGCATCCGCATAAGCGTTCTAGAGATGAGGGATATATTCAATAAAGAATTCTTCAAAAGAATCTGGCATTTTGATGGCCTCCTGATGGTACGGGATCAGGTCTTGGTTCCTGACTTCATACTCTCCACGGACTTGGTTGACTATCAATTGAGAATCCCCAAAAGCTTCGAAATATTCGACCCCCAGCTCTTTGGCGAAACTGAGTCCAATGAGGAGCGCGTTGTACTCGGCTACATTATTGGAACATGGACTAGTCAATGAATAAGCCCGATGCATCACATGCTTCCCTGGGGAAATTAAGACAACTCTAACTCCTGAGGAAACTGTAGAACCTCCCGGGGTTATTGCCCTATTAACTGCTCTCGAAGCACCATCGAAATATAATTGCCATACTTGTTGGTGCGATGCAGTGTTAACCTCGTGGGTTTCATCCGGCAAGTCATCATATATTTCTGTCGTATCCGTTGTCGGGTTTGCCGCCAAAAGATCACAAATCGCTTGTCCTTTGATCGACTTCTGTTGTTTGAAGTGCAAATCATATTGGGACAAGAGAAGGGCCCACTTCGCTAACTGCCAATTCATAGAGGCCGGTTGCGTCATAAATACCCATACTGGATTAACATTAGAAATGACGTAAATCGTCTGTCCAACCAAGTAATGCCGCATCTTTTGCATTGCAAATACCAATGCAAGGCATTCTTTCTCAATCATCGGATATCGAGACTCAGCGCCTATCAAGGTCCGACTTAGATAATAGACTGCCTGTTCGTGACCATTATCATCGTCTTGTGCTAGTAAGGCACTTATCAAGTGGTTCATCGCCTTGAGATAAACCAAGAACGGTCTACCTGATTTTGGTGCGACGAGAACAGGAGGATTCGTCAGATATGTTTTGATATCTTCGAATGCTTTTTGGCAGATGTCGTCCTAAATAAATGACACCCCTTTCTTGTTTAGCTTAGAGAATGGTTGTCATTTCCCGAAAAGGTTTGAGATGAACCGTCGGATGTAAGCTAAACGCCCTTGCAATCCTCTAAGCTCCCTTAGATTTTTAGGAGGTTGTAGTTCGTGTATCGCCTTCACTTTATCAAGATCGATATGTATACCTTTAGTGGTAACGACGAATCCAAGGAATTTCCCGCTGGACATTGCAAAGAAGGATTTAGTGGGGTTCATCTTCAATTGATGACTCCGCATGAGATCAAACATCGTCTTCAAGTCCTTGATGTGATCCTCTTTGTTGCGGCTTTTTACAACCAAATCATCAACGTAGCATTCGACTGTTTTCCTGAGATGTTCTTGGAAAATCTTAGTCATTGCTCGCTGGTATGTGTCGCCTGCATTCTTCAGACCGAAAGGCATCACGGTGTAGCAAAAGACACCGAGGGGCGTTCTGAACGCTGTATGCTTCTCGTCATCTGGGTGCATCTTGATTTGGTTATATCCTAAAAAACCATCCATAAAAGACATTCTCTCAAATCCACATGTATTGTCGATAATGACATCTGTGATCAGGAGAGGAAAGTCATCTTTTGGACATGCCGTGTTCAGGTCTCTGAAGTCGATACATATCCTGATTTTACCGTTCTTCTTCATGACTGGAACGATATTGGCTAGCCAATCTGGATGTTGTTCCTCTCGGATAAATCCTTATTCGATTAATTTTTTAACCTCTGCCTCAATAGCTTCCATAATCTACGGACAAAACCATCTTTGCTGTTGTTTGACAGGTTTGGCATCCGGCTTGATATCGAGGCGGTGCATTGCCACGTTGGGGTCGAGCCCGGGCATATCTTCATAGTTCCATGCGAAGACGTCGATATATTCCCTGATGAGAGCAATTAATTCCTCCTTCTTTGGACTATTTTATCTTCAGTGGGGGGTTCTCTCTGTTCGAACCTATCACCATACTGCATGTTCAGGTGATGAACCCACGGGTCTTCCCATGTTGGCATTTGATCGTCGTTCTCCATTGTGGACGGATCGGCTGTAGCCATGTTCGCCATTAGGGCTTTGAAAGCTTCCCCCAGACTGGTATCGGAATCCCATTCTGAGGCATCTGGCGAATTTCCATTTTTGTATTGCTTAGATGATTGGTCATTAATTAACCAGCAGCATTCGTCTTCTGAAGAAGATTCATACCCTAACCCTCGTCTGAATTTATAATAATCATCTGGTTTCCCTTTTGGTACATATGCTGCTTTGGCTGGAGTACGAGGACCTCGATCGAAGTATAGACCTTCTCCGAGTGTGAAATCATATCCCTGTTTTTCCATGAGCTTGCGCGCTTCTGGACTATACTTAGATAGATGCCGACCAGGTTTGTCATCATCCTCATCTTCCCTTAAGAAATGATCTGGTAATGGAGAGATTTTTCCTTTACCGTAAATCACTTCTTTTGCGCCTCTTATTTTGTTCGGGATGACCATGGTTGTTTCGAAAGAATGCTGGAGGCGTTCCTTTGTTATATAGGACGATCGAAGCGGCATATACAAATCGGGATTATCGTACAATTCTTTTATCACATCATCAAGAGACAGGGAGTACTCTAAATCATTATTTATTTCATTATTGGCAATTTTCCAGTTACAACTGCCCTCTTACGTTTGTTCATCGTCCAATTTGATTACAAAGGGTACAATGTCGTTTAAAACATAACCTCCATTGTAATCAAATCCGGCTTCGGTATCAGCTTCTTCTCCGCTGTTCGTGCCATGGGCCGATGATTCAGTATCAGATTCGTTACCATAAAGGAGAAAATCAGTGAAATAATTCTCATACCTTTTGAATGGTTGCTTATCCGCGACCACCATCCTAACTCTATTATCAGTGTCGACATATTTCAAACACTGATGGAGAGTTGAGGGGATTATAACATTACTATGGATCCAAGGTCGACCCAATAGTAAGTTATATGAAGTCTTGGCATCAATCACATAACATGTGACTTCCGTCTTCAAATCACCCATTTGACACTTTATCCGGATCTTACCCAAGGGTCTTGACCCGCTAGTGTTGAATCCATAGATAACAGTGCCTGTGGACGCCAACTTGCTAACTGGAATACCGAGGAAATGCATCAAGCGAAGCGGCATAATACTCACAGCAGAACCCGGATCCACTTGGATTCGGTTGACTTTGCTAGAGCCAATGTACCCGATGAAGTATAGCGGTCGATCGTGGTTCGAATTCTTCGTCTGCATATCCTCTTTGGTGAAAGTAATGCAGGGAAGGTTCTTAGTCGCTATGTTGCATTGTTGACTCAGTGGTTCTGGCTGTTCAGGCACCGGATTGATTTGAGTCAGAAACACCTCTGAATTGGCCAAATCTTCTTGCAAGGCTTCCCTGGTTTCCTTGGACAACCGCAGCAACTCATACATCGTTATCCGTGCTGGAATGTTGGCTAGTTGAGCCATTATATCGAAGACTTGTAGAGTCTTCGAGCTTTCCGGTTTGTCTCTTCCAATCGGGCGACTGAAACGAGTCTGCTTCGGATTCTGAACCTCCTAGGGATTCTTCTCTTTCGGTTTATTCACCGGCTGTCGTCGAGCCTCTTCGCCCGGTGTAGGACTCGTAATCACCCCCATCTCCGTGAGAGTTTTGGCTGGTCCCCGTTTATTCACCCCCTGCTCACTAGGTGGTGGATAATTGTAGTGATACTCATTTTCGCTTCTAGTGGCGAAGACTTCTTGTTCTTCTTCGGAGAGCGGGAAAGTAGGAGCTTCATCGCCATCCTCCTCGAAGATTGCGGATGTAGCATTGCAGGACTTGCCTTTACCCTTTCTTCTCGAGGAAGTCGCCCACTGTTCGTCTTCAATGAGATCGGGATGAACCCAGAGGATTTCGCCGTTTGGGGCTGTGTGTGGCACAAGCCCTTTTTGGCGCTGTCCATATGGGTCATCGTTCACTGTCTTCATTCCTACTTTGGTGATGTGCTCTAGTTTGAACCATGTTGTGGGCACCGATCCAAAGCTGATTGACACTGCGTTCGCTCTGACATTCTTGGACGGCTTCGGGGTTATGACGCCTACATCAATTAGCGCTTGGATCTTGTCCTTGAGGTGGTAGCACGACTTGGTAGGGTGATGGACCGCTCTATGGTATGCGCAATACTTCGGATCCGTCACTTTGCTAGCCCCTTCTTGATCCACGATCGCTGGCAGCTAAATTTTTTTATTCTCCAACAGGTACTTAAAGATGCCGGGAACTTCGTCATCTTTGAAGGAGTACACTTTAGGAAACCTCGGCTCTGAAGATTTCTGCTTCTGAGGCCGATGTTGCCATTGCCCTCGAGATTGTTGTGGTGATTGTTGCTGCGGCTATTGCTGAGGTTGCAATTGGAAAGTTTGATTAGCATCAACTGCATTAGCATGTGCCTTACCTTTCCCCCGTGGGACGAAATTCTGTTGCGGAGCATTCGTCGCCTGTTGGTCTCTTTCCGCCTTCTTCCTTCTGAGGAACCGCTCGGCTTGCTCTCTTCGGACCTTCAAATCTTTCTAGGTTTTGGACGGTGCTGTCCCCATTGCTTCCAACACGTCTAGTGCGAGGCTGTTGTGGCAAGTATGGAGAATAAATTCCTTAGTGATCGGGTCCCGGCAGTTCATCGCCTTGTTCCAGAACCTTTTGACGAAGGTGTCCACCAATTCCCCGTCCTTTTGTTTCTCGTCGAGCAACATTCCGATGGATATCTCGGCGTCATCGTCGAAGAAATTAGCGAGGAACTTAGTTTCCATGTCGTCCCATCTATTCACGCTTCCTGGCTTGAGGCGGCGATACCAATCGAAGGCGGCTCCACGAAGAGTGCCAACGAAGGACCGTACCATCAGAGGCTCATTACCAGAGATAACCCCCAGGTACGATTTGACTCCCAAGTGGGATTTGAAGTAAATCAATTGCTGGGTAGGCGAACCCATCCCATTAAACGGCGTAAAGTTAATTAGATTGAACTTCGCCGGATATGGGATCGATTCCCATTCTCTTGGGTATGGACAAGGAATGCCTGTTTTCTTCGTCTCTTGAGCGGAAATCAATGTATTGATTTTGCTCTCGAGATTTTTAATCTTCAAGTTTTTGCCTGTGTTTTCGCTAGCATTCTCGTTACCACCGTCCGAACCCTACCATAAGTTGCTCGCTTGATGGTTCCGGACTGCAGACGGGTTATAGGCCGGGGTGCTTTCAGAATCGACTCGAGATTGTCCCGTGCCGATGTCCCCTTGCTGGTCATATTGGTGGTGACCCTCGGAAATTCTCCATCTTCAACCACCGTTCTTCTTCATCGGAAACACCTAGGCCTTGGTTTTGGCGTTTCGGTGCTGAGCCTCTCGAAAACCGAAACTCTTTCGGGGACCGTCTTGATGCAGTTACACTCAGACAATACCGCCCGAATGAGTTTGGAACAGGGACATTGAGTCTCTAGTCTTTGAGGACTCCTCTTCCTGGTTTTCGTCGTGCTCCCATAACGATAGTACAACTCGTCGGCTTGACGGTCGGAGTAACCTATCGTGTGTTGACACGACTTCTCAAGTACAACGTCGTCATCAGACAACAAGGTTTCCTTCAAAGGGTGACTGCCTTCTTTGAGCTTTCAAGAATCACGCATCTCGAAACATGCCTTCGTGGGCGTGAATTCTCAGCGGTCTCTTGGACTTCAATGCTCAAATTGGCGTGCGCAGCTGCCTTGAACTCCTTGTCATGCTGAACGTGACGGCGACCCCCAGCATGTTGAGTCGTTCGGGGCTTCTTCATCGGGCCCAAACGTTCTTGAACAGGAGCTTTGCATCGTCCATCAGGAAGTGGACCGAGGCGCTCCAAAACTGGCTTCTTCCTTCGGGATGATTCTGCATGATCTCCCGGAGTAGCTACTAGGATTACCGGCGACTTTGGTTGATTCGCCGGAGGTTGACATTGCTTCGAAGGCTGCAACGATTTTGCCTTAGCCTGAATCGCCGCTTCAGACTTCGGCTTCCATACTTGGCGGGTTGGTGGCGGCTTCTTGGCCACGTCCTTCTGCAGTCTTCTACGGGCTTCTTGGACTTGAGCCCATGCCTGTGCTGATAGTGCGCGGCACTTGCGAATGCGCTCCTCAAGTGTCAAACGGTTCCGTTTGATGCGGGTTGAGGCTGTTTGCCTCTCCTGCTCTTCAGATCCACGTGATAGCGGACTCCGTCGGTGGACTCCATCGCCTTTGCGAGTTGCCGTGCAAGGCGTTGACGTCGCCTCTGGTGGGCTCTCTTCGAGAGAGTCACAACGCCCTCAACGGTGGAGGCATCTGCGGGAGTAGGGTTGACCTGGTTGGGGGTCGGCGGAACTTCACCCGACGCAACTTTGGCGCCAGCTTGGGTGAGAGCTTCGTTGGCGTTCTGTACTTCTTCGTACCAACGAACTTTTATCCTGGAGGAGAACTTCTTGGACTTGCGGGGGGAGGTGGATCCAGACGAGAATGACAGATACTCCTCGAACTTTGGCTGGTCGAATTCATACTCGACCTCCTCCTCGACCGGGATTGAGATCCGCGGCTGCGACGCAATGATCTCGGCAGTGAGATCGTTGGCTCCCACTGTGGTCGCCAGATTGTTCGCGGGAAAAATCGTAGCTTTCTTCATTGAATTCATTGTTCTTCCCAAGTAATCGTTTATCGGTTACAAAAAGATCCGGTCTTTTTATAAGATCCGGTTACAACGAAATCAATGAAAAAGAAATAAGAAATTACAACTTTTCTCTTTTATCGAACGAATCGCGAGCTCCTGTTTTGCGGTCACTCGCTTGTGTGGGTTCTTTGCCTGCGCCGGGGTTTATCCGTAGACCACCGCGTGATCTAGATCCGGTCGGATTTACGCAGTATGACGGGTGTTATTTCACAAAGGAAATAACAGCCGAGGGTACTATTTCGCCAAGAAAATAATAGCCTTTAGTTCTCGGGATCAAATGCCAAGCTTTGATCCGGAGTGAAACTGCGTAGATATCAGATCTAATCTCTCTCGAACTCCTGCCTTATTTGGCATGGATGATCGCCAAGAACCAGATCTGATATCTCCAAGTCCTCAAAGTTCCATAGCTTTAATCTTTTTAAATTTTGAGCCTTCAATCGAGCAGAGCTTCGCCTCCAAAAGTTCCAACCCCTCGTAAATGAGCCACCCCTCCTCTATTTATAGGCAAATGAAAGCGGATTTGGGCCCAGATCTGGGCCAAGATCCTGCAGTGGCTCGCCTTGGGTGGCTTGGCCATGGCCGAGCCACCTCTTGGTGGCTCGGCTTTGGCCGAGCCACCTGGGTGGTTTGGCTTTGGCCGAGTCGCCCGGGTGGGGTGCCGTTGTGTCCATTGTCTGGTTCTGCAGTTTATCTGAGCTTTGTCGCTGATCTGAACTCTAATTTGGCAGTCCGGATCCTGATTTGGCAGTAAATTCGCCTCGGTATTCGAGTTCGAATCCATTCCATATTTGGATGACTTGTTGACCCACCGATCCGTTAGCTTGATTCCGCACGCGAGTGGATGTATTCTGTTATTTGCGTGCGGTTCGTTAGCCTCGTCGCCTCGTTAATCCGCTTCGTTGCGTGTCACTTGGCTTCGGTGTTGTGGACTGACGCTCATGTTTGGATATGTCGCCCGATGGTTCGTCGGTTTGTGCCGAGCCGTGCTAAGGGACCTATAAGCAGTTTTATACGCCTACAGTTAGGCGCTAACTTATTCCTACTTAGGATTCAGGATAAAATTTCCCGTGCGTGTGAGGCACGGTTTTGGTGTTATTAATAACAACCTGTCATAATATTGAATATATAGGCTTTTGTCCTTTTTACAGTAAAAGACTGACCGACAACGCGTGTTAGGTGCTAACTTATCCCTACTTAGGATTCGGAAAGAAATTCCTCATGCGTGTGAGGCACGGATTTTGGTGTTATTAATAACAATCTGCCACAATGTCGAATATGTGGGCTTTTATTCTTTTTACGGTAAAATACTGACCGACAATGCGTGTTAGGCGCTGACTTATCCCTACTTAGGATTCGAGATAAAATTCCTCATGCGTGTGAGGCACGGATTTTGGTGTCATGAATAACAACGTGCGATAATGTTGAATATGTAGGCTTTTGTCCTTTTTACTACAAAAAACTGACCGACAACGCGTGTTAGGCGTTGAATTATCCCTACTTAGAATTCCGGATACAATTCCCCGTGCGTGTGAGGTATGGGTTTTGGTATCATGAATAACAACCTCCCACAATGTTGAATATGTGGGCTTTTGTCGTTTTTACGGTAAAAGACTGACTGACAACACGTGTTAGGCGCTGACTTATCCATACTTAGGATTCGGGATAAAATTCCCCGTGCATGTGAGGCACGGATTTTGGTATCATGAATAACAACCTGCCATAATGTCGAATATGTGGGCTTTTGTCCTTTTTACGGCAAAGGACTGACCGACAACGCGTGTTAGGCGCTGACTTATCCCTATTTAGGATTCGGGATGAAATTCCCCGTGCGTGTGAGGCACAGATTTTGGTGTCATGAATAACAACCTGTCATAATGTCGAATATGTTGGCTTTTGTCATTTTTACGATAAAAGACTGACCGACAACGCGTGTTAGGCGCTGACTTATCCCTACTTAGGATTCGGGATAAAATTCATCGTACGTGTGAGGCACGGATTATGGTGTCATGAATAACAACCTGTCACTATGTCGAATATGTGAGCTTTTGTCCTTTTTACGGAAAAAGACTGACCGACAACGTGTGTTAGGTGCTGACTTATCCCTACTTAGGATTCGTGATAAAGTTCCCCATGCGTGTGAGGCACATATTTTGGTGTTATTAATAACAACCTGCCACAATATCGAATATGTGGGCTTTTGTCCTTTTTACGGTAAAAGACTAATCGGCAACGCGTGTTAGGCGCTGACTTATCCCTACTTAGAATTTGGGATAAAATTCCCTGTGCGTGTAAGGTGTGGATTTTGAAGTTATAATGTTGAAATATTGTGTCTTCTCTTGGGGTAAAGACGAACCCAAAATGGGAGGGAAAGAATTTTATATTTTTTCTCCCGAAGCTAAAGAGAAAGAATTTTATATTCTATCTTCAGTGTAGAGGAAACTCAAAGTGGGATCTCCACTTTGAGAATCTAAAGAATGAAACTAGAAGTGGGATCTCCACTCCGAGAATCGAAAAGATTCAGAAAATCCTAACTGTCGGAAGGTTTGATTATCGATCTAAAGTTGAATTTCTTGTTAATCGAGAGTGAATTATGGTTTTGATCTTAATTGTAGGAAGGTTTGGCCAAGCGGGAGTTTGAGGTGATCCTAACTGTAGGAAGGTTTGATCACTCGATTTGAAAGTGGACCTCTCGTTCATTGGAGGAATCGAAAGGGGATTTTGGTTTTGGCCCTAACTGTAGGAAGGTTTGACCGAGTGGAAGGTTTGAGACGATCCTAACTGTAGGAAGATTTGATCGCTCGATTTGTAGGTCTCTAGTTCATTGGAGGAAACGAGAGGGGATTTTTGTTGTGGCCCTAACTGTAGGAAGGTTTGACCGAGTGGGAGGTTTGAGACAATCCTAACTGTAGGAAGGTTTGATCGCTCGATTTGTGGGCCTCTCATTCATTGGAGGAATCGAGAGGGGATTTAGTTGTGGTCCTAACTATTTAAAGGTTTGACCAGGTAGAGAATGGGAGTGGGAGTACAAATTATAGTGGGAGTGTTGACTTATATAAATCACTCAAAGGGGGTTCTTGGTGTCAACTGATAAGAACTTCACACCAAGGGGTTTGACAATTCGTCAATTATTAAGACATTAAAATTCCGAGTATCATGTCCGGACTCTAACATTGAGGATGTTGAGTGCACAGATACAGTGAAAGTTTGAGCGGATTTAACTGGAAGGAATTTTGATGGTCCCACTGTTAATTAGTCTGATCGGTGGGGGATTTTGTGGTGGAAGACTTTGAGTCATCAACAAAAGAGTGTTTAGAAATCACAGTGGAGGTTTAGTGTTTATCACTTTGTTTGTGAAGATCGAGTTATCCCTAAGAAAATTATATGTAGCATTCTTCCGGAAACTTCCCGTTACATGAATCATCCACCCCTAGCTTCCTTTCCGGAACTGGATCTGACATTGTACTCAGTTACACGACCGGGTTATCCTTAAGAATATTACGTATAAAAATTCTCCAGGAACTTTCCGTCAATGGTAGGAAATAGTTTAGACTCATATACCTATTGGAGTATTGAAAAGAGCAGTTTATACTCTTATACTTGTCGAAGTGTTGCCATTCTCATCTGGCTTATCCCAGCGTTATGACGCCGGCCTCAACCAAGGTTTGGATGCTATTTTTGAGAACAAAGCAATCCTTGGTGGGATGAAGGACCCTTCTGTGGTACGCATAGTATTTTAGATCCGTAGTGTTGTCAGCTTCCTCCTGATTTGTGATAGGTGGTATCTTAATCTTGTTATTTTCAAGGAGGAACTCGAAAATGGCTGGAATATCTTCGTTCTTGAAAGAGTACTCTTTTTGGAGTTTTGGGTTTGAAGCCTTTTGCTATCTTCGGGATTGCTGTTGTGACGTTTGATTAGCATCAACAGCAGCTGCAGGTTCCTTGCCCTTACCACGGGAGGCAAAGTTCAAGTTCGGAGGATTAGCCATCAGTTGGCTCCTCTCGGCCTTCTTCCTTCGGAGGAAGCGTTCGGTCCACTCTCTGTGCATCTTTAACTCTTTACATGTGTTGGACGGTGCGACTCCTATAACTTTCAATATCTCAATAGATAGGTTATTATGACATATTTAGAGGATGAAGTCCTCCATGATCGGATCTCGGCAGTTCATCGCTTTATTCTGGAAACGTTTGATGAAGTCATCGACCATTTCTTCATATTCATGTTTCTCCTCAAAGAGTGTCCTGATGGATATCTCGGCATCGTCATCAAAGAAGTTGTCGAGGAATGAGCTCTCCATATCATCCTAGCTGCTGATACTTCTAGACTTGAGACGATGGTACCAATCGAAGGCGGGCCCGTGAAGGGTGCCAACAAATGACCAAACCATCAAGGCTTCATTGCCAGAGATCATACTCAAGTGAGACTTGAAGTAGATCAGATGTTGAGTGGGCGAACCCTTTCCGTCAAACGGCATGAAGTTTATCAGGTTGAACTTCGCCAGATACGGGATCGAATCCCACTCTCTCGAGTATGGACACAGAATGCCGGTCCTTTTCACCTCTCAAGCAAACATTAGAGTGTTGATTTTTCTCTCAAGATCCTTCATCTTTTCGTCCTCGTTTGTATCATGCTTCGGATGATTTGTGAGAGGAACAACGGGGTAACCCCCAGTGTTGTCATCATTAGCGGGACCACCCCCGTTGTTATTGTCTTTAGTGGGACCACCCCCAGTGTTCTGATCAACAGGAGGGTTCTCAGTATTGAGACATTCATCCACATCTGAATCACTACTTGCTTGGTCAGTAAGGTTGCGAAGGCTGGATTCACTGAACTAATTGGACAGAGCCCGACTTTGTTGGTCATGCTCTTCCCTCATCAGTAGTATAGCCATTTCCATTTTAGTCTTGAATGCCTCTTTTCGCTTGACTAGAGCATCCTCAACGATTTTGCCCACTTTCTCAGTGTTAATCATAAACACCTCGTGGGATTCCCCTAAATTGATACCGTTTTGTCAGAAGCGACTGTAGAGTTGGCATCTAATGCTTTATCATCAGAGGATAATCCCCTCTGCATTCTCTAATAATCCCTTTGTCTAATAGTTCCTAATTATAACCGGGTTAGACGATGCGATATGAGCGGGTCAGAGTTAGAAGGTCGAATCGACTTCCCCTTATCAGCCATATTGATTGTGACTTCCGGAAGCTCGTCACCTTGAATGGTCGATTGTTTCTTGCGGAAGCATTTTGGCTTGGACTTAGTTGCTCCGTTAGAGATCCTCTAAAATACCGAGACCCTATGTGGAGCGGCCTTAGGGTAGCTACATGCTAATAATACTGCCCTGATTAGTTTAGCGCACGGGCAGTGAGGTTTTGTTTCTCGGGTACTTCTCTTCGGAGACTTATTCGTACCCCCAGCTCGATAGTACAACTCATCAGTCATATGACCGGAGCAACCTATCACGTGTTGGCATGACTTTTCAGGTATAACATTTTCGTCTGACGAACATGTTTCCTTCTGAGAGCTTGCTGCTTTATTGGCGTTCTTAAGAGTCACGTATTTGGAGCTACGCTTTTAGGAGCGCGAACCCTTAACGGGCTCTTGGACTTCACTTTGTCCTCTTAGGCGGTCAAGTGCAGGGGTTTTCCCATTATAGGAAGGCTCTGACTTGTTGCGAGGGTGTGTGCAACCCCCAGGTGGAGTGGTTGCTCAGGGTTTTCACCGGACCCAAGCGTTCTTTGATCGGAACTTTGCCTCGATCCTCATGCAAAGGACCCAGGTGATCCGTCATTCTCATCTTGAAATGGGACAAGTCTCCGTCGTGAGGCTTCACCGAACGTGTAGAATTCATCGGGACAGAAACAGAGGCTGTCGGAGGCTTAAACGGGACCACGAGAGGTGAACCGGGTGCGAGTCGAACTGAACCAGGTGCGAACCGAACCAAACCGAACACGGACCAAACCGAACCGGGCGCGAATAGGCACAAACCACCAATTGGTGGCTCGGTTTTGGCCAAGCCACCAGATGGTGGTTCGCATATTTCGGCAGTTCTAGACACTGTTTGACTTTTTATCGATGCCGTTTCAGACTTTGGTTTTCAGACTTGGCGTGATTTCGGTGGTTTCTTGATCACCTCGTTTTGCTTCAGCTTTGGCGCTTCTCACACGAGAATTCGTGCGTGCGCAATCAAGGCGCGACGCTTCTGAATGCGCTCCTCGAGGGTTGAGCGGGTCCATTTGACTTGGATCCACTCATTCGCTGTTGGGGGAGAGGCCGTTTATTTGCTGTTGGGGCACTTGGTGCCTTCTGCATTTCAGATCCGCCTCATAGCCAATCCCGTCAACAGGCTCCAAAGCCTTAGTAAATCGGCGCTTAAGTCATTGGTGCTGCCTTTGGCGTACCCTCTTCGATAAACTTGGCGCGGCTACAGCGGTTATCTCCTTGATTGAGGAGGAGTCTAGATCTATAGATCCGGCTTCGTTGGAGGTCGGAGAGGCGTTACAAGGTGCAGCTACCGCAGTAACAGGGGCTTTGATCTTCTTGCACTTGCGAGGGGCGGAGGATCTAGAGGAGGAGGACGACAGATACTCCTCGAACTTTAGTTGGTGGAATTCATACTCGATCGATTATTCAACAAGGATCTGGATCCGTGGTTGCGGTACGACAGCTTTAGTAGCAAAGCTGTTGGCTCCCACTGTGGTCGCCAGCTTGTTTGGGTCAAAAATCACTGTTTTCATTGTGATTGAATCTATTACAACTTTAATCGTTTACAATATACTCAAATAAAAAGTTGATCTTTTTATAAGATCTTCTTATACAATAAAAATACAAAAGATACGACTCTTGTCAAACAGCACAACGGACGTTTATCACCCACTGCTTGTGTGGGAACTTTGCCTGTGCCGGGGACGTTAATATCCGTGGATCGCCACAGATCAGATCCGATTAACAGATTAAGTTAATCAAAGCTCTTACTTCACGAATGAAGTAATCGTTGTAGCGATGATCTCGACCAAGCGAGATCACGACTCTTCTTAGGATTTAAGACTAAGCTTAAATCTGGAGGAATAGGGGACGGGTCTCAGATCTCTAGAACTCCACTTTTTATGCACAGGATATTGCCAAGATTTGCTAACCCTTGCTGTAAATTTGTGACTCCACTTTCCAATTCGGCAGCATTTCGCCCTCTTGATGTCCAGCCATTTGAAATAAGCACCCATGCTCGTATTTATAAGCTTCGGAAGTGGGTATTTGGATAAGAATGAGGGATTCCTCCTTATCTTCAGTTAAGAACTGATTAACCATAGTATCAGATCAGTTGGAACACTCAGGAACAAACAAATCCTAAGAAAAACCGTCAAAATCGAAAAATCATCAAATCTGGCCGATTGTCACCCGGTGGCTCGGCCGCCGAGTCACCTTTTGGTGATCTGGCTTTGGGCCGAACCACTGGTTCGGCCGAGTCATTTTGATGTGACTCAGCCGCCAACAGCTTTTATTGGTTTTTCGGGTTTTGACTTGTTCCGTCGTTACGCGTATTTCGTTGTTTCATTGATCTGTACGCTATTTTAGTGGTCGTTGAGCATGCGGGCCACTTGGTGGTGGCTGACGAGTGCACGGGTCCTTTGGAGGTGTCCGATGAGTACACGGTCTAGTCGGTTTGTCGATTTGGTGGCCGATGAGCGTACGGGACACTTGGAGGTGACTGACGAGTGCACGGGCCCTTTGGAGGTAGCCGATGAGTACACGGGCCAGTTGGTTCGCCGATTTAATGGCTGATGAGCGTGCAGGTGGAGGTAGCCGATGAGTACACGGGCCAGTTGGTTCGCCGATTTAATGGCTGATGAGCGTGCAGGCCACTTGGTGGTGGTCGGTGAGCACGCGTGCCACTTGGAGGTGGCTGATGAGTGCACGGGCCACTTGGAGGTGGCCAATGAGCGCACAGGCCATTCGGTTTGCTGTTTTGCTTCATGTGTTCGTCGGTGTTGGATAATCCCCTTAGACTTAGATAATGATGTTCATCACCTTCTCTCTGTCTCGAGTTATGTGTGGATACCTATAGGTATTTTTAGATGCCTACAGATACCCCCTCCAAAGTATTTCAGACTTATTCTTTTATAGAGGAGTCTGAGATGCTTTGGATATGATAGGCCCCCACCTTCAGTCGGTGTCAAAGGACCTATGAACTACTTCAATTCTTAACTTCTTCAGCCTTTAGTCTATTCAGTGTTTTGTCAAATAGATGAAGTTCTTCTGGTGCTACGTTTATCGTCTGACCGTTATCGAAATCTTAAATTGAAATTGGTGAGTTAGTTTTGGCTCGTGTCTTTGAGTTGACTTTGAACTGATTATCTTCGTTACAACGCGTTGATCGACGTTAACACAGTTTATACTCATACGTTTACTGGAGTCTATATAGTTTAAGCTCTTAAGGTATTGGAGCGTGGCGATCCTAAATTTTAGACTGCAGGACCAACTATTAAAGTTGTTTCGTCTGCAGATATGGATCTTATCCCGAAGTCATTGGATGCTCAAGTCACGAGACCAACTAATGAAGCTGATACGTTAATGACTCACATTTATAGAATTTTTGGCAAATTCTCAGTCATCAATAGGTTTGATTAGCCTTTACCAACTACCATTTGAGTCAGGCTAGCATGCAAATTGTTTAGACTCGTTCTGCACGTAACGTTATGCTAAAAGAGTTAACTCTTTTAGTGCTACGATATTGAATACGTAGACTTCGTCTTTCTCATGGGAATAGACTACCCGGCAACGCGTGTTAGACGCTGACTTAGGATTTTTGGCAAATCCTCAGCTTTCAACAGATTTGACGTGCCTTTATCGATTACCGTTTGAATCGGGCTTGCATACGGATTGTTTAAGTCCGTTCCGTATGTAACGTTATGCTAAAAGAGTTAACTCTTTTAGTACTACGATATTGAATACGTAGACTTCGTCTTTCTCACAGAAATAGACTACCCGACAATGCGTGTTAGGCGCTGAATTATCCCTACTTAGGCTTCGGGATAAAAGTCCCCAGACTCAGATTCTGGTGTCTTCTTCAAACGGTGAAAGACTAAATCGGCAACACGTGTTATACGTTGACTTATCCCTTCTTAGGATTCGGGATAAAATTCCCCGTGCGTATGAGGTACGGATTTTGGTGTTGTTAATAACAACCTGCAACAATATCAAATATATGGGTTTTTATCCTTTTTACGATAAAAGACTGACCGGCAACGCTTGTTAGGCGTTCAGTTATCCCTACTTAGGATTCAGGATAAAATTCTCCGTGCGTGTGAGGCACGGATATTGGTGTTATTAATAACAACCTGCCACAATATCGAATGTGGGTTTTTGTCCTTTTTACGGTAAAAGACTGATCGGCAACGCGTGTTAGGCGTTGGCTTATCCCTACTTAGGATTCGGGATAAAATTCCCCGTGCGTGTGAGGCACGGATTTTGGTGTTATTAATAACAACCTGCCACAATATCGAATATGTGGGCTTTTGTCCTTTTTACTGTAAAAGACTGACCGATAATGCGTGTTAGGCATTGGCTTATCCCTACTTAGGATTCGAGATAAAATTCCCCGTGCGTGTGAGGCACGAATTTTGGGAGTTTAAAAAAGTGGTGTCTTCTTCTAGGGAAAAGACGAACCCGATGCGGGAGAGGAAGAATTTTATATTCTATCTCCCAAAGTTGAAGAGGAAGAATTTTATATTCTATCTCCAGTTACAAAAGGAAACTCAAAGTGGGATCTCCACTTCAAGAATCCGGGAAGGTGAAACTAAGAATGTGATCTCCACTCTGAGAATCAAAAAGATTCAGATAACCCTAACTGTCGAAAGGTTAGATTATCGAATTAAAGATGGATTTCTTGTTTATCGAGAGTGAATTGTGGTTTTGGTCCTTACTGTGGGAAGGTTTGACCAAGCGGGAGTTTAAGATGATCCTAACTGTAGGAAGGTTTGATCACTCAATTTGAAAGTGGACCTCTCATTCATTAAAGGAATCGAGAGGAAATTTTGACTATGGTCCTAACTGTAGGAAGGTTTGACCAAGTAAAAGTGAGAGTGTGAGATGACCCTAACTTTTATAGGTTTGATCACTCGATTTGTTGACCTCTCGTTCATTAAAGGAATCGAGAGGGGATTTTGACTGTGGTCCTAACTGTAGGAAGGTTTGACCAAGGAATCGAGAGGGGATTTTGACTGTGGTCCTAACTGTAGGAAGGTTTGACCAAGTGAACAGTGAGAGCGGGAGTACAAATTATTTGACCAAGTGAACAGTGAGAGCGGGAGTACAAATTACAGTGGGAGTGTTGATTCGTACAAATCACTCAAAGGGGAATCCTAGTGTTAAGTGGAAAATACTTAACACGGAGGGGTTTGACAATTATCAATGATTGGAGATTAAAATTCTGAGTACTATGTTTGGATTCTTAACACGGAGGGGTTTGACAATTATCAATGATCGGAGATTAAAATTCTGAGTACTATGTCTGGATTCTAACAATGGGAGTGTTGAGTGCACGAACATAGTGAAAGTTTGAAAAGATTAAACCGGAAAGAATTTTAGTGGACCTACTGTCAATTAATTTGATCAATGAGGGATTTTATGGTGGAAGACTGTGATTCGTTAAACACCAATAGGAGTTTTGTGAGGGAAGATTAATCCAACGAAGTGATCGAATTGTTGGCCTTCTTATTTTGATGATGATTTACAAACAATTTACATCTAATATTGTTTGTCTAGTGTTTGTGTTTTATATTGATTCTAGGCAAACAATATGTTGGAGGATGGATGGAATAGAGCTTCAACGATGATATCCAAAGGAGGTTGGCGGAATGTCGGTGAAGCCTTGCAAATTCAAAGTTAAAGATCAAGTTCAAGCTTCATCCGCATGTATACCAAGTTGAGCTACAATGAAGATCAAGATCAAGCTTGGGTATATTTAGTATAGGTTTATACTATGTGTGTTATATACTCTAAGCTCAATATTATATTCACACACACATTTATTAGTTTCTTAGTATATAT